>NW_028288760.1:339166-678333 GCF_059628265.1 Tinamus guttatus | reverse complement strand
AAATAATTAATGTATCAGCACAAACAGCTGTCTGATTCCTTTTTCTGGGATGCCCATCTGGTTTGGCCTTTTTTTTCCCCCATCCGTAAGCAAGAAAGGGAAGGACATAGTACTTATGGCTTAACCTTCTGCTCTTGAGCTCCCTTGACAGTCTCTTGACTATGCCTCATAAATTTTAAGACGTTTTCTTTAAGTTATATCTCAAACATGTGCTGGGAAAGCCTGCCCAGTCTGTGATTATAAATGATGGTTTATGATGGAGAGAAGCCATTCTGTGTGTTGCCAAAGTGGACAGGTGGTCAAGCAAACATAGATCTTACTAGACAGGAGATGGGAATTAATTTCCTGGAGAGCCTCTCATGCTGCAGCCATCTGGAGGAAAGGCAGCCCTCTGATGGGTCTAACCCCGCCTGCAGCGCTGATCTGGACTCAGATTTGTGTTTTCCAAAGGAAATGAGGAGTCTTGCAACTACTACTGATGAACTAGTGCTCCTGAAGTTTGATGGATTCCATCTTGAATGAATTGATTATTCGTAGAAACAAATTACAAGAGTGCTTGTTGTGACGTTGTGTTATTTCTTAGTTGTAACAAATGCTGCAGAGATGCGTACATTTGGATTGCACTACTGGAAAACTGTTAATACTCCATATCTGATGTCTTCCTTTTCTCAGTTTATCATGAGGAGCTAAATGCACCAGTGAGAAGGAATAAAGAAGAGCCAAAGCCCCGTCCACTGAGAGTGGGAGATACAGAGAGGCCAGAACCTGAGCGTAAGTTCCTAATCAGATACATTGTTTAAGTAGAGATACTGAAATTCTTCGGGGATCTTGCACAGAGTAATGATGTAGCTCTTCTTGCCTTCTCTTGAACATGAGTGTGCAGAGACAGCGGGGAGGTAGAGCAGTCTGTATTTGAAGTCCCTTGGGAGGCTCTGGCACTTGATGATGCCCCTACTAGGTCACACACTAAACCATCTGGATAGAAGATGTCTTTAACGATATCCAAGGCTGCGGTAGCACAAGGTCAGGATTGAAACATTGACAAATTTGATTGCTAGGGGTGTGAGGAGAGGGATGGAGTAGCTAGAGGCGCTGGGTTAAGGAGCATTGACTTAAGGAAATGATCAAATTTCACACAGCGAAGGGCTGTCAATAGTGGGTGACTTTAGGGGAATTCACAGAAAAGGTGGTAGTGTTAAGGGAACATCTCTTCCTTTCTGTTACACATGTGAAAGGACAGGAAATAATATTTCCTTGTATTTCTTTTGAAGGATCTCCTCCAAATCGCAAACGGCCACCCAATGAAAAAGCAACAGATGATTATCACTATGAGAAGTTCAAGAAGATGAATAGGCGATACTGATGAGGAGAGTGTCTGAAGCCTTTGCAGGAGCTCTTATTTTCTGTCAGCACTGGATCTTGTGTCAATGACTTGTGGAGGGAGTGAGAATCACTACCCTCACATGCTGATGTTAACCGCAAGGTTTTTCTTGTTATGATCCTGTAGTGAATCACTTTGCAGGTGATGGTTAACTCTTCAGTCAGTAAAATATTTTGTATAACTTTTTTTCAATTATAATACTTCTTTTGCGCAAATATGAGCTGGGCACTTTTTAGTGGTAAATCAAGCTTGTTTACAGATTCTTACATGTTCTTAAAAAATACAAAGAAAAGTATCCTTTTAAAGGCAGTTGGCTTGTAAATATTAAGAGAAGTATTAAGGCCATCTTGCTAGAATTATCTTTCTAAGAGATTTCCTTGTTCCCAGGGACTTTTGCTGTGCAGAGCAGTGTTAAGATGCTGCTGCTGCATGTTCAGTGCTGCTGGGGCTGACAGTGCACACTCAGCAAGGGAGGCTTATTGCTTTTTTTTTTTTTTTTTTTTTTTTTAAGGTGCACAGTGTTGTTTTGTATCTTTTTCTCCCTGTATAGTTATTTCTATAGCAGTTCATTGCTGTTTATGTAGTTGTAAAGACTGAGAAAGCTGGACCAGGTTGTAACTGTGTGAAGGGGAGGAAAACGTCATTCCCAGGCGTTTCCAGCTGTGGCAGTAGGAGAAGCCTTAGGGCTGTGCCAGCCATGTGTTCCTAGGAGGTAACCTGAGGGAAGATCGTGAAATTAAAATAATAAAAGTGTTTTTTCAATTATCCTAAGTGGCAGTTTTGCTTTCAGGGAAGCCTGTGGAGAGTTGGTCAGTGCTTGTGGTGGCAGTGAAGGTGTCAGTATCCGTTCATGGAAGGGTCTATCCGGGCAGGGGAGGGGGATACACCTGAATTTCTCATTCAATAAAAAAGGGTAAATCCGGCCCCTTTCTGCCTGCGGGTCGAGCCTGGGCCGATCAGGACCGCGCCGCCAATATGGCCGCCGCCACAGGGGCCGCGCGCCGCCAACATGGCCGCCGCCACAGGGGCCGCGCGCCGCCAACATGGCCGCCGCCACAGGGGCCGCGCGCCGCCAACATGGCCGCCGCCACAGGGGCCGCGCGCCGCCAACATGGCCGCCGCCACAGGGGCCCCCGTCGCCAACATGGCCGCCGCCACAGGGGCCCCCGTCGCCAACATGGCCGCCGCCACAGGGGCCGCCCGCCGCCAACATGGCCGCCGCCACAGGGGCCCCCGTCGCCAATATGGCCGCCTCCACAGGCACCGCCCGCCCTCGGCGCCGCCTCCGCCCGCCCCTCGCCCGGCGGCGGCGGAAGCGGCGCTGGGCGGCGGCGGCGGAGCCGGGCGGGGCGATGCGGCTGCGGCGGGACGCGCTGGCGGCGGCGCTGGCGCTGCTGCCGCTGCTGGGCCCGGCGCGCGCCGTGGAGCCCATCAGCCTGGGCCTGGCCCTCGCCGGCGCCGCCGCCTCCGCGCTCACCGGCATCATCTCCTACCCGAGCCTCTACTGCTACTTCCGCGAGTGCTGCCTGCAGCACCACGACCGCCGCGCCGCCGCCGGTGCGTCCCGCCGCGGGGACGGGCACCGGGCACGGGGGCCGCGGCGGGGCCGCCCCGCGCTGTCACCGCGCAGCGGGAGCCCCCGAGCGGCCGGGCCGCCTCCTCGGAGCGGGGCCGGGACGAGGAGGCCGCCCGGGGCCTGGTGCTCCGGGCCGGGCTCCGCTGGCACCGGCGCTGCAGCCTGGGCAGCCCTTTGCCCCCGCGCTCGGCGTGGCCCGGGTTCACGCGTGCGCCCTGGAGCGTGTTGGAAACGAGCGGCACTTGAGCTCGTCTCTTATTTTTCCTTTTCACGGTGTTTTCTGTGCCCCACGCAGGCCTGCAGGACAGCCTGGACAAGAAGCTCTTCGGACAGCACCTCGTGAGCAAGGTGATCGTGAAGGCCGTCAAGGGCTTCTTGAATAACACGAATCCCAAAAAGCCCCTGGCCCTCTCCTTGCACGGCTGGACAGGAACAGGCAAAAACTTTGTCAGCAAGATCATTGCTGAAAGCATTTATAAAAGAGGCCTCAAGAGTAAATACGTGCACCAGTTTGTGGCCACGTTGCATTTTCCTCATGCAGACAACATCAACCTGTACAAGGTAGGAGCGCATCCTGCAACGGGACCCAGTTCTGTGGCAGTATCTGTGGTGGTGACTTATAAATTTACAGCTCGGTGCTAGAAGCTGTTTTGCCCTCTGAAATGAAGCCTATGCCAGCTCTATAATCCCTCTGCTTGGAGTTGGATAAATTCGGACATGCACCAGGACTGATTTCCCGGGAATGTAAAGCCCTTTTCTACGTATGTTTTGAGCATCTCGCTGTCATGGTTAGCTTTCTTGCTGCATGCTTTGTCTAGAGATGTCACTCTGGAGTAGCAGCGAAGGGTGTTCGGTAGGATGCGGTGGGTGAGTGATAAGCTGCTGGGCACCACAAAAATAATAATCAGTGGCTCTGGAGAGCCAGCTGAGAGCTGTCATGTGTGTCAGGTACCTCAAATAGACATCCGAGAAATAGGAGCGCTTTTCTCCTTCATCACTCGCTGGGTGCATTATTTAATTCTTCTACGTATCTGTTTCCCAGCTGTGAAATATGATTAGAAAAGCCTTGTCTTCAGAGAGGTACGGGTAAAAGCGGCTGGGGTGGTTCTGCCAGTCTGCGGGATGTGTCAGCGCTGCAGCGGGTGGGCGTCCCGTGGGGCAGGACACTTCACACCAGCCTCTGCTCTGCTCCTGACTGCTTCCAGGACGGCTGGTAGCAGAGTCTGAGTCGCCCTCTATTCCGTGTTGTCTTCAATCCCCATATGTTGAAAATGGGAACAGGAGAGCCTCAAAGCTGTTTCCTGCACAGGGGAAATCCATTTCCTCTTTTACAGCCTCCTGCTGCCCTTCTTGCAGCTGAGCTGCTGCGAGATGAAATGGATCCTTTTCTGCCTTTGATATGAAGTGAATTCTTTGCTTGGGGAAACGGCAGCCCAAGGCAGTAGGAGGAACTGTCACTTCTTATCTGCAGGGCAGCCAACGTCATCTTCCTGTGCTGCCTCGGTGTGGTTGGGGGACTGATTACACAGGGAATCAGAAAGTGATGAATCATTGAAAACGGGCCAAATATTTAATGCTCGTTCATCTGCCAAACAGATCAACCTCTTCCCGCCTTTTTCTTCCTGTACCTGTTTCATTATTGATCTTAAATTTAACACTTAAGTGAGAGAATCTGAAAGGCTAATGCTTCGTTATTGTTTAAAGAACAACATTGTGCTTTAAGAAGGATTTGCAATCATCTTCACTTCTGGATAACTAAAAATCAGTCCCAAGAGATTAATTCTGTTTGTATGTACGTGACTCACTCTATAAATGCAGTTTCTCACTAGTGTTCTTTGGGTAACAAGTTTATATAATTTGTCGTTTGGACACCTAAAACCTTTAGATCAAAGTGCTGCCCAAAGCAGGCAAGCTGCTTTAGAGGGCTTAGCTTAGCGTTGCTGTTCCTTGGTGGCACCGTCCCTTGTCCCGTTGTGGAGTCTTTCCTTCTTGCCGTGTTTACGGGAATATCTTTTCACTGAGGAGATTCATGCTTCCTGAATCCTGTTTCTTGATGTTTGTGGTTTGAATCTTAACTTTGCAGAACCAGAATGACATTTTATTGTAGTTATATATACAGTTTTGTGACACTTTTGGCTTCTTAACTAAACAGTACAAAAGTCAATAAATACAAGACTTATTTTCGATCTTTTCAAATGAACTTTATCAATAACATTTTTTTTTTTTATGCCTCCCAGGACCAGCTGCAGTCGTGGATTCGGGGAAACGTGACCCTCTGTCCCAGATCACTCTTCATATTTGATGAAATGGATAAAATGCACGCGGGACTTATTGACTCCATCAAACCTTTTTTGGACTACTACGAGCTGCTAAACGGAGTGTCGTACCGCAAAGCCATGTTCATATTCCTCAGGTAAGAAGGGGCCTCTCGGGGTTGCAGTTCAGTGCAATCAGGGCCCAAAACTTCCCCCAGCAACAATCTTTGTTTTCTCTTTACTTAGCAATGCAGGAGCTGAAAAAATAACAGAAGTGGCACTAGATTTTTGGAGAAAAGGAAAAATGAGGGAAGATATACAGCTCACAGACATACAAAACGCGCTATCTGTGTCTGTCTTCAATAACAAGAATAGTGAGTACAACTTTGATTATTTTTGAGGTTGTAAATCCCTGTGTGGAGTGACAGCTCCCCAGCTATTTCCAGTACTGCACAAGGGTAATGTGTGTAATTGCTGCTTTTTGAGTGCTGCTTCTGTGCTTTCAGGAGCCGCTGCATCTAGTCCAAAGACTGGGTTTTATGTTAGCTGATAGCCATAGAGTATTTAATTATGGAGAAGAGGGCTCCTTGATGCCAGCCCAGCTGCATAACTTACCTTGCTGGGGCTGGAGAAAGCTTTCAGGCAGCTCCCAGGAGCTGGGTTTGCTGACCCTGCTGTGGGGAGTCCAGTGCTTCCTGGGTTTTTTTGCATGGGATTCCAGTGAAAAAGGATTTTACGATAATGATGCTTTAATATCAGCAGGAGATGCAAACCTGCTTAATTTATTGAAAAGACTGCATGCCAGCTCCAAAAAAGGAGCAAGGCCAAGCTCGTGTGGGGGAGACTGAAAATCTGGGCTTCCATAGGGGAGAGAAGTGAAAGTAGAGACCAGCAGCTGCAAGCAATGGACTTATGCAACAGAGCTCCAAAAAATCACGTCTGGGAGTCTACCCTGGACCTTATGCACAAAGAACTATGAAAACGGGCTTGTATTTGAGTTTTCTTGCCTGTCTCAGGGCTCTAATTTACAAGTGAACTCTTACTATGGTTAGTAGGAGGATGTGATACTGCTCCCTTTTAGCCCAAAGAACTGTTTAACTAGAGAACTAACAACCCTCCCATCCCTCTCTCTTTGCAGGTGGTTTTTGGCACAGCACCTTGATTGACAGAAACCTCATCGACTACTTTGTTCCCTTCCTGCCTCTGGAATACAAACATGTGAAAATGTGTGTCAGGGTTGAGGTGGAATCACGTGGCTACGCTGTGGACGAAGACATTTTGAGCAGAATAGCCGATGAGATGACCTACTTCCCCAGAGAAGAGAGAATTTATTCAGACAAAGGGTGTAAAACTGTGTATGCCAAACTGGATTATTACTATGACTTCTGATACTTTATTGCTGCAATCTTCAAAGAAGGAAATTAACTTAATCACAAAGTGGAGAAACCGGGACATTTCATTTTTAAGCACTTTTTTTTAAAAAAAAAAACATTATTTTTAACTGGTGTGTAAATAAGTGATAGTGCATCTGCATTTTTATTTTGTCAGTAGTCACGGCTCCCTTTGGTCTTGTGCTGTCAAGGTAAGAAAAACTTTTATGAAGGTGAAGACTTTTTCTCTATCTGTGCCCAAACTTGCCTCATCTTGTGTGTTGATTGCCAGAACTGTTGGCAGATCATTTGCACATACAGTAGGACTGAGATTATGACCTAATTTTAATTGGGTTTTGGTTTGATTTGTGGGATCTGTAGACAATATTTAAGCAACTTAATCAGAGTCGCTGTGTTTTGGAAGGGCTTTGCTGGGCTTGTGTGGGAATATTCTGATAACCACGTTTCAGAGGTGGGGTGTGTGTATTTTCTCCTTGAACAGCTTCGCTGCTCAAAAGGGAGGGCTTTAATAAGACAAAATAGTAAGAGGAAGCAAGTCAAAGTCCGTGACTAGCACTTTGAGTTGGTTGCTATTTTGGTTATTATGTTATGGGTGAAATTGCCCTCCGTGTGCTCCCCTAGGAATGATTTTCTCAGGTAGGAAGGAAAAAAAGTGTCCTGACTGCTCAGCCGGTTTCATGGAATGGCTGTAACGTGATGGGAGACGCGTGCGCGGTGAACCTCACACCAGGGAATGGAGAAGAGCTTTCTCCTCCAAAAGTGCAACTAACAGGTTAGCTTGCAGGGTGGCCCCTTTATCCCGTCCTGGCGCCGCTGGGTGCCTTTGAGACAGGCACGAAGACAGGTCCAAGGGCACTTGGAAAAATTGTGAAATGTGTCAAATAACTTATCACAGTCTGTCAGACTTGTTTCTAAATGCGAGCACTGCTGAGACTTTTTTTCATTCCAGTTTCTATTCAAAATAAACATTTCTCACTAGAAGTGTTTCTTAACTACCTTTCTCTGTTTATGTGCCTTGAGTGTTGTGCAAAATTCACTTTAAAATCTTGCCCCTTGTTGCGGACAAGCAGACCACCTTTCTGGCTGAAGCTTTCAGCTGTGCTTGAGTGCAGATCTCTCCCTTTTTGGATGCAAAGGGGGTAGATACGGGGAGATGTCTGTGTTATGGGGTGAAAGGGAGAACGTGGAGTTTGTAGTGCAAGCTGCACTTCTTGGGCATTGCTACTACTACATCCGTGTGCTTTTTGCAAAGTAGTCTGAGATACGCTCGTCTGAGCAGTGTCATAAAAATGAATTTGCCTTCTCAAGAGTAGATAAAACCCTGCTTGTTGTTGCTTCCTTCCACTGTGAAACCACTGTCCAAATACCTGGAAATACTGCAGTCTGCATGCAAGCTGCTCTCCGTTCTGGTAGCAGGATCTTGAATTATTCTCTGCAGGAGCAAAGCAGGCCAGTACCATGGGCAAGTGTCCCGTTCTGCTCCGAAGTGTCTAACGTGCCAATTAACTTATCACTCCTCGTATTTGTCAGCAAAGGGGTGCTTTGAACAGGTTGTTTGATGGTTTCTTTGACATGCTGATTGTAGTGAATGACTTGCTCTAACTGGTGATGGAAAAATGCAGACGTGAAAGCAATAAACTTTTACTGCTGCCTGGTAATTTGTCACCAAAGGGCAGCTCGGCAGGGCAGGACTGTGGCTCTGCCAGCGTTAGATACACTCTTAGTTCTGCCTTTAGCTGCCACTGCAGTGTAATTACTAGATAATACTAGAGAGTGTTGTCCAGGGGCTGTAGGAGTGAAGGTCACAGACTACAGACTGAAGGCCTCCTCTCTGCTGAGTATTTCTGTTCCTGAAAAGAGCAGAGCTGGCTAGGAGAATTTCCACCAGCTGGGTGAAAGGAAGAGGTTTGCTGAAAATCACTCCAATGTTTCGTTCTCCTCTTTAGACTGTGTGATTTCCAAACAGATCCTGTCTCCTTGCCGTGACGGGGTAACTAGGGCTGTTACTCTTTAACATTTTATTTGAATTTGGAGCACACTGCTCCAGGGAAAATGTTGAAGAGGGGAAAAGGTCCAAGCTCTGGAAGACCAGGTCAGTGGCTGGGTGAGAGTAGCGGAGCTGTTACCGAGCCTGGATTTTGTGTGTTTTTGCCAAAGTCCACTGCAAGCAATGACTGCTTTAATTAAAAAGTCCCCTACAAGCAAGTGCTGGGGTGCAGGCCCAGAGTCCTGGTGCAAAAAGCCCTTCTGGTTCTGAAACACCCCCCTTAAGGAATTTCTTTGTGCTTGGTCTGCAGCAGCAGGAGCTGTAACCTGACTTGAGCTGGGCTGTGAGTTACACCCTGGGTCATTTTCAATACTAGGGAGGCTGTAGGTGCTCCAGCCCTTGGGGATAGGGTGGAATTCCCCAGTAGATACAAGGAAAGGAGCAGACTTGAATGTTAACTTTCTTCTCTAAGCAGAGAAATGGTTAAACAAGCCCTGTGAGGCTTATTGGGCTGGCAGCAGCTGGCACAGGGCTCGTAACAAAGCAGAACACCCAGTGATAAAGGCTTCTTCCTAGGTGCTTATTTACTTAACTGCTGAAATTATTGCAGTCTTGGGTGACTTGGCAGCTTTTAGTCTGCTTGCCTATCTATTCTTCTGAGCAAGTTTTTTTAAAATAAAGGAAGCTTAACAGAAAGCTGCCAGCTAGCTGCCTGGAAATTGCACAAAGTTCTGTTTAGCTGTCAATGACTCGAGCAAGAGAGAAGAGTGCCAAGGTTTATTCCAACTGCAATACAGTAGTAATATTTAGTGTTTTTAGATTGCACAAATATTTTGCATTTAGAGTAACTGAAACTAGTTGCAGTATTTACACCCCTAAGCCCTTACTAGGCAAAACACTACACAGCAAAAGCAGCAGTCCAACAGCCCAAGGTTAGGAGCCAGTTAGCTCAGGAGGTTGCCTCACTCTGAAGAGTTTGCCAATATCTGACAAACTCCACAGGAGGCTGTAAAAGGAAGCTGACACTTGACTTCAAGGCTAACCTAAGCGTTAAGCTCTCAGCTGCAGTTTGCATTAAGGTAGTAGAGCTCCCACCACTAAGTTCAGCATTTCCTTAAAGCTGGAGTTGAAGTATGAGTTGATGCTGCAGCACACGAGTCCCCTCCCTTAGATCCGTTTAAGACACGTTACCATCCACCTCTATGAGAGAGGCACTTTATCTTGCACTAAGCTATTTGATCAAAAAAAATATGGATGATAAAGGAGTTAAAGGTTGCCACATCCTAAGTGGGTACCTTGCAAAGGGGTGGAGTTTATTTTTTCCCTAGCTTCCTAAAGTTCCAAATTCTGGTGTCATTTTAGCCCTTGGGCAATCTGTGTTACTTGCCTTGCCACACTGCTCTCCTTTTACTTTAAAAGCTACTTTAAAAATCCCTATTCCGTGAGGTATGGGAGTGTTGTGATCCAGATTCCCATACTCCTCTATGATAGTTTAGGAGGGGCTCTGCATTTCTATTGCTTACACTTCAGTAAAAAAAAAAAAAAAATCTATAAAAAAAAAGTGACTCTGCAATGCAAGTGTCCTCCAGCAAGGCAAGAGCAGGATTCCCCTTCCTGGCCTGTTGGGTGCAGCTGGGATGGACTGTTAAAGATCAGGGATTTCCTGCCAAAGAGGAGACTGGCCTAGTGTGTTTTAACAGTCCAATCCCTTGGGCACCCTTGAGTTACCCCACAAATGCACTTGGCCCCCTTAGGTAGAAAAATATACAAAGATCACAAATTCTTGTATTCCAAAAGGAGCAGGGGGCAAACAGGAACATTCTCCCCTTTTCTGCAGTTCAGTAACAGACATCCCTGAGCTCATGGTGGCTTCCTGCAGCGCTGAGGACAGGACGTGATGCCAGTCAGAACACCCCCTGTCATTCTGGCCCTGAATAGGGATGAGCCTGGATGAGCCACAATCGCATCTAACTGTTCTAAAGAGGCAGGAATCTTTTCAGATGCCAACTTCTTACTGGTGATACATAAGGGATTTACCCTTGCAGATGCTATTGCAGGTCTAAAACCATCCCACCACCTTTGAATTCACCGGCCCATGAATGAAACCCTCCCTGTACAAGGAAGGGAGTATATTGCTGCCTGGAAGAATTCCTTTGTTTTGCTCCTTTGCTCCAGGACTTTCTGTGGAAGGGAAATGAAGGATTTAATAATCCCAGCACTTAGGAGGATAAAGAGGAGAGGTTGTATCCCGTACTATATACTCTGCTCAGAAACTCTGTGAGGGAAAGGAGGGGGGAAAGGCAACATTCGGATACCTGCCAGTTTAGAGATGAGCAGGGGGCTTTCAAGTTGAAAATAAAATAAAATAAAATAAAGGGCCCACCTGGCTCCTTGGGGATTTTCATCATACTCCTTGCAGCAGTAAAAAGCCTAAATGCAAATGTACACATTTCAAAAAGTCCTGAAAATGCTTTGGAGAGGTGAGGGCCGATCAGCTCTCAGCCTTTGCATCGCTCATCACAGCGTCCCAGTGAAAATTCAGCTTGGCCTGCACAGTCTTGCAGCCTTTATCAGAGTAGATTTTCTCCTCTTTCGGGAAGAAAGTCATCTCCTCTATGACCTCTTCAACCACCTTCTCGTTGACAGGATGGCCCCGGGACAGCATTTCAGCCCTGATGCACATCTTGACGTGCTTGTGCTCCAGGGGCAGGAAGGGAACAAAGTAGTCAATGAGGTTCCTGTCAATGAGGCTGCTGTGCCACAGACCACCTGGAAGGGAGAGAAAGAAAAACAATATATTATCTATAGGAAGGAGCTTCTCTAGGATCAGGCCCACATAAGGTAGGATCTGCAGGACACGGAATCCCTGGAGTGGGTTATCCCAGTCACTCCCCAAGGAAGCAAGGAGTGCCAGTCAGCTGGATGGGTTAGTGGCCACCGTTACCCTTCAGGCGTCTGCACCAAGAACGTTCCTGTGGGGACGTGGCCCTGGAGCAAAGGGACTGAGGAGAAGGGCACAGTTCTACCAAGGTGGGGACACAGGAAGCAGAGCAAACACAAGGCAGCTTGAGATACAGATTGCAAAGATGAAGCCTGCATTTAGGAGGTCGAGGATTTTGACATTTTCAGGGAAAATTGACTTACTATTCTTGTTATTGAAGACTCCTACGGAAAGCACTTGCTCCAGGTCTTTCAGCTGAATCTCCTCCCTCTGCCTCCCACTCCTCCAGAAGTCAAGAGCCACTTTATTAATTAAATTTGCACCTGCATTGCTTTTGTGAAAGAAAGTAAGTTACAACAGGGAACAGAGACCGAGCAGGAGTTTCTTTTTAACTGGCCACCTACATCCTTCATCTACATGAAGTCAGGTCACCAAAACAGAAACCCTTAACCCAAAGCTTATGGCAAGTCTCCAGTTCTTGTGAATTGCCATCAGTGCAACCATCCCAGGGAACTTTCCAAAAACCTGAACTCTCACAGGAGCTGCACTCCAGACCCATCTCAGGCCCTACAGTAGCATCCTTGTCATCATTTACACACAGATTTATTTCAGTATCTTGAAACAGTTGGAAAAGGTGCTACAGACCTGAGGAAGATGAAGATAGCTTTGCTGTAAGACACCCCATTAACCTGCTCGTAATAATCTAAAAATGGCTTGATGGCATCAATGAGGCCTGGGTGCAATTTGTCCATCTCATCAAAAATGAACACAGAGTGGGGACAGGCACTGACATTGCCCTGGATCCATTTCTGCAGTTGCTCCTTGGGGAAAAAAAGAAAAAAAAAAAAAAGAGGTCAAGAACCACAAGAAACAGAGTTTTTCAGTGTATTTACTGCAGGAGGTTTGTGCTTAACAGACCCTAGGGATTCATTTGAGACTGATGTCACACACTCCCAGGTTGTATTTTTTCCCCCCCACAGGTCCCTTTACCTCATGGCACAGAGTTTACCCATAAATTCTCTTCCTTGCTCACAAATCTTGCCCACTCTTTCTCCTTGGGGAATGGATAAGGCATGAAAATTGATGGAGACAGAAGTCTTGGAGACGAGAAAGACTTTTTTTTTTAAGACAATGTTTCTTCCTTCATACAAAATGCCAACTTACCAAGACGCGAGACACCACAACGCGGAGATCAGAGGTGTTTCTGGGAGCAGAGCAGCGGTTTTGCTCCTGCTGCTTTGCCTGCGGCGGGGTTTCTTCTTGCACCAGCAAAGCAGGGAAACCCACTCTCGCTTTTGATTCCCCAGCGTCTCGGGGCTCTTTCGCTTTCCCAAGGCGGGAGGAACCACCTCAGCCTCCACCTCGGCTTTGCAAACGTGCATATTTTGGAAGCGGGGCCAGAAGCTGAGGTACCCGGGGATGGTTCCCCCCCCCAAAAACAGCGTGTCCCCCGCCGCCCCGTTTTACCTGGTAGAGCTTGACGAGGTGCTGGTGGGGGAAGTGCAGCGTGGCCAGGAAGAGGTGCACGAACTTGCTGCGCAGCCCGGCGCGGTGCAGGTGCTCGGCCACGATCTGGCTCAGGAGGTTCTTGCCCGTGCCGCCCCAGCCGTGCAGCGAGAGCACGAGCGGCTTCCGCGGGCTGCGCGCTCGGCCCGCGCCCGCCACGGCGCGGAGCACCACGTCGCGGGCCAGGTGCTGCCCGAAGAGCCGCGCGTCCAGCTGCGCCCGCAGCGCTGCGGGCAGAGGCGCGGGCTGAGCGCGCCGTGCGCCGCCGCGGCCCGCCCGCCCGCGCCGCCGCCCTTACCGGTGGCGTTGAGGCGGTGCCCGCCGCCCGGGCAGCACTCCACGTAGCTGCAGTAGAAGCTGGGGTAGGAGAGGTAGCCGGTGAGCGCCGAGGCGGCGCCGATGGCGATGCCCACGCTGAGCGGCTCCAGCGCCGCCAGCCCCGGCAGCAGCAGCCACAGCAGCGCCGGCGCCCGCGGCATGGCGGCTCCCGCGGCGGCGCCCCCCCGCCCCGCCGCCATCTTGGGGCGGGCGTCCCCGCGCGCTGCCCCCGCCCCCGCGCGCGCGCCGCCGCCGCCATCTTGGAATGGGGCAAAGGGGTTGGCGCGGGCTTCGCTTGCCGGGGATGACGCAAATAGGAGGGGGATGACGTCACGGGCTCGCTATGAGCGCGGCTGGCTGCCCCAGCGCGGTCGGGGGGGGCCGCTGCACGCAGGGGAAGGAGGCAGCCATGCCGCAGTGTCCCTGTGTCCCCCAGAGCCCTGTCCTCGTCCTTGCTCTGTGTCCTCCACCCCTCAGAGTGCAGCGGGCCCCGGCTGTGGCACCTTCATGCAGGCACTCGGTGTCCCCTCCACCCCAGCAGGTCGTTCCTCTGCTCACGCCTTTCCTTACCCCAGCACAAGACCATCGTGAACCTGCTATTTTGACCAGTGCAGCTGGGAGTGACACACGAGCACAGAGGGGCCATCGGGGACAGGGACTGTCACCGGGAGCACATCAGACACCGAGCACACCGCGCTAGGGCTGAGCGCCGCAGCCTCCATGAGAAATGTCGCCCCAGGAAGAGCCTGCTGGATGCTGTATGGTAAACACTGTCCCTGGGCAGCGCGGCCGGTCACATCCCCAGTGTGTGTGTCACAGCAGGTGGCTGTAACTGAAGGAGGCTGCCCAACAGTCAAGGTGAGCCAACACTGGTGCCTAGATATAAGGAGAAACAGTGCCAAGGCACAAGGGGTTTCACACACAATCACAGAGTGGTCGAGGCTGGAAGGCACCTCTGGGAATCACCTAGTCCAACCCCCTGCTCCAGCAGGGACACCTGGAGCACAGGGTGGCATCCAGGCGGGTTGGAAGATCTCCAGGGAAGGAGCCTCCACAGCCTCTCACCAACCTGTTCCACTGCTCTGTCACCCTCACAGTTTTCCTCAAATTCAGATGGAGCTTCCTATGCTTTGGGAAAGCATTTTCACCAGCTTTTCCAGTATTATATTTTTGTCATGTATTTGAGCCTAGGGATGGGACTGTAACTGTAATATGAAAATATCAAAAATGCTGTAGATTAACCTCCTGACCGTATTCACTCAAGAATTTCCCCTAGTTTGGATGGGCAGCCAGAGGCATTGCTGCACAGCGCTGCCCGGTGCTCTCCAGGTGGTGGCGGGTAACGAGGTCCATCGAGGTGACACGGACACGGAGCTGGAACCATGACCTCCAACCAAGGCCTGTTGGATGAGTTGGGAAACTCCCGTGTCCTCCTGTGTGCTTCAGTGTCCAGGTGTTTCTGATCTCCTTTGTGATTTGAGATGGATGGGTGAAAATCAGTATAAAACCAAGCAGATTTATGAATAAATCTTACCAATTAGGGCAGTGCTAGGACTTAAGGTACAAACAATCTTGCAACAGAAGTGGAATGATTTCTCCTTGAAAATACTTTTGTTTGGGCGTATTTGTGGGGCAAGAAGAGGAAATCTCGTCACTCACATATGTCCCTCTTCTGCTTACTCTAAGCCACGATTGTCACATTATCCCATGTATTTATTTAAGGGCTCTTGAATAAGATTGCCTCTGGTATGCAAGAGCCCAAGTGTCTTCAGGGAAGACTGTGTAGTTTGCGAGGCAGAGAAGGGAAAGGGATTTATTATTTCTTTCGTCTGCTGTGTTCCTGTGGAAAGAACACCAGGAATTTGGCTTTGGAATGTCTAGACGCTCAGAATCACTCTGGAGGCCACAGTCTTGCAGCCTTTGCTGGAGTAGAGTCTTTCCTCACTGGGATAGTCAGTCATGGCCGAGGCAATCTCCGTCATGAGGTCTTCATCCTCGAGGTGGCCTCCCAAGCGGAGCTCCTCCCGGACACACTCTTTCACGTGTCGATATTCGAGAGGAAGGAAAGGAATGAAATAGTCAATTAGGTTCTTCTGGATCAGTTGACTGTGGAAGAAACCACCTGCAAAAGAGAAAGGAGTCAGTGCAAATCGGCAGTCTTGGGACATGAGGGCCCGAAGATACTCACTGTTCTTGTTGTTGAAAATTTCCTCAGACATCAGAGACTGCAGCTCCTTTAAAGGGATTTCTTCTCTTCTTTTCTGCCTTCTCCAATAATCAAGAGCAACCTCCGTTATTTTATCTCCTCCGGCGTTGCTGTGAGGAGAGAGATTCCCTGGATCATTAGAGCTGTGTCTTTGCCACCTTTATTGCTGGTCTGAGCAACATCTGTGCGATCCACATCAGAAAGGAGGCAGCACGTGCTCACAGATGGGAGGTGACAAGGACCACACTGTCCTCCACGTTAAAGCAGTGTCTGACGGGGGAGCACCCCCTGGGACAGTGGTTTAAACTACTGAGTTGGACTTTGTGGCAAAGGGGGACTGATTATACCCTCAGGTGTCACTGCAAGGCTCCCTGAGAAGCTGGTACTCGGTTTGCTCATCACTGCCCTGCACTGAGGTAGCTGTGTTTGTAGGCCCTGTGTTCCAACAGAACAGCAAAACAAGAGGTAAAGCAGCCTGAAGCTCAAGGGTTGGACTCAGTCATATTACTTGTACATAGCTGGGATAACCTTCAGCAAATAGGTTTTCCAGGGATAATACTTGGAGGAATGGTGTCTCCCTGGTGTCTATGTGCAAGGAGCCTTCAGTAGGTGAGTCCTTCCCTCCCTGCATGTACGGAGCTGCTGAGCCTCCTTAGGTGAGTCCTGCCCGTGCTATAAAGACCTGTCTGCCTGGAGCTAATGTTACAGAGCAGGATAAAACCTATTTACGATGGCTGGGCATGTTCACTGACAAACTGACCGCGAGCAAGGGGCCCTGGACTGCTCAGTCCTGCTTGCAGCAGCTGCAGACCTGTAACAACTGCTTCTCCATTTGCCCTTGCTGATTCTGGGGGCTTGTCATTCTTTTGTGGCCTTTGGATTTCCTTACTTCAGGAAGAGGAAGATTGCCTTGCCGTAATAAACACCGTTGATCTCTTTGCGGTAGCCAAGGAAGGGCATGATGGAGTCGATCAGGCCATGTGGCATCTGATCCATTTCGGAGAAGATGAAGAGGGACCTTGGACAGGCGCTGACATTCCCCCGGATCCAATTCTGCAGCTGCTCCTGGGAGAAGAGGCAAAATTCTCTGTGTTTTACGTTCACAATAAAAAATTTCTTGAAGAAAACAAGATAAAGTTGGCAATACCTTATACAGATGGACATGTGAGGCATGTGGGAAGTGCAGTACTGTGCTGAAGTGGTGCACAAACATCCTCCGTGGTGCATCAGGCTGATAGAGGTTCTCTGCAATGATACTGCTGACAAATGATTTGCCCGTTCCTGTCCAGCCGTGGAAGGACATGACCAGAGGCTTCCTGGGCCGATGGGAATGAACATTTGCGCTCAGAGCTCTCAGAACTATTTGGCCAGCAAGATGCTGGCCGAAGACCTTCTGCTCCAAATGCATCTTCAAGACTTAAGAGAGAGGGGAGAAAAGAGTCAGTAAATGCCGTATTATTCCTCCTCTTGTTCTTTTTGTTACTGCTGGATGACCAGTGAGGAGAACAAATATTCCTTCCTCCAGTCCCTGGTACGAGTGTGAATCAGGAGAGAATCTAATTCACAAACTCTTGAATTACTTTTGAGGGCCTTTTTGAGAACCAAGCGGTTGGCAGGAGTTAGGCAGAATCCTGGTTATATTATAGCTGCTGCCTCCCATAAAGATTTGGGATAGGGCTGACTCTGTTTGCAGAGGCATGTTCTGCATGTTGTGTACTGTCATTAGCTGTTTTTGAGGCATCCTACATTCCTCACGTTTATAGAAAAGTGTGATTCTGTTGCCACGTCACATTCTCTGATAGTAAGTGCTGCAACTAAAATACTAAGCTGAAGCTAAAATACTTCCAAGAAAACTGCCAGTTTGTAAGCAGCAGTTTAAGCAATATGAAGTAGCTGGAGGTGCACAGGTCTCCACCAGCTGAGGGTTTGTTTTGAAATCCACAGCCCAGCCCTGAAGCGAAACATTATCCGCAGTGCCATGACAAAAGGAAGGGGGATTTCCAGATGGCAAAATTGGGAATTCATCGTTGAAAGATTGTGTAATGTTTTCTTGGCTGTTTACTCGTTCCTTGCAGGCAGGGAACTGCCCAACTTCCCCTTTCCCCAGGGACTGCTTGATGTTAAGCCTGTTCATCTCAGGAAGAGCAGCGACATGTTTTGCATCTTAGAGCTACTGCTAATTCCTGCTCATCCGACAGACGTTGCCAGCAGCCACCAACCGCGGTGTGGAATACCAGGTCCCCCAGCCACTGGGTTGTCCATCTCTTGAAGCCGTGGGATTATCTCATCAGCTCCTAAGCCATAACTCTGCTCCAGGTCCCCCAGGGAAGACTGGCATGAAGAAGGAAGCCCTCAGCCCCCAGGGAAGGACCAGCAGCCAGTGCCACCGCCGAGCTGGCTCGTGATGCCCCTGCCTTACCTGAGATGTTCAGCGTGTCCCTCATGCTGCAGCACTCCAAGAGGCTGCACCTGAGCCACGAGCCAGGGAAGAGGAGCTGCCAAACAGCAGCAGCGCCTCCCATGAAGAAGGAGGTGCTGAGGGGGTCCAGAGCTGGCGTCAAGGTGGGCACCAGAACAAGGAACCCAGCAGCATTCAGGAGCTTCATGGTGGGAGCTGGGCACCAGACTGGCTCATCGGGAAAGGAAAGCGAAACAGCAAATGCAGAATAACTTCCTGCAACGGGTGGCTTTAGGCTATTCAAGCAGATTGAAACTCATTCTCCTGTGGGAGTGGGTGTGTTAATGATTTCATGTCAAAACCAGAGTTGTCACACTCTTCCCTAAGAACAGAAATAGTCTTGAGGTGGGTGCTACTGCATCGGGAGCGAGTTTTATCAGAGCACTTCCCAGCTGTGAGGTGAGCGGGACTGAAGCATCGTAGCATCTTGACCAAGGCACTAGGTGATCTGGTGATGAACCAGGAATGCAGCAGTGTTTGTTTTGGGCTTAGGTCTCAGGGGGCTGCACACTTGGCATCACAAAGTCCAAAGGCTTCTGTAGAAGTGGCTGGAGCTCTGCATCCGTGATTCAAAAAACTGCTGTTCAAAAGAATGAGCAATAGGTTTGTTATGCAGGTTTCCATTTTGCCTGGGCCCTCTCAGAACTCTGCTGAAGTCAACTCAAATGTTGTTGTTTTCACAGAAAACGGTTAATTTTGCTGAAAAAAAAAATGCTGGATTTTTTTCCCAGTCAACTCAGCTTTATTGAGACACTGCATTTGTCTTTGCTGAACACTAGATGGGGCGTCAGCAAAAGGTTTTTAGAATATAACAAGGTAGGGCAATTTTCACAAAAAAAAAAAAAAAAAAAAAAGTTGTCCTGCCTGACAAAATAAGAGAGAGCAGCACAGATCTGAAAACAACAACAAAACCAAACAGAAACAAACAGAGCTGACCATTTGTGTTACGAAATGTGATTTTTGGGATACCAGATAATCCAACCCCTGGATGCTCAGGCTTCGTGCAGGCAAGAGCTTCACGGGCAATTTCAGCAGCAGACCCGAGACCACTAAAGTTGTCTCTTAGGTGAAGATGGAGAGTTTGAATAAATAAATGAGGCTGTTTAGCTGCAGCCTGTAGCTTCTCTTGGCGGTGCATCTGAATTAAGGGTGCAAGCAGGTTGCATTGCTCACCCCACAGCCTTAGGCAGATATCTACTGAAGTGGAGTTAGACCCTATGAACTCCAAAACGGACTCAGCTCTGAATCCCTAGGGTAGAGTATGGTTCTCTCTTGCGAAGGGCGAGCTCGCTTCACAGTTTATAATTCACCTTTTCTCCTCAAAATAGGCTGGAGTGGATCCTTTTCTAACTGAGAACATGAAGAGGAAGCTGGCATGTCTGTACCAAATCCTTTCCTGTGATCCTGTGTCTTTCTGTGAGATGCCAGCAGCCTGGGAGGGATCACATCTCCCAAAAGAGGTATGAAATGCACAGCAACAAGTTAAAAACAACACAGAGGAGGAGAGTTTCCTCATCTATGCAAAGAAAATGAGTAGGAAGGAACTCATCTATAGATCTTCTCCTTTCCATATGGGAGGGAGGTGGCATATATTTCCTATACAACAATAGGATGTATGCTGCCTAACAGGTACCAGATGGGTATTGAAATAACCTTCAGCTGCGGCTTATCATGTGTTATCTCATTATCCCTTACAAGTTAAATGGGTTCAAGCTGGGCCCAGACATGGATGAGATGTCTAATAGCAGTGGTGAGGCTGACACTGATGGCAATTTCCTTGAACAGCCGTCTGGAAGCTCCAAGTGGAGCACAGACCCCTCCACACACAGTCCTCGGTACAATATCTCGTTGCCTGTTGTGCTGCTAAGAGCCTCAGCTCTGGCCTGGGTCTCTTGTGCCCTTTCTTGTCTGTCCGTTGCCTGCAGAATTTGGGGCACAGGGGCTTCATGTGGCTCCCTGGTCACCAGGCAGCACAGCTGACACTTCTGTCCTTGAGGTGGAGATCCTCACACCCCCAGCCATGGGCAGCGTGTAGGTACCTGCATTTCAACTCAGCCTTGTGTCCATGGCACTCTAAAGGTTTCCAGGTAGGAATTTTTGGGTCACAGAACCAATATTTTCCCCAGAAAGGGTTTTTATTTTTGTGGGAGAATGCATAGGCTCCTCTGTATTTCTAAGTGTTTTATGAAAGACATTTGGTAACATGAGTGTCATGAGTAACAGGAGTGAGATACTGAACTGACAAGACGTTCTCACTGAAGGTTTATAATGAGGGGAAAAGAAATGGAAAATTCTTTCCTACATTATTTTTTTTTTACCCGAACACACCTCTGTCTTTGACTCTGTCTAGACACTCTTTAGTGTTTGGAGTTTTTCTGAAGGGAGTGTGACTTATTTTTGATGGTTTGTTTTTTTTTCCCCTGTACGTGTGGTTTGGATTTGTTTTCTTTTTTTTAATTTCAGCCTCCTCTTCCGAATGTTCCTTGTCTCTACAAGCAGAGAAGAGGCAGATGCGGGAAGAGGCTGTCGCTCTGACGTACATTGGGCCCTTTTAAAGAGGGGAATTGTGGTGGATTTTATCCCAAAACAGCCTGGCTGTGCTCTGAGGATGACGCTAAGTGCTGTGGAAAGGCTCTGACTCACTGCAATGCATTCATTGACGTCTCTATAATTTGACAGTAGTAATAACACTGGACACCAAAATCTATATTAATTTGGAGCAAACCAAAACTGTTGAGCAAATTGACATGCAGGGAGTCACGAGACTGTCATCCTTCTGTCCCTGGTGGGGAAACTGAGGCTTGGAGAAGAAGAAAGTTAACATCTTACAGCTCTATTCTCTCTTTCAACTTTACTCGAGAACATAAGCCATGGTTTGCCTTGGGCAGGTTTCAAAACCTTTGTCTGCAGTAGTAATACATGTGTTCACATAAATCTGCGTGGGTGAAATAATCCCTTTGGCCGTGTCTCATTATCTGCACAACTTTGATGCGCTTTCAGGGATGCTGTTTCTAGAAGATGCAATTGAGAAGCCCTCTCCTGCAGCAACTTTAAAGCCCTTTTGTCAGAGCTTGTGCTGCAGCTGCAGACCAGGATCTCATTGCACCCTGTGCTGTGGAAGCAGGAGGCAGGGACCGGGAGCAGGAGGGACAACAGTGACGTGGAGCAGAGCCTCACCTGGTCTGTGCTGGTGCAGGACCTCCCTACCCAGACAACATACAGCAGTTTAATGATTTATCAGTGATAACTTTGCTATTTGGCCACGGCGAATGCTGACAGTCTCTGCAAAGCTGCTCTCCTCCAGCAAAATAACATGGAGAGGGAGGCAGTTCTTTGGCTTTGTTAAAAAACTGGAAGTTTCTTTTCACCAGGAGAACAGGAGAAACCAGGACTGTTTTCATGAGAAGCTCTGAGGGTAGCAACCTTTGTAAGTTTGTACTTGGGTAATCTTTACAAGTGCCTATTTCTGGACTGGATTTTCACACCACAGACACTCTCCAAGATCTCAGAGTTTTGGTGCTGGAAGTTAAGAGGTTCAGGGATAGCTTGGAGGCAGTTACCGATACGAGTTTAAGCACTGGTGCTTTTGGGAGAACGGACTGGGAAATGGGGGTCTCCTGGTGCACAGCAAGGGGACCAGCAGCTTCAGTGGTGTCACCCTGATGCAGCTGCAGATAAACGGTAGCCACGTGTCACCTTGCAGGTCGGTGACAGAGGGAGGCACGTGGTGGGCTGGAGCTGCTGGAGAGAGTCCAGCGCAGGGCCACAAGGATGATCAGGGGCCTGGAACGTCTGCCCTGCGAGGAGAGGCTGAGGGAGCTGGGCCTGTTCAGCCTGGAGAAGAGAAGGCTGAGAGGGGATCTAATAAGTACCTCAAGGGAGGCAGTGAGGAGGATGGTGCTGGTCTCTTTTCAGTGGTGGCCACTGATAGGACTAGAGGAAATGGACCAAAAATTCCACAGGAACTTGAGGAAAAATTTCTTAACAGTGAGGGTGCCAGAGCACTGGAACAGGCTGCCCAGAGAGGTTGTGGAGTCTCCTTCTCTGGAGATCTTCAAACCCGCTTGGACGCAGTCCTGTGCCACGTGCTCTAGCTGACCCTGCGTGTGCAGGGGGATGGACTAGATGATCTCTAGACGTCCCTTCCAACCCTAAGCATTCTATGATTCTATGAAAACGAACCAGCCTGCGGGCTCCCCAGGTCTCCCCTGGCCTCTTCCCCCTCTCACCCGCAGAGCTGGCTCTGCTCCTGCTCAGACATAATAGCCCCTGGGTTCAGATTTCCAGGTCTGTGTTGCGCAGGACGAGCAAGGACAAAGCACAAGCGATGGAGCTACTAGGTGAGCTATCGGGTTGCACGTGGATGCTGGCAGTTAGGCTCTGTTTTGACTTGTAAACTAAACACTCGGGGCGCAGACATCCTGGTGGTTTAGTGATTAGATCTGGGGCTATGTTTGGACTTCAGTGGGTCTGGCCTGTCACCCGGCTCTGAGTAGCACATTTGTGCTTTAAATTCCTCATTGGTAAAACAGGGATGTGGTGAGACTTGGATTTCACCTTCTCAGTCTTGCCTTTTTTTTTTTTTTTTTTAAATTGAGCCCAGAATCTGAAATTGGAGACTGTTCCTGTTTGGCTTTGACTGGGCTCCAGTCTGGGATCTGCCTTACGGTTTTTCTCTCCAGGCTTTGAAGCAGCTGGGGTTGAATAGCTCTCACGTGAGCCTCTCTGATTTATGTGGCAATAGCTGTTATTGAGTGCACAGGAAATAACAGGTAAAACTCTACCCCATCTTTACTCTAAAACTTGATTTCTGTTGTGAATAATAGCTTGGGGATGAAATCTAAATCTGATTAAATATTCAATTTGATTAAATTTGATTAAGGAGCTATATTTGATTAAATACAGGACACGAGTTATGCTGCTTTTACTGCAGTCATGGCTCCCTGATGTGGCCCGTGGCCTGTGTTTCGGTCAAGGTGGTGGTGTCATTCACCAGGCATCACCATCCCGTGCTTCGGGACCCTTAAGTGAAAGAGGATTGAAAAGCAATCAATAGTTTGGGGGTTGGACCAGAATCACACGCTGCGTTTGGCTTGAGGTTTGCAAAACTAAACGCCCTGTTCTTTGCCTCCTCTCCTGGGGCAGAGCAGTAAATACAGTCACTAAATTAGCCTTGTACAGCAGCTATTCTGAGTGGCGCCTCTGGTACTCCTGCCCCTCTGGCTCTAACTCATGGCTGAGTGAAGCCTCTGCCTGGTTTTAATCAGCTCTAGCCTTGAGGGATAAGTAGATTCACCAGGAAAAAGGATGTTATTTGGTGTTATAGGAGGTTTGTCCTCCCTTTGGAGGGATGCTGAGCTTGTCGTGAGGCAGAAGGGCACCAAGTGGCCTGGGAAGGGCTCAAGGAGAGCGGTGCCTCCTCGGGCTCCTGGTTTGTCGTAGGCCTCCAAGGAGGTGTAACCAGAGAACAGCAGGAGCCAGCAGACCATGGCGCGGCAGCGCGGGCTCCTGATCCGAGCTCCGTGCTGGGCTGGGAGAGGCGAGCGGCAGTTCCAAAGCTCTGGAGACGGCGCCGAGGAGGTTTCCCGGGCCGCGTGGCGGGGAGGCTGCGGCACGGGGCAGCCCCTGCGTCCTCCTGTCCGTGCGCGGCCGTGGGCAGCACGGCGCGCTCCTTGTCGGCAGAGGCCTGGCACGTGAGAGCCGCCCAGCCTGGCGGCTCCTCCGGGGCTGCTCCGTCCTCCCGCAGGCTCCGGACGGAGCCTTCCAGCCCACCTCGGACCTGGGGGCTGTCTCCTCTGCCCCTGGTGCTGAGGACAACTCTCAAGAAAACACCCAGAGCAGCATCTCTTCAGACAGACTCCAGTCCAAGCGACACCCCGACACCACATGCTGTTGTGCAACAGCCTCAGCTAAACAATGAAGGACTTGAGCAGCCAGCTGGAAAGAACCCTGCTTGGTGTGGCCCGAGGAGGTCCCACTGCATGTGGCCTCTTGGAGTTGACAGTCTCAGGCCCATTTTTCAAGGGGGACAATATTCTCTGCAGCCTGCCCGTGTTTATTCTTACAGAAGCACTGCCCAGGGGTAGAACTCTGCCCTGCCAAGGCTGGTCACTCCTTTACTGGGGATGTCGTTCTGGTTTCACACTAACCTTCTGCAAAATGAATTCACGGAACTATTCCTGCTGCTTTTGCTGGTGGAAAAAGTGGCATCCTGGATTTTTGCAGGTTCTTGCTGGATTGCTTAGTTTGTTTTACAGCAGAAATTGTGAACTGAAGAATCCAGCCTCAAATTGCAGACAAATGTCTGCATTTGTTCTCTGATGGGATGAGGGACACGCTCATTGACAACAGATAAATAAGCAGTTGTTACCAAGTCTGAGTGGTGGGAAACATGACCCTCCGTTTTATGCAGGACCAAAGGAACAGAGTGCTGAGTTGTATTTAGTTATATTTAATTATATCGCTTTTGCGATGTCCAGCTCAAGTGCTTTGTGAGGAAAACTTATGCTCCTCATCTGGACAAAGAGCAAAGTGTCATTCTCATACATTAGATAAAGCCACAGATTAATAGATGTTATGTAATGATGGTGAGTCAGGAAGGGGTCTGAAAATGTTGGATTCTTTTCCCAGGAGATAACAGGGAGAAAAACGGCTGCTGCTGTGATTGGCAATTGCCTGCAGGGTTTTAGTTTCCAGCTATTGTTAAGGTGTGTATTTGAGTGCTGGGAACCCCATGGCTAGCAGTGGTTTGGAAAGACTTGAAAACAGGGAAATGGGAGTGCTCTG
This sequence comes from Tinamus guttatus, assembly GCF_059628265.1. NCBI lineage: Eukaryota > Metazoa > Chordata > Aves > Tinamiformes > Tinamidae > Tinamus > Tinamus guttatus. The sequence continues at coordinate 653,528 of NW_028288760.1, read as the reverse complement.
AAAAGACTAATGTTAGATCCATGGTAAAAGCATAACAAGAAAGACACCGTGTTGGAGAGTAGTGAAGGACACCAAAGGAATGGAGGTGACCTGGCCAGATCTATGGCTATAGAGTGAGTGTCCCTGGTCTGTCCTCTTCAAGAACGTAGTTGGAATTCCTTCAGCTTGGAAGTAGCCCCTCTGGAGCACAAATTACTCAGTGTGGCATCATCCTGGACACCACCACAGTGAGGACTGGTTTGCCCAGGATGCGTCAGGGTTTTAAAGCCAAGCAAAACAGTAGAAGGCCAAGGGTGGTTAAAGAGCAAGGGGTGAAACCAGCTGGGAGTCAGGGACTGCTCATCTACTTGATTCAGCACTGGGGTGAAAGTATCACTAGATAATCCAAGCATGGAAGAAGAAATGAAAGGGAAAGGGACTATGATAAGGATGAGCAAGCGGTGATTTCACAGCCCTGTATATATAAGCAAGGGACTGATTGAACCGAGTTGAGCAAGAGCTTCTTCCTAAGCCCCTGTTTCTCTGGCCATGAAATGAGCCAAGGAGGAAGCACAGCAATACTGGCATCTTAATTTATGTTTCACTGTGGGAGTCATTGTCCCAGGAAGCAATATAATTTTAAATGTCTGGAAAGTGACTCGACGTATGTAATTATCAAAAGTTAGATCATCTATGACAACAGTTTCTCAGGAAAGGGAATTAAACTTGGTGATTCAGAGCTTAAATTAATCCTCGACTTCTGAAGACTCAATGAACCAGATAGTGGATGTGGCCAGGAAGCCTCACCTGGCCCCACGGGGGCTTGTCCCACCTCGAAACCAGGGTCACCACCATCTGCTATGGCTGGGCAAGCTCCTGATCCTGGGGCAGATGCCTCCCAACGCAAATGCTGCTTCTCTCCCGCTAATAAGGGAGCTTCTTGTGCAGTTTTGGCCCAGTTGGCTGCACTCTCAACAGAAACGTGTCCTGCTGGACAGATACGTTCTGCTGTTCTGTAAATATTTGTACCGAAAATGTATCTCCCCGCAGAGGATTGCAGAGCGCAGCCATGGTGGCATAAACACCGGGTGAAGCAGCCACGTCATGGACGCACGGCCATGGCCAGCAAGGCCGGAGGGCAACCGAGATGTGGGGCCCGGGCAGGCTCCGGAGGAGTCTCGCTGATGGCTCGTGCAGATAGGGAAGGAATCTTCAAACAGCTCATCCAAGCATCACTGCTTGCGGAGTAGCTCAGAGAGGCTTCTCTGCTTTGCTCCATCATCCAGGCCAAATTCTGGTCGCAACAGAGTCAGGGAATTGCTCTGGGTGGTAACATGCCCCCATTTTTCCTTCACTTTCCTCATGGTGGACTTGGAAAATAAGCACCAACTATATTTAACTTCCAAGGGCAATGCACATGGCATTGCACAGAGCTCCCTTCAGCACATTCCACCAACACATCTCTAATTTTTTTGTAGGTTTCCAAATGTGTGGTAAAGTCTAGAGAAATATTTTCCATTTTTGATTTTTTTTCAGCACGATTTGTTTTTCTTCCCTCTCAGCCTGGCTGGGAAACTCCCTGGTTTTGGGCAGTAGTGTAAGTGGGTTTTGCCTGTTTACAGCTCATGGGATCCAGCTCTTAGGAGGAGAAACAGACTTCGAGTTGCTGCAACGTGACTGAGAGACGCAGCCCACCAGAGAGGGATGCAGCGACTCCCCTGCCACCTCTGTGATCACAGCAACTTGGGGCAGCTCCTGAGCGTGGTGAGGAGGGATGGAGGGTGCATCCCGGCTTGGCTGGGAGCAGGGAAGCAGCCTAGGGAGGCAGGAGGGATGAGCGGATGGAGCAGGAGGCAGGAGACAAGTCACTGCAGGGCCTGTCTCTGCCTTAGACTTGGAGCCTCCACAACCCTGTGTCTGCCCCAGGTCTCCTGCTCCACACACCATAAAGCTGGTCTTCCTGGGTATGAAAAACCAGTTGGGAGAGGCTAATCATATATTCCTTATTTATGGGGCCACTCATAGAAGTGGCTCCAGGAACAGAGTTGTGGGGATAATGCTTTAAAACTCAACACAGACAAAATCTGAGCTTGCAGAGAGGCAGAACCAGCCCGTTTGCTTCAGGAGATGTTACTGCTGATGCCTTCATTGCTGAATCGCTTTGCAGGCTGTGGCCTCCTCCAGTCCTGCTTGCTGCAAGGAGCCTGGGAGTCTGGGGAATTGGTTGCACGTGGAAAAATGGGATTTCCTTCCCTCAGTGCAGGGGAAGATGATGCATCATGGCAGGGTTAAGTCACCACCACTTTGGTGTGACCTTTTGTGCAGGCTTAAGCGTCCATAGGCAGAGCACCTTTCTCTTTAATAAGCAGCTGCACAATTCATGCCTTTACTTGAAACCAGAGCTTGGGAGATGGAATTGCTCATTTGGGGAAACCGTGGGGAATCAGTGCCGTAATTGCCCAAGGCATCTGCTGCCCTTTGAGAACGGGTTGGAGTCCAGGTCACGTACACATCCATATCCCATTGCCAAGGATTTGCTGCCCAACCTGCCCTCTCATGTAGGTCCTGCTGCCACCAGGAAATTCCCCGACATTAGTGAAACCCCCTAGCAATAGTGAAAAACAAAACTGATCTGGCTGTTTTAATATAGCAGTATAAATCAGCTGGTTGAATAAATGGCTCCCCATATGGGAGCGGAGAATGATATTTATTGCAGAATTCCTCCAAATAATTCTTTCAAAGCAGGATCTGTAGTAAAGGCTTCTATTTTTAAGTACTTTTCTTGAGCATCTCCCATGATTTTTTTCATTCCTTCTGCCTTTTCCAGCATCTCCAACAAATCTTTTCATTCCTTCAGTTCCTCTGTCAGCAAAACCTTTCATCTTCTCACCCAGATTCTTAGGGTCACTCTTAGTTGTTGACTAATCTTAACCTTTTCAAAAGAAATACATTAATATGTGGAAGAAAAAATTTCTTTTGCCCGTTGCAGGTTTTTGTACGTGATAGAGCCCAAGCATCACCCACAACACGTGGGCCTGGGTGTGCTCCAAGGGCGTAAGCCTGAACAAACTCTCTTTTGATCATTGCACCTGATTTAAATTTGTGCCAGTTATTGGTGCAAATTGTCCAGGGGTTCCTGCCAAAACTTGAATAATGCTGAGGAGGGCAAAATCTGTCTGTGTTTCCGGCTAGCAGAAGTCCTGGCTTGTCTGCAGGTGGTACCAAGCTTGCACATATTTCTGCTGCTCAGGGAGGCATGTGGGCTGCCTTGGGAGACGAGGAAGAGAAAGAGGAGAAGAAGAAAAGAAAAGGAGGAAAAGAGGCTGGATTTTGGCTTGATCCTCGGTTGGTAAAAACAGGAGTAGCTGCATGGAGGGCACAGTGTGTTGGTGAAGAGTCCATCTGCCTGTCCTGGTTCTAGGATTCCAGGAGAGCTGGAGAAGGGCTGGGATAGTCCTGCTCCCTGCTGCAGGCAGGTCTGTTCCTCAGAGCACCAAGGCCTTCTGTCCTGTGAGTTTGCTCCTTATAACCAGAGAAGGAAAAAGGAAGCAAAAGGTGTCTGGGCTGAGGCTTTGCCTTGAACTGCTTCTGCTTGGTGATGGCCAAGTAAGCTCTGCTCCAGGGAAGCGCGTGTGGGACTCGGAGGCAGCTTGGTGGGACGCAGGGCTGGGCTCCAGGGTGAACATCCCCGCTGCAGTATCTGATACTTGAATCCACGTGGCCGTGAAGCTGCTGCCTCTCCTGGTTCCCCCATCCGACCCCTGCGAGCAGCGGCCGGAGGCGTTCGCTGCCGAGCGCCGCGCTGGGCTCTGCGCGGGCTTGTTCTGCGCCTCTCCGCCTGCAGCGCGGCCGCCTGCGCGGAGCTCGCCCCCGAAATCCAGCGTTCGGGGCCTGCAACGGCCCGCTGCGCGTTTGGGACCCTGCGGAGCTGCGCGTCGCAGGAACTGCACCGCTGGGTTTGCAGCCTTGCCCCATAGACACTGCAGCGCGGCAGCAGCAGGGCGAATTCAAAGGTAAATGTAGAGAATTTGTAGTATTTGCAAGAACTCAGAGGAGTTCTTCTGGCTCTGCCCTGCCCTGCAGCAAAGGGTTGTGGAGGTCGGCGAGTTCAATGGAAGGAAGGAAGGAAGTCTGGGCTGGACGGGCGCAGGAGAAAGTCCCGCCGTGGCCGACAGCCAGAGCAGGCAGCTCGCGCCGAGGCTGCCCACGCGCAGCGGCTGCCAGCGACACAACCTCCTTCCCAGCCCCGACCTCGGGAGAAAATGAGGCTGCCTCGAATTCGCCCCAGCATCCCGGGCTGAAAGGCTCTCATGGGCAGAGGACTCTGCCTGGGTGTCCCATTCCTTGGTCTGTAGCGACAGGACCTGAGCACTGGTCCTGGGCTATGTGTGATGTTTCTGTTTGATTTCTTTGGTCATTCTTGGCATGGCTGCGGTTGATAATCTTTGCCCAATAGGCTGTTAAAAAAATGTGAGGAAAACCAGTTCTGGAAGTACCAACACTTGGATAGGTTGGTTTGCAAAGGACAAACCATCCTGCTCTGCAAGTTGCTTGAAGGGCTTTCTGTGAATCAAAAAGTTTTGTTTTTAAAGCAGCAATTAATACCTGTTCATTTTCCACTCAATCTCTAGAATTTTTCATATGCCTGAAATAAGCCTTTTCTTTTCTTTTTCTCTCTCAGTGTAAAGGAATCGAACCCCAAATCCAGCCCTTCAGTATTAACCAAGTGAGGAGAGCTCGTGTCCGTTCCTGCGCTGCAGGAGGTTTGGCGCCCAGGCCAGGGCTGTGGAAGGAGTTAAACTTGCCTCCGAGGAGCAGCCTCCCTGCGGTTCTCTGGGCAGAGACTTGGCTCTTGCTCTTTCTTCCCAAGTGTTCAATAGCTGGAAGAAGCCAGCTCTAAATCCAAATGCCACTTTCTAGAGTGAGAATGAAGTTGTAGCACTCTACACCTCTTTCTTGGCCAGAAGCAACACTAGCTGCATTTGGGGATGGGCAGGTGGCTTTTTATTTCCACATTTATACCCTGCATTTTGCTACCTGCCTGGCTGTGCCTCGAGGCAGGTCAGCACGGGGGCTCTCCCTCCAGGCAGGAGATGCTCGGAGCAGAATGTGGAGCCGGGAGAGATGCTTGGAGCAGAACGTGTAGCCAGGACTAGTGCAGGGAGCAGCCCTGGCCCCTCTTCCCCCGCAGGTGGCTACGAAGGGGAGGGCCGGTTGCCTCTGCTGGGAACTGGCCACCAGCGCTGGGCGGGACTGGGGAGCACTGGGAGGGCTGCGGGAGCTGGGGACGGATCAGAGGAACCCGAGGCTGGATGCAGCTTAGGTAGGTTCCTACCTTCTTCCTAACTCCTCCTCCTGCCAATTGCTGCGCAATAAATCACCTCGTTAGCTGGGGTTGAGCAGAGCCCGCGCTGCTCCTGGGCAGCTGATGCTCTTTGCAGCTCCATCCTGCTGCGTGCAGAAAGAGCACACGGGGCAACGCGTTATTTAATCTTTCCTAGGGAGGGAGGTTGAATTGTGGCCGGGCTGATGCTTCTGGGCCCCCGTGGCCAAGAGGGTCGTGTCCCAGCACAAGGCACGAGGTCCCCGCGTTGCTGGTGGCAGCGGGCGCATCACTCTGCTCCCTCCGCTCGGGCTGTGCTCGCTGGGAGCTCTGCTTCTCGCTGGCCTCAAGGGGAGTCCTGGGGCCGTGGGCTTTCCATGAGAAAAGAGCCATAGCCTGCGTTGTGCTTCAGCACTGCTGTTCCTTCCCCCCTCCGCAGAGCCCTCCCGGAGCAGAAGGAAAAACTCCAGCGTCTGTAACCGCTGCAGACAGCAGAGCGTCTCCTCGTCTTCCCCAAAATGATGGAAAATGAAGTGTTTAAGTCATTTATGTTCTACAGCACGGTCTTGATTTTAAAAATGTACGTTGTTGCCATCATTACGGGACAAGTAAGGCTCAGAAAGAAGGTAAGTTCCAGTTTCCTTTTCCTTCCTTTCCTTTTCTGGCTTTTTCCATAGGTTTCTGTTTTGTTTTGGTTTTTTTGCAAGTCCTTTCTGATTTTAATCCTTTAAAGGCTGACAAGGCTTACTGAAGCAAGTTAAGTTTTATTCAACTCAAGTTGAAAGCAAATATTGTTTTAGAGCTGCAGCAGATAAATATCTCGCTTTTCTTTGGCTCTTTTTGTTTGTTTCTACCATCTGTAGCTTGATGTTTATCGTTTCTGAATCCTAATCTAAATAACAACTTCAGCTCTAAAATGGCATGCAGGTAAGCTGCTTCTGGAAAGAGACGCTGTTTACAGTGGATTTTCTGTGTCTGGAAGAACAGGAGGAAAGTCTAAAAGGTTTAAGAAAAAACCTTGAGTTGCAAGAAACGATTCCTGTGGCGTAGAAAAAGCTTTGTGCTTTTGGAGGCTGAATCCCTGCATGAATGCCCCAGGAGAACAGAAGGTTGGGGGAAATAAAAACAATAGCTGGAGAAAATAATTCTTGGGCACAGAGAGAAATGCAGCGAGGTTGGGGACTCTGGCTGCAGTGCGTGTGCTGGGTTAATCCGGTATTTTATCACCTGCAGCCAAATTGGATCTCGTAGCAAAACTCAACTGTCGGCAAAAACTGTTTAAAAGTATTTCCAGCTGCATCACTGAAGTGGAAGGGAGATATTTGTGCTCTTGGACATAATGCAGAGAGGGGTCTTTTTGTGCTGGACCATCAACACTGCCCAATTTGACTTTTTCGCTTGTGTTTCTGAATGATGCCCAGTCCTGGATAAGTCTGGGCTTGGAGCATGATTAAAGAAAGTGCTAGGGACTTTTCCAGGCTGTGAAGTCAACCTGTTGCGTGTAGCCAGGTCCCCACGGAACAGCTTCCCATAGGTGGGGAGCTTGTATAAATCCTTTTTATTTGTGATGTTATTGGTTTTGGATATGATTCCCTCAGGCCTTGTTTTCCTCACTAACTATTGCTGTCAAAAAAGCAGCCAGGGAATTTTCTGTCTCAGCTGGATTAGCTAATCTGTCCCTTTGATGATTTCGGATGCTGCGTTGAGCATCTACAAGTTGTGCGCCCTGCTCCAGAATTGATCTGATGGTGGCTGGAAAAGTCTCCTTTAAAGCAGTTGCACAGGGAGAAGTGGACTGGGATCAGGAAAGCCCAGGAAAGGAAGCAAAGGAAGCCCAGGAGCTCCCTTGAAGCCCCTGGTTTGGGATCTGTTCCGGGAGCAGAGGTGGGTTTTTCAAAAGATTAGAAAAACGCGCTGGGTCCCCGGAGCTTGCATTTTGCCTCTGATATATTAGTGCAATTGCACTTGGGTTTGTGAAAGATGATGCAAAGCAGTGGCTGAAATGTCTCCTTAGGCAGGGAGAAAAAAAAATGAGGGCAAAACTTCAGCCTGTAAAGATCCTGAAAACGTTATAAACTATCAGAAGAGGGAGGAGGATGCATGAGTGGAAACTCCCAGTTCTGGCTGCTGTTAGGGCCTCTTGCAGTAAATATAATGGATGATGCTATCCTGACATCTCCTTAACATTCATGCAACATAAAAATCTCTCTTCAGCTCTGAATGCTACAGCCAGCGAGGCCTGAGCTTGCAAGTTTTATGCGCAAACACGACGGGAGACAGACCTTTAATGGTTATTCCTCCAAATACCTGTTGTGTACGGGCCAGACAGACTGCCCTTCTGGCCTGGGAAGGGACCTGAGCATCTCGTAAGGCACTGAAGGGGTCTCTGCTCAACCGTTTTAAAGTAGCATGTGAAAAACAGCCGCATGGAGCGTGTCCCCTCACGGCCCTCCCGTGGCAACGGTGTCTTGCAGGCGTTTGCCAACCCCGAGGACGCGCTGCGCAACGGCGGCCTGCAGTACTACCGCGAGGACCCCGACGTGGAGCGGTGCCGCAGGTGAGGGGCGCTGCGGGGTGCAGGGCTGCTGCCAAAGCAGCAGAGAGAGGCTGCAAGGCTCATTAGCTAAGTAATTACCCAGATGGGTTGAACGGCTGGAGCTCCAGGGCAAGATCCCATGCATCAGCTTAATGTTTAATGGGATCGTGGTGTGTGCTGAAGCAACAGCACGGAAGGGTTCAGGTTGAGGGGCTGCTGGCCAACTCCAGCACGGTTCAGCTCTTCCTAGGTCCTGTAATTTCCTTGGCTTTGTCTTCTACCCAAACCCCAAGGCTCCTTGTGCCCTGCTCAGGACCCCAAATCCCCCCAAATACTTTTTAACTCAGTCGGCACAATCAGATTGTGACTGGCAAGCGTGTGGCTGCTCCCAGTGTGGTTTGGAAACCTGAGAAGAAGCTGGACACGGAGGCAGTAACTTCTGCCCCACAAATGAGGTGAGTCCCACTCTTCAGTGAGGCTCCCCCTTCCTCAGGGTGAAAACCCAGAGTGTTTGAGCCCTGAGCTTCTTGCATTGCTGCCCCCGACCCCAGAAGGAGGTTCTCTCGCTAGGAAAAAATGAAACAATATTGTTAATAATAATAGCAGTCCACTTTTCATTAAGCAGAAAACACAAACTTCCAAGCAAATAAATTCTTGGAGCTTCAACAAAGTCCTGGGGAAGGCTGGGATTTAAAGAACTCAGGGTGGGTCTTTGCTAACTTGTACACAAGCCTGGTAAAGACAAAAGAAAAAACAGGGCTTTCTTCAAACAAAGGTGAAGCAGGACCTTCCTTTCAAGCCTTAAGGGGAAGGATGGGGAGCTGCAACGCAGCTACCTGGAGCTGCTGGCTCTGCGGAGCTGGGGGCAGCCTGTTCCCCCCTCGCCGGCTGAGGAGGTCCCTGGCTACGTGGCAGTCCTGGCGTGACAAGCTCCTTTTCGTTCCTTTCTCCTCCCCTTCCTTCCATTTCTGCTTCCCGCCCTGCTGATCCTCTGCCATGGCTCAGTCCTCAGGGGTCCGTGTTTGGACACGGTGTGGATAGCTGCCGTTTCCCAGCGGAGCTGAAATCCAAAGAAAACCTGTTCCTGGCCCTCTTTTTGCTGGAGAAGGCTCGGGTGCAGGGGCGGGTGGTGGCATCAGCGCAGGATGTGACGTGTTTCCTCACCACGGAGGCTTTTGAGGGGGCGATGGGGGTCTGAGGGGCCTTGAGGCAAATACTCTGGTTGCAAAGAGCCGCCGCGTCCGTCCCACGCTCCAGCAGAGCCAGGGCTGGGAATGGCTGAGGTAAAATATTTACCCGCAGGTGCCCTGGCCCCGCCGGGCCGGGGGCTGACGCAGGCTCTGGCGTGGGAAGGGAGGCGGCGAGGCCCCTGCGCAGCGTTCCTGGAGCCCGGCGCACAGTTTGTTTTGTGCAACGCGGTGATGGGAACCAGCTGCCGGCCCGGAGCCTCCGTTCCCGTCCCCCCGGCACCGCTGTGCGCAGCGAGGCCAGGGCCAGCGGCGGGACCGGGGCCTGCCAGGAGAGCCCTGCTCACACAGGCCCATCCTGCTTGGGAAGGAGCTGGAATGACAGGGACAGGATCACCCAGAGCCCTCCAAAAACCTGGGCTTGAAGGTTTTGAGACACCTTTGACCAACCTTGACATGGTGAAATTGAGTTCTGGGCTGTTTCCAGGATGGGTGCCTGGGCATCTCCTCCCTGAAGCTGACTGCAGCGCCAGGATGGGGGTTACAATATTGCCCTCCTCTCCTTTTTTTTTCTTTTTTTAAGTCATTTTTTCAGCCAAGTCTGTTCCAGCCTGCATCTGCGCTAATGAGCTGTGACTGAGCATCATAAAACTTCACAGCCACTTCTCTTAGCTTACCCAGAAGAAGAGCAAAGGCATCTCAGCCTGCAGGCAGTGTATACATATATATATATAAATATGTAATCTTTATTTCAGGGAATAAATTGCCTAACATTTTCCCTGGAAAAAACCTCCTGCATTGTAAGAAAACAAGATAAAGAAAGGTGGAGAGACTTGAAGCATGAGGAAAACCACACTGCTCTGGGGACCAGTTTTCACAGGGATTTCCGAGTCTCCTACCTCCCCATCCACACAGGACAGGCTGGGGATGACTGTCATAAAGAGGCCCTTTGAGGCAACCCTATTGATTTTGCCTTGGGAGAGGAAGGGCCACAACCTAAGTAAACACGGTCTGCTGTTATTTTGGTAGCGGTGATGTGTACGCGTCGCACAGGCGCTTCCAGGCGGTACCATCGCTCTGGGGTTGGCGGGCGCTCAAGCGGAGCGCTCGGAGCGCAGGCTTTGGCTCCGTGTGAGTAAACAGGACATTGCACAACCCGTTTCACAGCTTTCACTCGTGTCGCTGCGGTGCAGCGGAGCGATGCTGGCGCCACACGTGGGCACAGAGGGGCCTCGGGGCCAACTCTTACCCGTCTCCTTTGGAAATGCCTTCAAAGAGGAGCAAAATTCCTATCCCGGGAGTTTCTCCTTTGCAGAAATGGCAGCCTGGAGGCTGTCGTACACATCTGGGGCCATGTCGCGCTGGCGCCTCGCCATCCTGCAGCTCTCACAGCTATGCGGGGTCTTTGTTTTGCTCTGTTTATTTAAAAACTCTCCCCCTTGAGCTGTCATCCATCACGGCAGCGGCATCTCAGACACGCGGGGCAGCTCAGCGCAGCTTTGTGAGCACGGCAGCCCCTCAAGAAAGACTGTGGGGGTGAAATCTCCCTGCTTGCGCGTGCAGGGGGAATCGAACTCCTTCGGACAGTGCTCCCACCCCATCCAGCGGAGAAGAGGGCTGCCCGCACTCCCACGGCTGGGCTTTCTGCCCTGGTGAGGCCGCATCTGGAGTGTTGTGTCCAGTTCTGGGCTCCACAGTAGAAGAGGGATGTGGAGCTGCTGGAGAGAGTCCAGCGCAGGGCCACCAGGATGATCAGGGGCCTGGAACATCTGCCCTATGAGGAGAGGCTGAGGGAGCTGGGCCTGTTCAGCTGGAGAAGAGAAGGCTGAGAGGGGACCCTGAGCAGTGTCTAGAAGTACCTCAAGGGAGGCAGTGAGGAGGATGGGGCCGGCCTCTTTTCAGTGGTGGCCACCGACAGAACTAAAGGTAATGGCCACAAACTGAAGCACCAAAAGTTCCACAGGAACTTAAGGAAATTTTTTTTAACAGTGAGGGTGCCAGAGCACTGGAACAGGCTGCCCAGAGAGGTTGTGGAGTCTCCTTCTCTGGAGATCTTCCAAACCCGCTTGGACGCAGTCCTGTGCCACGTGCTCTAGGTGACCCTGTGTGTGCAGGGGTTTGGACTAGGTGATCTCTAGAGGTCCCTTCCAACCTTCAGCATTCTATGATTCTGTGAAAGGATGGGAGGCAGCAGGAAGGCAAGGAACAAGCATGTCTCTCTTTTCAGGGCCCATCGCAATGACATGGAGAACATCTTTCCCTTCCTCTTCCTCGGAGCCGTCTACTCCTTGCTGGAGCCCAGTCCTGCCGTGGCGAGGATCCACTTCTTCACCTTCTGCGCGGGGCGCCTCGTGCACACCGTGGCCTACCTGCTGAAGCTGAAGGCGCCCACGCGCTCCGTGGCCTACAGCGTGGCCCAGCTGCCCTGCTTCTCCATGGCTCTGCAGATCCTCCTTGCAACGACCCCGTACTGGTAACGCCGAACCACGCTGGGTGCCCAAACCCTCGAGAGGGAGCCCGCTCCTCCTGCTCTCTGCTGCTGCTTCAGCACAAAGATTTCCCCAGCTGGGCCGGGAGCTCTATGTGCCCTCGTCTGTGCGTGTGTCCCTGCACTGCAGGGACACACCATGCAGTTCCCAATAGCGTCCTGGTGGCTGCATCCTGCAGCTTGGCAGGGAAACCTACAGAGAGCAGGGGACACTCTTCCTTTGGAGCAGGAAGGGGCCGCCAGGGCAAGTGGCCCTCAACCTGGCTAGGGATGGGAAGGGAGGAAGCACAGCACATATATGTGTCTCCAGATAAGGAGGATTCATTGGAGGAAAGGAGGCTCCCTGAGAAATTGCCCAGCCTCATGTGAGGACTGAGAAGAGGACGAGGTGCCCTCTCCCCTTGGTCAATAATACCCCATGAATCGGGATGGAAAAGCCAACGTGGTCCCCACTGCAAAACTCTTGGTGCAGAAGAAAGTCAACAACACAATAGTAACTGAGGAAGGGTTATAAAACAAAACTACCTCATTGAGCCTGGCTTGGGGGCCTTGGTCAGGTTGATTCTTAGGCCAGTTTTGGTTTGCAGGGAAGAAAGGGGGTTATGAGCTCTGTCTGCTTGTGAGGAGGCAGAGGGAGGCAGGACAGGTGTCTGCCAGGACGCGTAACGCGGAAGGTTAAACCCCAGCGGTGCCGTGGCGAAGCCGGAGCAGCACTCGTCGCTTCCGGTCCATCCTCTTGTCTCATGCCAAGAAACGCAGCTTTGTTCCAGGAGGAGCCGCGGAGTCTCCCCAGAGGCAGGAACCCCTCACAGTGAGGCTGCCCTGAGGACGTGGCCGGGATTTGGCAGGTCCTGGGAAGCAGCAGATGCCGTTCTGTTTGCTACGGCTCGAGCTGTGGGCATCGGTGCTCTGCAAACGAACGGTACCGGTGTATTTCTGCATGCAGCCCTGCTCGCAGGCTGGCAGCAAGGGAGAGAGGCTGCTCCGAGCTTTTGGTCTCCGTCTCCTCGTGGCAGGATGCAGGTAGCCAGCCGAAACTGCTCTGCCCTTGCAGAGCTGGACCCACATAGAAAGGGAGCGTCGTGGAAGGATTGGGGTGCTCACACAAAGCAGTGTTGCAGCGTGCACAAAGCTTGCTCTTAAGAGCCATATCCGCATCCACATGCCTGTCGTACTTGGAAGTGCTTCTGGGCAGGCAGGACATTTTTTCCTCTTCTGTTTGCAGCCTTTCTCTGTAGCTATTCAGGGAATGTGCCGTGACAGCTTTTGGGGTATTTTCTTTCCACTGTTTCTTGCTGTCCGCTCTTGCGGCGCCGCACGCAGCACGGAGCAAGGGGTGTCTGCTGAAAGCTCTGGAAAAGAGCAGAGTGGCTTTGAGTGCTCTCCCAACGCTGTGCCCCAGCAGGAGGAGGATGGTCCCGCTGTTCCACAGCGCTGGGTGAAAGCAGCTGTGCTGGACTACAGGGTTTGGGACCAGCACAGTGCAGGATGACAGAACCCGTAAGCGTTTCTGCTGTGCAGCTGTCCTGCAGCGCTAAGAGTGGGTCCAGCAAACAGCAGCACACGATGGAGCACCCCTCTGAAGGATGAGGAAGCTGCTGGTGTTCGATGCCTCCTCCCGGCTTGGAGGGCAAGGCAGGCTTTACTAAAATCACAGAGGAAAACCAGAAGGAGCAGGAAAGCGATTCCCCTTCCGCCTGTCCTGAGCACTAAAGCTCTTCCTTAAGCCACCTGTCCCGAGATGCTCTTCCCAAGATCTCACTGTGAGCCCGTCGGCACAAACCAAGGGGTGAAACTGCAGCTCCCACTGATGCTCTTGAACACTTGTCCAGCTTGGGTAACAGCTTCCGTGCAGCAACTCCTGCTCTCAGGGTAGATGGGGCCTCAGACTTAACGTGTGGGTCAGCTTTGGAGCTGAGAGCTCTGTGTTCTTCCAGGGGAAGCAGAGTCCTTGTGCCAAGAGTCAGGAATACTGCAGGCTCGGCAGTTTGCTTTTGGCCACTTCTCATTTACCCTGTCTCAACAGATATCTGTATAATTCCCTTTTTAACAAGTCTTTTTTTTTTTTCCCCCTCCTCACATGACCAACAAGGCCTCAAACTCCTGTATGTTTCTCTGCTGCTGCACGTGCATCTTGGTGGCAGGAAGCGAATATTCCCAATAAAAACAAATTATTGTACGCAGATATATCCTTCCTTGGGGAGCAGCTGATGCAGCTGGACAGCAGCTGGGGCCAGTCCCAGCCTCGTGGAAAGAGGCTGCAAAGTGCTTAGCTAAAACCCAGCGCAAGCCTAGAGTGCCCCAGGACTCCAGAAAGAGCCAGCACATCCCGCTGGGCCCACGTGCCCGTCAGAGAATCTCTCTTCCAGGTGTGTGTGTCCTTCCAGGTGTGCGTGTCCTTCCAGGTGTGCTGATCCTTGCAATTTAGCAGAGCTGGGAAGCGAGGCTTGTGAGATGGCCGTGCTTCTCAGAGCAGGAGGTTGTTGTGCAGTTTGGAGTTCACCTGGCTCGTCCCCATCCCAGTTCCCTAAAAACTGTTGGCAGGAGGAGGAGGTTTGCTTGGAGGGAGGGTTTTTTGTGCCCTGCCTGCCAGGCATCTCTTTCCTGCGGAGCCAGGATGGTGCCTAAACCCTGCAGGGCTGGAGAGGTTCAGGTAAGATGTGGTTGCTCTCCTTCCTGTGCTTGTGACTTGTTGTGGAGCCTCTCGTGTTTTCAAGGTCAGCAGCCCTCTCCTTTTCCTTGTGGAACCCTCATTTCCCTGTTTTCCCCCTAATTTCTTAAACCCTTTGTGTTTGGGAGGTGCTGCCCTATCTCTGTGCATGTTAGCTGATTAAGATGGGCAAAACGGCTCCGTGTGACAGACTTCTGTTCCCCTCGGTGCTTTTTGCTTTCAAATAACAGAGGAGGCAGCTTTATAAAGTGGGCTCTCTCCAGCACGTGTTGCTGTGTTCAGAGGTGAAGCTGGGATTGAGGCTTGGGCAGGCAGAGGAACAAGTTGGGCTCCAGAAAACCCCAGCCCGCAGAGGTGCCAGCTCTTTGAGGCTCCTTGAAACTCCCTACTTGGTGCCTGGGGCTGAAGCCCTGCCTGGGGAAACTGGGATTACATGCAAAGCTCTGTTTTCTTCTTCTCTCTCTCTCTCCTTTTTTTTTTTTTATTAAAAAAATAAACCCTGCTGTCCTGGCTGCAGGGAAAAGCTTGGGAATGTGAACTCTCCCGGCTCCAAAAAACAAACAGAAAAAGCCCGCAAGGCAAACTTCAGAGAGGCCCAAGCACTGCGCTTATTTTGAAATGCTGTGGAGGTCTGTGGGAGGCAGGAGGGAGCCTGACCCTTCGCTAGGCGGCCCGATTGGCCCCGGGCGTTGTCAGGAGCTCCCCAAAACAAAATGGGTCGGAGCGTCCCCTGGAAAGCGGGATCGCACCCGGGACGTGGTGGGGACAGGTGGGTGATGGAGCTGGATGTCTGTTTTCCTCCCTCAAGGAGATGGGGATCATCCACCAGCACGTGCCAAGCTCCTCCCCTGCGGAAAAAGGATCCAAAGCAGCGGGGCGTTCCCTGCCCGCGCCCCGGATCCCTTCCGGAGAGGCCAGCGGTGTTTCCATGCGCGGGGCCATGCTGTGGCTGTTACCAGCTTTCCTTGTCCCTCTGCTTTTGTGCAGCTGCCTCTCAGTACACTGTATTCCCCAAATAACACACGGCCTGGCAGAGCCCCTGGATTCCTGATCCGCGGGGAGGCTCTCTTGGAGCAGGGATGGTCTCCAGCCTTCACAAGGGTGATGTTGGCACCTGGAAAGCTTCATCCGTGGGGCTTTTCCCTATGTGGCTCTGGAGCTAGACTGAGATGTGCCCTGTTTGCAATGGGCCCCTCTGCTTGGCGGTGACAGGGGTGGCCGTGGGGTGAAGCAGCTCATCCTGGGCTACCAGCTCATTCCCGCTCCACTGTCCACGTGAGCGCTCCCGACGCTCGGATCTGCACCAAGTCCTGGCTGGTCTGTGACCAAGTGCCCAGCAGGGATTTTCCCAGGGAAGGAAGGAGCTGCGCGGAGGATCCCTGGCTGCTTGGTGCGGATGTGGAGCAGGATGTGGAGCTGGGCTGTGCTGAGGGGTCCCAGGTGCTGCGACTGGTGGGGTCAGGCCTGGAGAGGAGCCGGGGGGTCTCCCAAGCCCTGCTAGTTGGAACAGGGAATGAGGGAAATTCCCCCCCAGCAAACCCTGCTGCTGCCTGCACGTCCGCCTGCCGTGGGGCACAGGGAGGTGACACGGAGAGCGTGTTGGGCTCCTCCGGGTCCCCAGCGGTGCCCGCGTCCCCACGAGGGCCGGTGTCCCCCGCGCTCCGTCCGCGATGCTGCAGCACCCTCGTGTGGCAGCGGGCCCGGCCGGGAGCGCCTCGGCTCGGGGAGCCCCGGCACCCTCCTCCTACCCGCAACCAGCCCCTTCCAGGGGGCCGCGGGCTCCTGCCCTTGGGGTCACCCGCGACACTGCGTGGAATGGGCCCGTGGCCTCGGGAGGGCTCGTGGTGGAGGGGCAGGCGCTCCCGACGCTCTTCCCGCGTGTCTCCACGCCGCGATTCCCGCTCGCTCCAGCTCGGCTGCAGAGCCCTCCTCGCCTCCCCGCTCCTTCCCAGGCGTCACGGAGCGCGGCACCAGCAGCCGTGGCCAGGACCGAGCTGCTTCTCGGAGACTTCCCTTCTTGCTTCCTTCTGGGATTTGAAGCGGCAACGAGCGAAATACTAATTGCAGGGTGGAGATGCTCGTTACTGACCGAGTGCGGAACCCGGGGTGGTCAGGACAGGAGGTCCCCAGCTGCCAGCAGGCAGCACGTCCCTCTCATACGTGCACGTGTTTCTGCAGCATCCAAGAGCAGGGGGGTTCCCGGGGCCTGGGGTCTTCCCCTTGCCACTAGAGGGAGAGGACTCGGTGACACAGTAGCGGGAGGAAGGATGTTTTAACCACTAGATGTCTGTCTAAGTCATCCTGGAGGGGAAAATCCGGCCTGGCATCCTTGTAGTTCCCGGCTCGCTGGAAAATGTGAGCTCTGTTTTGTCTCGCTGCCGCGGCTGATGACAATACAAAATTGTTTTCGTTTAAAAAAATCGCAGGGGCAAATTTCAACTTTTCATCGACCGCGAAGCTGCGCGCGGCTCCAGGGCCGTGAGGGCAGGAGCAAAGAAAGGGGGTGCCGGAAAGTCCTTCCAGCAGCTGCAATCTGCCATTTGGGAGTCAGCTGCTTGAAGAGCAAATGTTGCAGGGAAGGAAACACAATTTGCAAACAACAATCCCGCAAGCCGGCCCCCCAGCCCCAAGCAGAGCCGGGTGTGCGGATGGACACCAGCTCTCCCTCGGAAAGCTCTCGGCTGGTTCTGGTGGATGAGCCCGTGACAGACCACTTCATAGGAGGAGAAATATCCCTCTGTGCTGGAAAACCAAAGGAAGTCGCACAGGGCCTTTGAGCTCTGCTTCCTTTGCAGCCTCCTCGCCGCAAGTCGCTCCCCGTGGAGTGCAGACCCTGCTAGGTGGGTTGCAACCCGCTCTACCTGCCCATCCTCTGCTTTGCAGAACCCTTGGAAGTCCCGTGTGGAGACCTGGGAGCCAGCGGCCTGGGGTCGAAACCCGCTGATCTCCCTGGAGCTGAAGCTTGGACAGCTCGGGCAGGAAATAAGGGACATATTTGCTGCGGTCCACGCTAATGAGTCACCGGAGCAATCTGCCCCGGGGATCTGCAAACCCGTCGCTTCTAAGGGACTTTTAACAGGGCTGGATGTCCTCCAGAGAGATGCTCTGCATTGGCCGCATGCTGAGGACATGAGGGTGATGCTTGGGTGACATCCTCTGCCTGGGGTGAGGCACGAGGCTGGGCGAATGACCATCACGATCTACATGTCATTTACTAAATGAGTAAATAAGCGGTTACAGAGTGAGCGGCACGAAGCAGTTGGCAGCGCTTAAGGGGCTGGTGCTTGGGGACTGCGGCTTGTCAAGCAGACCGGGAAGGCTTTGGGGGCCTTCTCTTGTGCACACCAGCTTTCTGGCCCTGCTTTCACATTGCAGAACGCTGGGGACCCTTGGGTGACCACCACAAACAGCAGCAGAAATGGGGCAGTAAAGCCAAGCGCTGTGCTGAGATCTTTCCCCTTTCCTTTGGCCTTGGAGCTGCCCACCTGGCACCAGGAGGCCACAGAGAATTTTGTGATGCACCAGGGAGATTTGTGCCCCCTTCAAGGTCTTTACAGTGTGTCTGTGCTTTGTTTTCCTCCCCATGAGGAGGAAGAGGGACAGAGCCAAATTCTCTCCACAAAGAGCTAGAAGTGATGGAGTTTTTTCTTTTTCTTTTCTTTTCTTTTTTTTTTTTTTGGGGGGGGGGGTGGGTGGGTTGGGTTTTGTTTGTTTGCTTGTTTTGTTTTTTAAGTTTTGGGCTTTGGTGCTGGGCACCCCTGGACAATGGGAATGTTATTACATACGGATGCACTGGCTTGGCACCTCTTAGCGCCCTGACAGCAGCAAGGAGAAATGAAAAACGGAGGCAGGTACAAGGAGCAAGGCACATACAGGGTATCCTTTGGCAACACGAGCCCTCCCGGCTTCTGGAAATCAGCAGGACAGCAATTTTCTGCACACGCATTTGAATTGCTGCCATTTTTCACTGACACAGAGATCCACCCCCCATTAACTTTCTAACCCTCTTTGAATCCACTTTATATCTTTGATCTCCACAACATCCCGGATCAATGGATTTCAGCCTGTAGTCGTGCTGCGGGTTTCCACGGCGGTTGTAAGGACACCTTCTGCCTACTTTTCTCATCCTTCCCTCGTAATTCTTGCCGCTCGCTCCGCTGTTTGACAGCAGCTGCCTCTGCAGCAGCCCAGGCTCCCGTTCGCCCCGCGCGCTTCTTTGCACCTCTCCTCATTGCGTTTCCTCTGCTGTTTTATAGCTCGAGCACCGTGAGGTCCTGGAGCTCTTTGCAGGCAGCGCTGGCTTCGGCCACCCTGGGCTATTTGGAGTCATCTTGGTCTGGCCACCCTGTCCCTTCTGCGCTGGCTGAATGCCCCGTGCCCCGCATGTGGGGTTTGGGCCTGGGAAGCCTTTGCCAATCTACAAGCTGATCGGTTGTGTCTATCCTAATGCTTCTTACCATGTAACTAGTTATTCATGCAGAATCTGAATTTCCACCCTGTTTCCCAACAGCTTTTTTTTTTGGAGAGACCTGGAGGATAAAACCTCCATGGTGCCCAACTACCACGGGTGCTTTGGTCCCCCTTCCAAATCCCAGGGAGATGCTCTGGGTGTGAAAGGGGATGCTGCTGCCCGGGTGTGGGCACCGGAGCTGGCATGCCAACCTGGGCACGCAGCAGTGCCCACCACGAGCTCCTGGATTGCAATGGAGAAGCTGGGAATGGTGGTAATGCTTTCCCATTGCAGGAACGCTTGCACAGGGCAGGCTCCAAGCTCCCTTTGGATAGGGAGATTGCCAAGGGGCAAAGCACCCCAAGCCACCTTCACAGCACCCCCTTCCCTCAATAGCCCCTGGGGCTGATCCCACAGCAAAACCATGTGGGGCTGGAAAGGCCCCGCAATTAATTATAGCGCGGGGGCCTTCGTCAAGCAGCTTTCTGTGCCCCTGGAGGCAAATTTCCATCCCCTCGGAATGCCAGCTCCAGGTCTCCGAGCCTGAAGAATGCCTATAAATTCGGCTGCGGCAACGCGGTGGAAGAAACCCTTGCCCGGAGCCCTTGCAGGCTGGAAGGTGGCTGGTTTCGTGGGTTTCCCTCCTTGCTCATCCTTGCCCTGGAGCAGTCACTTGCCCAGGGCAGGTGGGGGGACGTTCCCAGCCACGGCCAGCAAGGCAAAGGCCACGTCCCCATCACGTGCGCAGACACGTTTCTACTCAGTAAAATATTTATTTCTCCATTATTTCACAAGAGTTGTTTTTACAAAAAAAAAAAAAAAATCTTACAAAATTTCCAAAACATAGACATGCAAAAAAAAAAAAAAAAATCCACTGTGGATCTTGTTACAAGTAATTGCAATGTACAAATAAAAAAGGAGAGAGGGAGTGAGCTTAGATTACAAAACTGCCTCCCTCCTGTTCTCCTTCCATGGGTGCAGTTTGTGTCCCGGCTCCGTGAGGCTCTGGCACTGATGGACGCTCTGTGACGAGTTGCCAAGAGCGCAGCAAAGGAGGGGCCCTAAGATCAGGCGTGAATGTTTTCAAATATATATATACATATAGATATTTAGTGAAGAAATATTTATTCCCTGCTTTTTTTAGGTTTACAGAAATGGCATCTGCAAACTATTAAATGGGTTTATTTTCATTAATGCTCTCAAAGAGGCAGCGACATTTATATCCCTGTGGTTTCATCTTGTATAACAGGAAAAAAAAAAGAGCCCTGTGCTTTCCATGGGAACAGGAGCCCCAGCGCTCCCCGTCCTGCCCCAAGCAGAGTTTCCCATGGAGGGTGTTTTGATGTGCAACGACTCGGCCTCTTCCCCAGCTTGGTGCACAGTGGCTGTGCAGAGGTGCTGGAAACAGGGGTGAGGGGCGCCGGGTGGGCGTCTAAGGAGATTTTTCTACCTACATTGGATGGGCACTGTCCCTTGTGTCCCCTCTTGAAGAGGAGGGCTCTGCTCCTGACCGTGGTGGCCTTGCAGCATCACCCAAGGGGCAAACACTTGGGTTTCTGCATCTCTGCTCGACGAAACATCCTCCCGGTGCTGCTGAATTCCCTGCTCCGAGCAGACGCCGGTCAGGTGAATCCGAGCGCTGTAGCCTCAGCGCCAGGAGTGGATCGAGGCCAAGAGCTGTTCTCCCTGCAGCTGAACCCCGCGTGCGGAATGGAGGACAGGGTGGTGTAAGCGAGGGGAGGTTATCCATGCAGCGGGAGACACTCTCCTGAGGGCTCTTGGTCCTGCTCCCTTTCTCTGCCATGGCTGTTTAAACCTTTCCCGCTGGAGCAGAGCACGGATGGCTCTCACAGGCCCCGGGCTGGTGCCACGTGTCCATGTCCCACCTTGCAAGGAAGAGCCCCTTCGTTCAGCTGCGTGGCGGGGAGGGGAAACATTTCCTTTCTGCAAAAATAATAATAAAAAATAAATGGAGACGCCAGCCCCAGACTCCTAAACACATCTGTGAAGCTGCCGAAGGGGAGGCTGTGCCTCCGGAAGACGAAGCCTGCTTTGCCGTTGGCACGAAGCGCGGGGAGCCGCCTACTCAGCTGAAACCAACAGCTTTTTCCAATTTTCTCTTTCCCTGGGATGGTTCAATGACCCGGGGCGCTGCAGAATTGCTGGCAAATTCATCGACTCAGAGCCATGGGGGCTGTTTGGAACGGTACGGTCCCCCCGCCGTGGTTGCTCACAGGCTTGGAGATGCTCCAGCTGTCCGCACCTCTTTGGAGCAGGTAGAGATCCATAGCTTCACCCTGTGCTGACACAGGCAGCTCCTAAACGTAGTGCAGGGGGACAGCAAGGACATATCCTCACACCGTTGGCTTGCACAAGTCTCTTCAAGCGTTGCACTCCGGTGCTGTACACCTAGGCGAGCGCGTGGGTCATCCTTGGCCACGCTATTGAGTTAAGCAAGTCAGATTGCTGAGCAGTCACAACAGCCTGGAGGGAAGGGGGCTCTATACGATGGCCTCATGCAGTGTCATGATCCTCCCAGCACTGAATGCTGTCCCCACGGGAGGAGAAGACCCAATAACTCGTTGGCTCTCCAGGCAGGATACCCAAATTGGTCAAAACCAATGGTCCAAGATCCTTCCATGTTTGGAAGCAAATTCTTGTTAGCTTGGCAAGTCTGTTTATCCTCGGAGAGCGTGGGGGGTATGTGTGTGTATATATAGCCTTTATTATAAGGATGTGCTGAAAAGCAAGTTTCTAACCAAGTTTGCTCCACATGTGTCTGTAATTATGTGCCACTTTGGACTGGGACTGGCTCTACCTTCGGAAGGGAAGAGGAGAGGAGAGGTGCTGAGACATTGGATGAGTGGCACTTGGGTTGGGCGGGCGGCTGGGTTCGTCCGGGACCGGCACAGGAGCTCCACACTGGTATCTTGGATGAGGGCACCAGGGCGGATTGGCCCAAGTCAGTTCACAGTTGGCACCTGGTTCTGATGCAGGCTGAACTCTTTGGCTTTGAGGCGTAGGCTGGCGATGCTGTTGGCCATATTCACTCCTTGGGTGGGCGTCGCGGTCCCGCTCGAGCTGTAGGATGGGACAGTGCTATGAGGGAGAGAGAGGAGGAGGAATCAGATGTCAATGCCACCCATGGAGAAGCCCCAGTGCCCATGGCAGCTCTGGAGCTAAAGAGCACCACCGGCTTCGTTCATTTGGAGGGTTATTGGCAATCTGAGCTTTCCTGACCTTTTCCCAGGCCACACTGGCTGTTCTCCATTACTAGACATCTCCCATAAGAGCAGTCAAGGTTTTAGCATTTTTATGTGAATGCACTGAGTGCATGTGGGAACCCCTCAAAAAATGCGGCAGGAGGCCCTGACTCTGGGTTTTGGATGTGATGGCTGGACAGCCAAAGCTGGGAACCAAAGAAGGGACCTGTTCCTCTCCGGCTCCGAGATGTGGGAAGGGTCAGCATGGTGCCGAGTGAATCCCTCAGGAGGACTGTGCCCCTGCTCCAAAATGCTCAGACGTAGGGAAAATCTGCAGTGGGAATGTCTGCAAATCCTGTTCTGCGGTGGGCAGAGGACTCAGCTGAGGGAGCAGTGCTGGAAGAAGTTCCAGAATCAAAGCCAGGCAGGCTTCTTGGCTGATCCACGTTCATTTCTAGCTCCCCTGTCTCTCTTTCAGACCCCCAAAGCTCCCAGTGTCCTCACCAGCAGCTCAAACTGTCCGGAGACAGTTTGCCCGGAGGCCACGTGCTCCTTCCCTTCCTCCCAGTGCAAGGCATAGCAAAACCTGGACTTACCTGTACGGAGAGGTGCTTGTCCAGGAGAGATATTCTGGGGTCAGAGCAGAGGGCCGTGGGGCCATGGGCTGCTCAATGGCTGCTTCTTGGCTGTAGGATTTGAGGAGCGATGCTGATCTGTTGGCCAACATTGCCCTCTCGTTACGGCGAAACTTGGCCCTCCGGTTCTGAAACCAAACCTGGGTGGAGATGAACGTGGTCAGTGTGGCTGGACACAGAAACGGGTCGTGTGGGTTGGAGGGATGTCCCCACATCCCTCCTACCTGCCCTGACTTGGCTCCTGTTGGAATGAGGGAGGGGACAGTTCCTGTTCTTGCGTGGAGACGAGGGCAGAGGGTTTTATCTTCTCCCACACAAACCTTTGCTCACCTGGACTCGCGCCTCGCTGAGGTTCACCCTCCTCGCCAGCTCCTCTCGCACGAAGGCATCGGGGTAATGTGTCCTCTCAAAGACTCTCTCCAGAGCCTGGAGCTGGCTGCTGTTGAACGTGGTGCGGTTCCTCCTCTGCTTCTTCTTCCTCTTGGTCGCCCCACGGCTCGGGCTCAGGCTCTCCCCTGGGAAATCACAAAAGGGGCAGCTTGTGAATCAGATCCATGTGGGACCTGCTCCATGCGCACACGGCGGCCTCGGATCAGCAAGGCCAGGTCGACATTCCTTGGTAAGACTAGGGGATTTGCTCAGATAGCAGCAGTGCTGCCTGCTCATACGGGTAATTTTGCAGGGAGCAAGATACATAGAACCATGTGGATTCTGGCTATGAGAGTCAAAGTCTACTGATGGAGGCTAAGATCAAAATTCACAAAAATTGAAGAGATTTTGGTGCCTAATTAAAACCACCTGGGAGTGTGATTTTGAAATTTGGTTTTCCTAGACTTGGTTGGGGCAAAGTGGCGCTTTTACAGTGATCTGTCTTGAGCTTGGCTCTTCCTAAGGGTTTAGGTTGGGCTTTCTATGGCTGGCAAAAGAAGATGAAAGCCAAAAGGTCTTTGAGATGTTGGTCACAGCTCTCAAAAGCCAGCAGCTTCTGAAATTGTGACTGCAGCAAATCTGTGCAAGGTGATACGGGACTACAACCGGGCAGGTGCTCGTAAAAAACCTCTTCATAGCTAGGAACAAATGCTGCCATGTCTCTTGGAGATCAGCTCCTGCAGGGTTTATTTCTGGCTTTGCTGGCCCATGGAAATGAGGGTGTAGTTTGGCTTCTCACTGTTGATCTTACGCTTTCAGTCAGTCTGAGATTAATCTGCTCTTTGTCACTAATATTATCAGATCAGGTAAATTTATGGAGTCTTCTTCTGAGATACATAGTTGCCTGTAAAGCCTTTATGGGGAATACCTCTCGCTGGTTTTTGTCTATATGGAGGTACTGCTTAATTATTCTTTCCCTTAATAAAGCATCTGGATCCAATCTGTACCTACTGGTGGGAAAGCAGTTTTTGAAATTTTTGAAATGTTAATAGTTTTATGACTTTCCTCTGATTCATAGCAGGGTTATATTGGGATTTTCTGCTCTGGGTCAAAACTAGAGGCTCGGATGGCAGAAATGATTGCTCTCTGCATAGACTGGATATCTGTCTTGATACTTATTAAATAGATGTGCAGCATTTTCTGATGATAGTTGAGCAAGTAACAAAATTTACTGGAAAGGATATTAGATCTCCTGCTTCAAGACACTGTTGAGCTGGGAGGAAACTTCAGTTCCAAGATCTTCAGGGCTAGAAAAAACTATTTGGGCCTTAGTTCTGAATATCAAAAGCCTGAAAATGTCTCCAACCAGTTCTCCATCAAGTCCTTATGGTCCATTTATGCTACAGCGTATCACTGTCATGGGCTGTCCCATCCTGCTCTAAGCCAGGAGACAGACCCGGATACAAGTGGGCACATTATCCTTGGGTCTAATCACCCTCCCATCAAAGTCAGGATCCGAGTTTGTACCTGCAGAATTTCTTGCACCTTTCTCTGGAAAATGTATTGCTGGCCAATGCCAATACCGGCATCTTGGTGCCAGACGCAAGCCCATGCAGCAGCCGAAGCAGCCGAGAAGCAACGGTTAAATTTATTTCCAGCGTTGGCAGCGGAGTCATGGAAAGAGCGGATTGCTTCCCTGGCGCCGTGTTATAGCGGGGATCGGAGCCAGAGCCTGGGAGCGCTGGGTGCCTCCAGCACCGCGACCCACCGCGGGCCTGAGCGTTGGGAGGAGGTCCTGGCCCCTCAGGGACCTGCCAGCCCCCATGGGCACTGCCCCGTGTCCCCATCCATGGGTGCCCACCTGGACCCTGCGTCATTTAGCCACGGTGGGGCCGATCTGGACCGCAGAGCAGGGAAGGCATCCCAGGGCTGGGAGAGATGGCTGGGGAGGAAAGCAGATCCGGCTGAATCCCATGGGCTCATTTCAGCCGCTGGAGCCGGGCAGAGCTTTTCCCAGCCCTCCGCTTTGGTCTGTCGATCCCTTGTTGGCCATCGGGATCCCCCCGGGCTGGATACGGGCCGTGCTCTTGCACCTGGGACATGGGCACCCTTGGAGGGGGAAGGATGCCACGAACGGCGCCGGGTCAGGAATACGTTTGGGTCGGAGGCTGCCCGTTCCCTGCAGACCAGGGCTGCCCTTTGCTGTGCTTTGTGCCTAGCGGCTCACAAATAAAATTCCGCGAATTCCCTCCAGCCGGGCTTTCTGCAGCTCCAAATGTCCTGCCAGTCTCCACTTTCCAGTTGCCCCTTTTAGTTAAGCTCCTTTTTTGGTCCTGTTTTTCCTTCAGCGAGCTAACGAGCTGCTGGAGTCAAATGCAAAAGTCAAGTCACGGTTGTCCCGAGCCTTCCAGGAACTTGGGACCCAAACGGGAACCATCCTGCTGGGAAAGACCTGCGGAGCTCACAGGGCCAGCGAGGCATCCTTAGGGCTTGTGATGCCCCTGAGATCTTCTTGGGAAAACTGTGGCACAGGGCTTGGATCAGGCCAGGTTGTCACCAAGGGCACCCTCTGCCTCCCACCAAACTCAATTATAGGAACCATTTCAAGAGAGCCCTATTAAATACAAATATATTTTATAACCCCTCTTTGATTTCATTCCAATTTAAAATCCAGCTACGGGGCTTTTTCCATGAGCGATGGCTTCTCTCACCCACCCAAATTTGGCTTGAAGGAAGCAGGAGCATCCCTGCAAAGCCTGGACTGGGCTCTCCATCACAACTCCCCACCTGGAAACCCTTTTTTTGTGTATTTTCCCCCCTCATCTCCATTGGTTTCCTGCCCGGAGGCAGCTCAGCACCGGCTCTACCTGGGCAGACAGGATGGGATAACGGAGCCGCATCGTTTCCTCGTGAGCTCCGGCCTTGGCGTTCCCCATACCATGGCATCGCGGGACCAGGTAACGGCCACCGTCGTGGCCAGCAGCGCCTGCCTGACAGCTTTACAGCGTGCAAAGCTGGACCCTCCACAAAAGGCTGCCTTAATAACCAAAATCAGCCAAAACGAACACCGGGAAGCGAAGGAACGGGAAGGGACCCAGCTCCGGGCCCCCTCTGCAGCCTGCCCTGTGCTCCTGCATTTCCCCGGCACCCGCCCGGGGAGGGACGTGGACGCGATGGAGCCTGGGCTGGACGGTAGGAAACGGCCCTGTGCAGAGCCCAGTCTCACCCGTTCGCAAAGGGAACGGACCCGGCGCGGCTCCGTCACGGCTGTGGTGACTTAGCCGAGCGCAAACCGAGGTGGCTTTTCCACCTCTTGCCCTTCTTCCCCCTGTTCCCAGCGCTTTTCCATAGGAAGCGCTTGCTGGGCCGGTGCTCTCGCATTGGCCAAGGCAGGGCCCGGAGCTGGCGGCTCTCGGACGCCTCCCGCGCGCCCGCGGCCGAGGGCTCTAAATGGGCAATTTTCACTAGATTTCCACCGAGGCTTCGGGTTTGACTTACGACCTCCGTTAGCGAGCGAGAAACGACCTCCGTGCAGCCGCGGTGCAGACCCTGCCGGCAGCTCCCGGCCATTCCCCATCCCAGATCCCTGTGTCCCCGTGTCCGGATCACGGAGCTGCTTCCCCGCATCCCGCCCGAGCTCCCGCACAGCCACTCCCGGCATTGGTTTTGGATGGATCTTGCAACAATCCAGGGCCTCTTCCCTTCCAATCTGCCTCCTTTTCCATTGCGGCGCAGACCCAGCGCCGCGGGTCTTGCCGTTAAATTATTTCACACGTTCCATTTATATGGGAGCCCTTTGCCAAGGACCTTTTAAGCTCTGCATTTTTCATCCCCCTGTCTCCCCCAGCCAAACGATCAACTCTTCTGTGCAAACTACTTCCCTTCTCCTGCAAGAGCAGTTTCTTTTTCCTCTTCTTCTTCTTCTTGGGTATAATTTAAGGGTTGGAATAGCCTGGAGGGAATTAGCTGTAAATTCTTCCTAAGACAAATAAATTCAGCCCTCTAAGTTCCTATGTTTTTTTCAAACTGTTGAGAGACGTTTTGGGTTTGTTTTACTTGAAATAATGATCACGGCATATCTGACCCTCAGGCTGCGGCCAGCTCCTAACCAAATAAATAGCTTTTATTAATTAAGGTTTATCCTTTGCAAATAAAACCCCAATTTGATCTCGGCCGGCTGAATTAGCAAAAATAAACAACTGGTTCTCCGGGCACTTGATGTGGATTTAACAAATTAACGCTGGGCCTTCATCAGGGAAGCCGCAGGGTGGCGGGGGCCTTTTACAGCCAAGAAATCCCTTGGAAAAACAATGTCTTTTGCTTCTCCCATGGTTGCTCTCGGTAAACATGTGGACTCCCTTCATCCCTTCCCGTTCCCAGGGGAATGCGAGTGCTCCGGCACTGACGTCCACGAGAGCTTCACGTGCAGCATTTAACGGCCCGTGCAGCCAGGAGAAAGCGTTTCCCTTTGGACCGATCCACCCGGCAGCACTTCCCACATTGTGGATTTTCCCAGCGGCTCCTTTTTTTCAATCTGGGAAAGCACCAGAGCGGAGGGTTGCGTTAAGCTGGTTACGTTCGTCCCGTGCTCATCCCATTCCCTGGCCCGCCGCGAGCTTCAGAACAAGGGGAAAAATGCACCAAAAGAGGCCACGGAGGCAGCGCGGAGGCTCGGGATGGAGAGAGGCCGGGGGGGGTCCAAATGTGCTGAGTCCTAAGGAAAGTTTCCCGGCTCGCGCGGCGCGCATGAAAAATTTAAGAGAGGGGCAAGTCTCAGCTACTGGAGAAACATTACAGCGAAATGTTTCCGAGGATGTTTCACCTCATTAATTGTGAAAAAACTGAAACGCTGACACGTTTTTACAGGCTGCCAGTTTCGCTGGGGGAAAAGCGTCTCCGCTGAGCGGAGCGGCGAAGCCCGTGGTGAGAGCGCGGCCGAGCCCGGCCGGGGTCCCGGCCTCCCCGCACGGGCCGCCCACAGCCCCGGCTTAACGGAGACGGAGCCACCGGCTGCTCCGGGCGGCTGCCACAGGCGTCTGTCCCCACATTCCATCCAGCATCCCATCCCCACATCCTATCCCTGCATCCCGTTCCCATATCCTGTTCCCGCACCCCATCCCTCATCCCACTTTGCATCCTATCCTCGCATCCCATCCGCACCGGGATCTAACCCACAAGCTGCTCCTGACCGCTCTTTAGATTTGCTGAGGGACCAGGATCTGATCCTGTCTCTTCCCCCACATCCCACTCTGAGCAGGACCAGGTCTGGATGCCACAGGAAAGGTGGAGAATGCAAAGATGCTCAGTGCTGGCTTAAGGTCTGGAGCCAAAACCACAGAGCCCAGGGACGCCGTGGGGCCACCGCTGTTTGCACCAGGTAGAACCGGGTGTTTTTACGCCCCAAACGCTCCTCACATCCTCACAGGCGTTTGGGGCTGTGCCGAAATTTGCCCCCCTCGTCCACAGAGGGGGAGCGTGCGGCGCCGGCAGCGGTGCTGCTCCGGATGAGCCGGGAATGGAGCTTTGGCACGGGCGGCTCCTGCGTCAGCGGAAGCGTTTACGGGATTAATTGCAGCCACGTTCCCCGCGGGAGGAGGGAAAGCAGCGGGATGCTCTCGACGAGGGGACGGGGTGACAGGGGGAGCATCCTCGGCCGCAGAGCTCGTCGGCCCCGTTTCCAGCGCCGTTCGCCCGCGCTCCCTCCGCCGGCATTCCCGGCCTTCCGCGGCACCCGCAGCCCGTCTCAGTGCCCGGCGAGGCGCCAGCCCACGCGGCGCAGCCGGGACGCGGCGTAAGGGGGTGTCCCCTACACATGGCGACCCGGAGGTCCCTCCCAAGCCCCCGCTCCAAAAGGACAAGGTGGTTTCTTGGAATTTAATAAGCGAAAGCCCCAAGCGAGGCAGCCCCGTTGGCATCTGGCTCTGCAACCCAACACCGGCGCTCCAGGTTAACGCGCAGCCCTAATTGCATTAGGGTCATTGCCAAGGCACGGGGAGCGGGGCACGCGCTGAGGACGGAGCCAGGCAGCACAAACCCCCCTGCTCCCCCCCAACCCACATGCCCCGACCCTCTCCTTCCCCCCCAAACCCCAATTTCCCCTGTTTTTGGGGGGGTTCCATGCCCGGAGGGAGATGCCACCGAATCCCAGGCCCACAGCGGGGGTCCCGGGGGGACCGCGGCCTCGGGAGGCTCCCGCCCCGAGACCCCGCGGGCGCCCGGACGCTGCGGATAAGCCTCGCCAGCAAGCGGGATTGTTGTCCTTCAGTCTGGTTTTCATTTGAGGTCGGTGGCCCCTCGCCAAATTTATTGTAAAACATTCATTTTAATAAGTGGCTCGTATCTTTTTTTTCCCCTTTTCTTTTTTCTTTCTTTTTTTTGGGGGGGAGGCAGGCACTTTAACCCAGCTCCTTTAACCATTTCCACACTAGGATGGAGTCCCGCTCTGCTCCTGCCACATGTCCCCAGCATCGTCCCCATTGCTGGGGTCCCTCCTGTCCCCCAGGACCTTTCTCTGCAGAGGAAGTTTTTGCCGTGAATTCCTCATTTTTGCTGAGCGAGCATTGGTTTCACCGGAGCTTTTCCCAGCCCGAGGGGACATCGTTGGTGTGTCCCATCTCTGTGGCCATGGGCATCTCGCAAGCTCAGTCCCCAAGCCCGATCGTGTGTTCATGGGACTGGTGCGTGCAATGGGGACGCCGGCACCTCCTGGCTGCTTCCCTACAAATTCCAGTAGGATTTCAGACCTGATCGATAAATGCACCATGTTCCAACAACGGTGCAAAGTGCTTTACAAAGGGACGGCGCTCGGCAGCTTAATTTTGACGTTTGCTTTACATTGCATAAACCTCTCAGACTGCTAGCAGCGCCTCAGTTTCTTCTAATTTAAACAAAACCAGTCATTTTTTTTTAATTTAAAAATCCCCCGTGGGGTATTTACAATCCCCAAATTGCAGCCATGTGGCCGGTCCAGCCTGCAGATCCCGAAGGGGAGACGCGAGCGTGCAGGCAGCAATGCCACGGGCTCTCCTGGCCCTGGCAGGGGTGCCTGCGGGGGGATGCGCCCACCGGGAGCCCCTGTGCCCACATCGGGGATGCAGCGGATGCCCCCGGCGCCCTGGCTGGGTTTGCTCCCAGCGGCCGGGTGAGTTGTTGCTGTTTGGAGCGTTTTTGGTGTGGATAGGGGATGCACAAAGTTCCAAAAGCTGCAATGCCCTGAGCGTCTCAGGATGCAACGTGATTCCTGCCCTGCTGCAATGACCTGCACGGCTCCAGCCACCATGCAATTCACCCCCTACTCTACTGCAAAGCCCTGCATGGTGCCACTGACCCTCCTCCATCAGCGCCCCATGTCACTGGGGGTACAAGATGTCCCCTCGAGCAATGCCCGTAACACCCTGCACAGCCTCAGGTGCATTGCAGTGCACCCCTACACCAGGTGTGTTGCCCTCCACGATTCGGGGTACAATGCAACGCACCCCCGTATTGCAATGCACCCCCATATTGCAACGCACCCCCCTATTGCAATGCACCCCCACATGGCAATGCACCACCCCTATGGCAATGCACCCTCCCTATTGCAATGCACCTCGCTATTGCAGTGCACCCCCCCATTACAATGCACCCCCTTATTACAATGCACCCCGTTATTGCAATGCAGCCCCTGTATTACAGTGCCCCCCCTTATTGCAATACCCTGCAGAGCCCGGGCACGACACAGGGCAGGCAGCAGAGGCCCCTCTCCTTCCAGCTCTGCCTCTGGGATGCTCCGAGCTCGGGCCGGGCTGTTCCCTGCCCGTAGGGCCGGGGCTCTGCGGCCGCCGGGGCTCTCGCCGGGGCTGCCATGTGCTCGCGGCTCCCCCGGCCGCCCTGCCATGTGCGCTCCAGTTTCCTTGCGTGTGAAGGCTGCAGCCGCTCGGATTCAGTGGCTGGAAAGGATGGCGCCTGCACACATCTGGTTCGGAGCGCGGGGCTGGCGCCGGGCTTAGCCACAGTCTCCATCCAGAGACACACAGACTTTAATAGACTCATACAATTCGTCCTGATCTATCGCTGCAGCCGCAGCTGAAAAGCCGCTTTATTATACGCGCTCCAAAGGGGGAAGAAGGAGGGAAAAGCGGAGCGGGAGGGGGGTAGGGGGGAGGCTGGCGCTGCCGCTCCGCGGGGACGGGGAGAGCCCCGGCCCCGGCGGCCCCCGCCGCCCTCCCCGGCGCCTCCGCAGCCTCGCGAAGCCGCCGCCGAATTTGCACCTCGGGGCCGCCCGGAGCCCCCACCCCGGGGCGGGACCCGGGACCCCCCCCCGCATCCGCGGGGACAGCGAGAGGCTGCGGCAGCGCCGGGGGAGGGTCCCCGTCCGTGTCCCCCCAGCCCGGGCCGCCTTCCTGAGGGGACCTCCCAAAGGGGCATCGCGTTGGCCCCGCGACATGTTTGAGGGAGAAGGGCTGGGGTTTAGGTGCTGTTTGTTTGATTGTTTAGTTGGAATTTGGGGGTGGAGGGTGAAAGACGAGACGCTTCCACGCAGCCCCTGCGCCTGTCAGACAGGCATCTAAAAACTGCTTTGAAAACCCAAGTCAGGCCCATTTTTTCATTCCTTTTCATGTTATTTATTCTTTACTAACAGAAAGCGGCCGTTTTTCTGCCTTCCTGGCCCTAGGCAGGGCCCTGTTCTGGGGTGCAGGACCCCGACTCTGCACAGTGCCCCAGGCGGGCACCCCCTTCCTCCCTATTCCTGGGTGCTTTTCCTTGCTGGGAAAATTGACTTCCCACCCCTACCTGCCCGAGATGAAGCCCATCTAACCCCCTCGGGCACCTTAAAGGATGCTCAAGGCCACGGGATGCGGCTGAGGAGCCGGGTACCGATCTGCTCCCAGCCCCTCTGGCTCCGGGTCCCCCCAGAGCTGCTGGCTGAGCCCAGGGGGTGACGTCCCCTTTCCCAGGGGAATCCGGCCCCAGAGCTCGGCCTCATGCCCAGGGGGTTTCAGATGAGGCAGCCTCAAAGCCCTAAATCATTTCATCGTGCTCCCCGCTCCAGACACACGCCCAGGCGCTCTTAAAATGCTGATTCGCTGAAATTCACCCCTCTTGGCTGCGCCGAGTCGAAATTTCATATTTTTCCTGTGAATCAGCCCCGTTCCCTGAAATAACAGCCCAAAAGGAGAGGGGAATGCTCTTCCACTGAGCTGTTCCTGCTCGGCCGCAGGCACAGCAGCCCTGGGGGGACGGAGGGACGGACAAGGTGTCCGGCCACTGGGTCCCATCACCGCGGTGCCCTCCCGGGCTCAGTGGCAGTTTGTCCTCACAGAGGCTTCCCGATGGCACACGGAAAACCCACGTGGCCACATGGGATCTGAGACACCCTCCCCCTGCAACCCCTCCGTGATGGGATGTGCATCAAGAGGTGCCTCTGCCCCCTGCGCCCACAGCCTTTCCCAGTCGGAAAAAGGGTGGGAAGCAGCATCCCTGCCCAATGATCCCACCAAAACCCAGCTTGCTGGGGAGAAACGGCATGGGGTGTTAGGAGAAAGTGCTGTTTTTTCCCCTTTTTTCCCTCTCTCTGGAGGCAAAAACCCTCTGCAGATGTTGGAGCCAGCACTGCCAGGTCCCTCCTGCCTCCAGTGCCTGGTGTCCCTGTGGAGCGCAGGAAGGGGTCGGGATGCGGGACTGTCCGAGCTCAGCCACAGCACAACCGAGGCGGAGGCAGTCGGGGACGGGAATCCCCGCCACTGCAGCCGGGCTGCACCGGGTCACTCCCTGCGCGCCGAGGGATGCGCCGGGACGGAGCTGCCAGCATCCCCCGTGGCGCTGGGCCGGGGCGCAAGGCCCCTCTGTCCCCTCCACTTGCAGCCACCCACCCAGCACCTGGTCACAGGGACAAGGCTGCCCTAGCGCGGTGGCAGGGGAGCAAAGGGGATGCCCAGCGATGCCGCCTCTCCCGTGCCCTGGTGCTGGTGCCACCTCGGCAGTGGCAGCCAGGTGGTTTGTACCTGTCCCGTCCTCCAGCCCAGAGCAGACCTGCAAGTGGCTGCAGAGCCTGACGGGGACAGAAAGTGGCTCCTGATGGATTTTCATCCCAAAGTCCCATTGGAGCCGGTACCCGGTGCCTCTCCCATCCCCGAGCGGCACCGAAGCGAGTTCATGGTGTGCGGAGCCACCGGCCCCGGCCTGCTGGCTGAAATTACCCTCCTGCTTTATCATCTTGAGAACATTAAGGGCTGTTGTTAACAGATGTTTCGCGTTACACGTTATTTGTTAGTCTAATGAAAGGAGGTGAACAAGCTTTCAAGACCTCAGAAGTTGTGCGGAAGGTCTGAGAGGGGCGGCTGCTGCGCCGCGCTCGGAGAGGGGACACTGGGGACCAGCCCTCGCCGCCCCCGCAGACGCCCGTCCGGCGGGGTTTCCTCCTCACGGGTTTTTGGGTGCCCCGTACAGCTGCTCCAAAGAGGATGTGCCCCTGGAGCGGGCAGGACTCGAGCATCCCCCATGAGAGAGGAATGAGGGGAGAGGTCTGGTCTGCGGTACCCAGGGTGGTGGGTGAAGGTGGTCAGGAGCCAAATCCTGCTGAGCAAAGAGGAGCCCCCTCTGCATACACAGGGATTGGGGACCTGAGCATCCTCCTGCTGTGGCGTGGGGACAACCTTCCCTGTACACACAGGGTTCCGGAGGCGAAGGAGGAGACGGGCTGCGGGACATGCTCAGGTAACAGGGTTCATTTACACGGATAATAAACCCCTTTGCCAGCGACCGGCGGGGCTCAAAACATGCATCTGATGAGGGAAAAAACTGCTGGTGAAGAAGAAAATGAAAGAAAACACCGAGGGCCTGTTTCACTTTAGGATGCCCATAAAAGATAACGTTACCAGTAAAAGTTCCCTTGCTGTCATCGCATCAAGGCTGAAAACATCTCAGATGGGGAGCCGAAGGCTGCCGCTCGCCCAGGCAGGGCACGGCTGGTGTTCCTGCCTCCCCTTCTCTGCTCGGGATGGGCCTGGCCGGAGCTGCGGGAGCTCCGGAGCCCACGCTTGCACGCGCTGAGCTTCTCTCTGCCTGTCCCCTTGCCCAGCTTCCCACCAGCTGCTTTTAGCTCCTGTTATCCAGGTATTTGCCTCTCCAAGTGGGATCACTGGGAGAAACGCTTCCTCTTGCAGGGTGCCTTGTTGGAGCAACCCCAGCCCTGGCCTATCACTCCCCATCCCATGTCCTTGCGGGAGCAGGTGCCAGCAGGAAGCATCTGCCACGGTGCAGCAGTGCTGGGAGCAGCAGGGTGATGCAGGCTGGGATGAATTGCCTTTTTGGGGTGAAAAATGGGCTTGCAGGGATCAGGCAGCCCCCATGCCGCTTGCTCTGGTACTCGCATCACCCCCTGAGCCCCCTCTGAGTGGCCTGGGGGAGCAGCAGGATTTGGGGAGGGTTTTTCTTGGCTGCTTTGCAAGTAGCCCTGGGGCGTATGGTCCCCCCATACAGTCCTAACACCAGCAGCAACCTCCCCACTGTCTCCAAAGGCAACCCGAGAACCACAACCAAAACCCAAGGGAAAGGGTGTGAGAATGGAAACAACACCAAAAATACCAGATTTCATCCCAGAAATTGGTGCCTGGCCTTGACCTCAGTGCCTCCAGCCTCAAGCAAAGGGCAGGGCAAGGTGGGTCCGTAGGGGTTTGCTCAGTGGGGAAGGGGATTGTGCAGGGAAGGAGACGCGGGCGCGAGGAAGACGCAACAGCCCAGGGCACCCCCAAAGACCCCCCCCTGCAGACACAGCCCCAGCCCGGTGGGGCGAATGGTCACACTGGGTCCGTGCCCTGTCCTCCGGGATCCTCCACCCTCCGTTCCCCTCTGATGCCGCTTCTCCAAGCGGCACCCGGCTCTGGGGCTCCCCCAGGACCCCCACTCTGGGACTTCATCTTGGGGACCCTCTGAGTCCTCCAGGGCCTCCAGAGCCACAAACAGAGTGACGGAGCTGGCGGTGCAGAGCTCTGTCACGGAGCAGTGGAACTGGCGGAGAGGAGTGTAGTGCAGCGAGCACTGGAGCTGGAGCAGTGTACGGAGCACCGGAGCCAGAGCAGCGCAGCGCAGGTCACGCATCCCAGTGCAGATCACATATCCCAGTCCGGTTACACATCCCGGTGCGGTTCGCATATCAGGGTCACAGCAGCTGGACTGCCCTGGGCAGGCGGATTTGTCCCGTTAAAGACACGGGTCCAGATGTGCCCAGAGCCAACCCTATACTCCCATCTTTTATGTCCCTTTTCCATCGCCGGTGCCAGCAGAAAGGCTCATCGCAGGGACAGGATGACGCTGCTCCTGGCTCCCAGCCTGGACACCGGCGGCCGAACCAGCTCCTCTCAGCCCGGTTCCGACCCGTGGGGAGCGCACGGACAGCAGCCTGGCTCCGTCCCCGCTGACCCGGCTCCGTCCCGCTGGCCCGGGACGCTCCCCGGTGGCCGCGCAGCCGCGTATTGCCGGTACCGGGCGGGGACCCGCTCGGCCCCGGTTCCCCCGGTTCCCCCGGCACCGGCGGCTGCCTCCCCTCCCGGGGAGCCCGGGACCACCGGGGTCGCCCCTCGCCCGATGTCCCGGGGCCTGGCGGGGATCCTGTCCCTGTCCCCCTGGTGCGGGACCCTGTTCCCTGCCGCCACGCTCGGGGCTCGCGGGGACGCGGCGGCGCCGGTGCCCGCGGGCACAATCTGAGAGGGCCCCGACGGGAGGCCCCGGGACGAAGCCCGGCGGCGGATCCGCGCCCTCTCCCCATCGCCCCCGCAGACCCCAAAAGGACCGGCCGCTCCGGCACCCTTGGGTGACAGGCAAGGAAGGGGGGAGGTGACCAGCCCTCCCCGGCTATTCCCCATCGCGTCGCCGCGGACCGGGCTGCATCGGGGATGCCTCCAAAATACTCCCGGGAAGTCGCAGACGGAAAACGGCGGGGACGGGGGGGATCCCCCCTGCCTCAGCCCCCGACAGTCCCGGGCGCCCCCGAACCCCCCGATGCGGAGCTTTGCGCTTTGTCCGCCGCGCGGGCCGCCGGCTCTGCAGGACGGGGTCGGAGGGCACCCAAAATCGAGGTGCAGGGTGTGTGTGGGGGTCACCCCATCCCCAGGGCTCCGGAGCGGGGCCGGCGGGACTCACCGTCCTGGGGCGCTGCCTCGCTGCCGCTGCTGCCTCCCGACGGCTCCGGCACGGCCTTGCCGGCGGGCGGGGGGCCGCCGGGGGGGGTCCCGTTCATGCCGGCCGCCACCTCCTCCAGGTCGAGGAGGTGGCTCACGCTGAAGTTTTTCCGGCTTTGGGCATTTTCGGGCGGCTCCGGGCCGCGCACGGCGCCGGGGGCGAACGCCTTGTCCATGGCGAAGGCTGGCGCCGAGTCCATGGCTCCCCCCCCCAGCCCGCAGCCCACCCCGAGGTGCCGGGCGGCTCCCCGGCCCCCTTCTCCACCCCTACAAATAATAATAATTAAGCAGAAAAAAAATATAAGAAAAAAAAAAATCTCCGCTGCCCCGCGAGCCCGGCTCCCTCCCCAGCCTCCGTTCCGCCTTGTGCTGACGTCTGGGGAAAAAAAACCACGCTCCCAGCCCAAACTTTCTTCCCTTTGCTCTTGCTCGGAGCTCTTCAAACAAACGCCCCTGCTCGGAGCCGAGCGGGGCGGCCCCTCGCCCCCCGGCCCGGCGACCTGCCCCCTGCCAGGGGCCGCCACCGGCACCGCGGCGCAAAAACGCGGCGGGGGGGCACCAGAGAAGGAGGAAAAACGCTTCTCTTCTTCTTTTTTTTTTCTTTCTTTTTTTTTTTTTTACGCCTTCCCCATATTCCCCCCTCCCCGCCCCGGCTTAAGTGCTTCTATCAACAAGTGTAAGTGGCCGCGCTGCGGCCAGGCTGGGGGAGAACGGGGCGCAGAGGGGCTGCCACCCGCCAGCCCCCAAACGGGCTGGAGGCAGCGGGGACCCGCGGGGGACCTGCCGCCAACCCCCCCACCAGCTAGGTCACCCCCCCGGGGAAATCCCGGCTCTCTTGGCCCTAATGAGATAATTACGTCCTGTGCCGCAGTTAAAAACTCATAGGCTGCTTCCCTTGGGCTTGCAAAGAAACCTCCCTAATGAAAACCAGCCACGGCGAGAGGAAAAAGGAGTTTTTTCCTCTTTAAATATTAAACATACATATATATATATATGGGGAGGGGGAGGCAAACAGAAACTGGCGGCTGGGGCTGGTGGCCAGTGAGGGCTGGATTAGGGTTGAGGAGCCGAAATGGGAGAGGATGATGAGGAGTTTCTTCCTCTTGCTCGTGCCCCATGCCCGGCTGCACGTGAGGACGCTCTGCGTGTCCCCCGTGTCCACCTCTGCCACGCAGAATGTCCCCTGCAGCCCCCTGTGGGGAGGGCTGTCCAAAGGAGCAGGACAAGCCCCCTTCCCCCCTTCACTCGGTCCAACTTTTGCACCAACTGGTTCAAATTTTTGGCCTGAGCTCTCAGAGACCAGCCTGGCATCCTACCCCACGGACACACTTCCTGCGGAATAACCTGGAGTGGCCCCTTCCCCAAAATTTACCCCCCAAAATCACTCAGGGAACAGCCTGGCCAATCCTCACAGCCAGTGGGATCAGTCCTTTGGAGGATGCCCACATTCCCACAGGGATCTGTCCACTGTCCCCTCCCTTGGCCCAAAGGTCCCCTCAGGGCCAGGGAACATCTTGCCAGGATTATTTCACAGGGGGCCGCAGTGTCACGGCCCGACCTGCCTCCCCCCGCAGTCATCATCCTCTTCCTCCTCGTGCCCTTGGCCAGACCCAGCTCTTGAACCCATCTGGCTTTTCCAGGGGCTTTTGCTCAGCTCACGGCGTTAAATAATTAAACAGAGGGAATAATCGTCGGCGAAACCCCCTTGGGTTCGCACTTCCTCGGGCCCTGTGATTGCTGATTTTTTTTTTCGGGGTGAAATATGACCTTTTTTTATGATCAAAGGGGATCAGAGTTCCAAAGGAAAGTTTAAAAAAAAAGAAAAAGAAAAAAAAACCAAGCATTTTCTTTTTCCCAATCCTAGCGGTCTGGTAAAGTTTCTTTAGACATGCAAAGATTTACACACCTTTCTGCAGGGTGCCTTAAATTACCCTCGGACTCTTTACACATTTCCATGAGCGGAGCAAGAACAGTAAGTCATTGAGAAATTAACTGGCCTTTCAGTAATATCCCCTGTCGGCCTTTCAGAAGGGGAATGTCTAATGACTTTTTTGAAGTAGAGGTCAGGGTTTGCTTTTTTTAAATAAAACAATCTGTATTAATGCAATTTCCTTTTTAGCTGTAGGATTTGACTTTTTTTTTTTTTCTTTTCCCAAGCATCATTTTTTTTAGCCCCGCCAGCCGCACAAGGCACCGAAGCCAGACCCATTTGTTTGCAACCCCCTGTCCGCTTGGTTCCTGGCTTGCCACAGCAAGATCTTCTTTTGGAATAGAAAAATAAAAATGCTTTTCAAGGGATTAACAGTGGAGTGTAGAGCTGGCTTGGTGATTCCCACCCAGGATGCCCTTTCCTGGTGGAAACGCTCCCGTGATCCTGCTAGGATCAGGCGCAAGGGACTCCAGCTGGGCTGCACTGTGGGCTCCAAGGGGCTGATGCCACATGCCTGGGACGCAGCTTTGTCCCTAAAGGTGCCAGCCCAGAGTGGCACCCTCGTCAGGGATGGGCAACCAGCTTGCTGCCTTGGAAGAGCCATGGGACACATCCCTGCAAGGACTGCGCACCCTTGCAAGGACTGCATGCCCCTGCAAGCATCGTGCATCCCCTGCAAGCACTGCATGATTTCTGCAAGCACCGCATGTCCCCTGCAAGCAATGCTCACCCCCTGCAAGTGCTGCACACCCCCGGTTGGAGTGGAGGCCACCAGGGCTTTGGGGTGCTCAGTGCCAGGGAATTTTTCTTGGCTGGAGAGCCCCAGTGCCCAGGTGGCCTCACGCAGCACTCACAGAGGACAGTGGTGTCCCTTGCCACCTACAGCTGCGATTTTGTCCCCGGATGCTCATGGCCATCTCCTGCAGGCAACCCCCTGCCTGGGGTTGCTGCAAGCCAAGCAGGAGTGGCCAGGCCCTATGCGGGTCCCTATGGGTGCCTGTCCCTCCAGCACCAGGTGCCAGGAATGACCCACGCTCCAGCCCGGTCACGCAGAGGGATCAGGATGCTGGGGTCAGCACCGTGTGGCCCCCGATGGGCTGCTCACCCCATGGCATAGGAAGGGCATCCCCATCCCCGCAGCAATTCCCACTTCTCCCTGCATCCCTCCCAGCTTGCCCGGGTGCAGATCCTTCCTTCCCGCTCCCCACTCCGGCTCCCAGCGCCCCCGTGTCCTAACAGCTACTTGGCTTAACAGCCGGAGGTGCCATAAACTCCCCCGGCTAGGCTGGCCCAAGGGATTCTCTCCCTGATTTCATATTCCCTCCCTTTCTTTCACTCCGTCTTTCTTGTTCCCTCTCTCCCTTTCTTTCCCTGCCAGGAATCCCGCTCCCAGATGAACCAATGCTCCGTGGCTCTGCTATTTCCCTTTTATTCCCCCCCCACCTCCTTCGTTCGACAGTGAGATGGGAAAAGAGTGAACTAGGAAAAAAAAAAAAAAGAGAGAAAGAAAGAAAAAAAAAATCAAAGCTGCACATATTGGATCCAGATGTGCTCGTAGCCCTTTCCAGCAATTTAATTAAATTCCCCCAGACAGCCAGGAGGATTTCTTAATGATCAAATTTCCCTGGCTTTCCTCCTAAAATGCCCCTCTTTCTTCGGCTCGCCGCGGCTCTGTCTCCCTGATGGATCGCCAGGCACATTCTTCCCGGCCGCCGCCACGGGCGCGTGCAGCTCCCGCCGCCGGCACCGGGATCCGCGGCGAAGCCCTGACGCCGCAGCCGAGGGGCTCCCGCGCCGGCTCTCGGGATGGGGCTTCATCCCAGTCGTCTCTCTGGGCCTGACACCTCCATGCGCTGGTTTTGATCGGGCTCTTGGCGCCGCTCCGGACCCCCAAGGCCCCTCTGCAGCCAGCGGGGGTTGTTCGGATGGGGGCGAGGAGTTGGGGGGGGGGGCACATTTGCGAAATGCTTCTGCGCTGGAATGCGGTGCCGGCGTTTCCCGGCCCCGGGGCAGGGACATTCTGGCTGCCAGGAGCCCAGCCAGGAAATGCAGGATGCTCTGGACTCCCCTGTGCCCGGGCTGGGCGCCTGGATGCTCCAGAGGGTTTGGGGCTCAGCCGGATGCTCTGGAGGCTCCGGATTTGCAATGGTGCCACCCCCCCGCCAGGGTAGCCCCTCACCCCTTTGCCCCTACTGCGTGCAGGCACTTGGAAGAGCTCCACCAGTATGAAATAAATATGGAAAATAGAGCAAAT
Organism: Tinamus guttatus; assembly: GCF_059628265.1. Lineage (NCBI taxonomy): Eukaryota > Metazoa > Chordata > Aves > Tinamiformes > Tinamidae > Tinamus > Tinamus guttatus. The sequence continues at coordinate 613,349 of NW_028288760.1, read as the reverse complement.
AAGGAAATAAGGAAGCCAAGGTGGCTCCGCTTGGCGCTGCACCTCGGCAGTGCTCTGCCTGCCCGGACATCCCACTAAGATGACCTTAAGGTTAATGGCGATGGTGATAATAGCTATAAACTTGGGATAACGGTCCCGCTGAGGTTCCCTGCTGCTTGGCTCTCTGAGCCAGCTTGGAGCAGTGGTCAGCATGTGCCACCGGGAATGTGTGTCTGGTCCCTTCCCATTGGGAAGGAGTGAGGGCCCAGCACAGCACTGCGGGATGCAGGAAACTGCCTTGGCAAGTGAAGCAGAGAGGAAGAGGTGCGAGGGAAAGGAGTGGGGAGAAAAGGGGACATGACCAGGGAAACCAGCAGGAGACAGGGATGGGGAAGGGAATGGGGAAGGGAACAGGGATGGGAAAGGGAACAGGGATAGGAAGGGGAAGAGAAAGGACGAGGTGAGAAGAAGGAAATGGGAAAAAAAGGACAGGGAGAGAGGGAAGGGCAGGGAAAGGGAGCGCGGGACGGGCACGCGCACCTGCTGCGCGCCCCCGCTGCCGCCCCCTGGCGGCCGGCGCAGGCCCCGCCCCCTCCGCGCCGCGCCCCGCCCCCTCCGCGCCGCGCCCCGCCCCCTCCGCGCCCCGCCCCTTCCCTCACAGAGCCACCGCCCCCGACAAACCCCGCCCCGCCGCGAAGACACGCCCCCTCACCAAACCACGCCCCCGAACCACCGAAAACCACACCCCCATGAAAAAGCCGCGCCCTCCAGCCGGCCCCCGGGGCCGGCTTCCGCTTCCGGCGAGCGGCGGGGCTGGAGGTGCGGGCGGCGGCGGCGGCGGCGGCGGCGGGAGCACCGGGGCGGGCGGAACCGGGACACTCCGGGGGAGGGTTACGGGGGGACCCCCGAGCTGCCCCCCCCCCATAGGTGCAATGAGTTGGGGCGGCCTCAGCCACCGCCCTGGCGGGGGCTGGGCGGGTTACGGGGCCTACGGGGCTCGTCCCTATGGAGAGCGGGGCGGGAAGGGGCTCCCGCCGGCCCCTGTGGTGCTGCGGGGGGCTTGGGGGCTACCGGGGTGTCCCTGGGGGGGTGCGGGGGCTCCCCGTGCTTGTCCCGCGGGTGCAGAGGGGCCGGCGGGGCCCTGTCTTGTGTCGGTGCGGCCCGCGCCACGGAGGCCGCTTTGTCCTTGAAGGAGGCCAAGCCCCGCGGGGACCGGGGGGCACAGGAGGCCCCTGCCATGCTGGAGGCGCCCGGGCGGCGGGCGCGCGCCGCGGAGCACCATGCCCTTCCTGCACGGCTTCCGCAGGATCATCTTCGAGTACCAGCCCCTCGTCGACGAGATCCTGGCGCTGCTGGAGCTGCCGGGGGCTGCGGAGCGGCAGAGCGCCCTGCAGAGGTGACACGGGCAGGGACGGGGCGTTACGGAACACGAGGAGGCACCCGGGCTCCTTCTTCCTCCCTGGCGCTGCCCCGACCCTGTGATCACGGCGGAGGGGAGCCCCGTTCGGCCGAGTAACCGGCCGCTTCTCTGTGTCCCCAGCGCCGCCTGTCTGGGCGGTGACAGGAGCTGCCTGTGCGCCGTGAGACGGGTCTTGGAGAGGGAGACGCATTCCCCGTTCTACCAGGAGGGCGTGAGCTACGCCCTGCTCAAGGTCGCCGAGCTGGGGCTCGTCCCCGCGGCAGAAATCCTCCTGGAGTTCGGCGCCGAGCTCAGCTTTGAAGGTAAAGTGACGCCGAGCGGTCACCGCTGCCGTTGCCGAAGTCCCCTCCCTTGGCTGAGGGGTGGCATCCGGCAGGGAGACTGCCTGGCTGCTGGGGCTGAGACGTTTTCCTGGGATGTAGAGGTCCTGTCGCCTCTCACGCGGGGCTGGAGGGTGTCTGCTCCGTCCCCTGCCTGTGGCCAGGGCCCCGGGAGCCGCTTGGCTGCACTGGGGCTTCCAGCCGGGTGGAGCCGTTGCAGAAGGAGCCTCTGGGCTGCTGATAACAGCCCTGCTTCCAGGCTCCTGTTTTCTTGGTGCCTCCTCCCGTCCTGTTTATTGCCTTTTGCAAGATACTGCAGCCGCTCCGAGGAGGGCCCTTGGTTTCCTCTGACAATATGTTTTCGTGTCCCCAGATCCAGTGACCTACTACACCCCCCTGCACATCGCTGTGCTCCGCAACCAGCCGGACATGGTGGAGCTCCTGGTGCGCCACGGGGCCGACATCAACCGCAGAGACCGGGTAGGGGCTTGGTGCCGGGCCGTGGCCAGAGCGAATCTATTGAGACTTTGCTGGGGACGCTGCTCCCCATGTCCAGGGCCTCGTGGATGTCGTTTCTATGGCAGAGGGTCACAGTTTTGGCTGAGCAGACCTGCTTGTGCCACAGAGTGGTGGCACCCCTGGCACACACCAAGTGGAAAATCCACTTGGTTATGGGGTGGTGAATTACGCTCTCTGCATTGCCTGTAGTGAAGTAGCGTCTTGCCAGAGGAGCTCCCAGATGATCTTCAGTAGTAATTAACCTATTTCCCTCTTGCTCTGTGCAGATCCACGAGAGCAGCCCCCTGGACCTGGCCAGCGAGGAGCCCGAGCGGCTGCCCTGCCTGCAGCGGCTCCTCCAGCTGGGGGCCGACGTCAACGCGGCCGACAAGAACGGTGCGTGTGCGCCCGGCTGCGCAGCGTGCCGAGCGGGGTGCTGCCCCGGGGCCCTCGCTGCCGCAGACACTTCTTGGGCATCAACTATTTTGGAAGTTGGGTGCAGGTTGCACACGCTCTGACGTCCTGTTTTCTCCTTGGTCTTGGCTCTGTCTGGTGCAGGAGGAGGTTGACACCCACCCTGCTCTTCCCAGGCTGTTGGGAACAGCCTGTGTCCTGTGCTCTGGGATGGGGCTGTGTCACCATCGCCTTGTGGTGCCTGTCACTGCTTGTGTGTCCTCTGGTGCCACCACCAGCCCTGCATGTGTGGCCCATCTCCCTGTCCTTGCAGCTGGGTAGCAGTGTGGGGCCAGTGGGAGCCTGCGACAGGGAGGGCTGCTTCTGTCCCCACGTTTAACCATCTGGTTGGTGGGTGGGCTCCGTTCCCCCCTGCTTTTTGGAGCAGGTGTTTCTCTTGAGCTCAGGTGCTGTTTTCCCTGCGCTGACTGATTGCTCCATTGCAGGAAAGACAGCGTTGTTGCATGCCCTGGCCAGCAGTGATGGAGTCCAGATCCACAACACCGAGAGCATCCGTCTCCTCCTGGAAGGAGGTGAGAAAAACCTTCTACCCCCTCAACCTGTGACTCCTCCAGGCCCAGAGCCAGCTGATTCTTTGTACAGCACCTGGCACTGCCCTACCAGCTTCTCTATGATCCCTCTTGGGCAAGAGTAAAGCCTGGTGGTGCCATGGTTAGTGCTGTCCTGGCCACCTTTGCTGTACCCTTTCCAAAGGAGGCTCCAAGGACGATTCATCACTTACAGTCTGGCACCTTATGGAACATGTATTGGGTCTTCGTGCCATAGAGGAAACAGTTGTGTCCAGACAGGAACTTTTGGGTGGTTTCTGTGCTGTTGGAGCAGCTGGGTGGCAGAGAGCAGTGCTTGGGAGGATGCCCTGTGAGGGCCGGTGCTTTGGTTTGGGATGCTCCTCTGCCAGCACGAAGCTGTGTGGCCGAGCTCCTGCGCTGTGCGCGGTGCAGCTGCGTCCTCCTTTCTCCTAAAGCCTGGCCACATCTCTGTCCCTTCAGGCGCGGATGTGAGGGCCACCACCAAAGACGGTGACACTGTCTTCACCTACATCATTTTCCTGCTGGGGGAGATGGTGTGCAGCAGCGCGGAGGAGGCGCAGGTGATCAATCGCTTCTGCTTCCGCGTCACCCAGCTGCTGCTGGCCCACGGTGCTGACCCCAGCGAGTGCCCGGCCCCCGAGTCCCTCACCCAGCTCTGCTTCAAAAGCTTCAAGCGCCACTTTCGGCTGCTGCGGTTCCTGCTGGAGTCGGGCGCTGCCTACAACTGCTCCCTGCACGGCCCCTCGTGCTGGTCAGGCTTCCACATCGTCTTCGAGTGCCTCTGCTCTCACCTCAGTGTCTCTGAAGATGACAGCTTCTCCACAGAGCTCATCCAGAAGGCTCAGGTTCTGCTGGAGCTCATGATGGCCAGTTCACAAGCCGTCCGGCTGCCCGCTGACTTTGAGGTGAACACCAGCAGCTGCAGGTATCACGGGGAGAAGATCAGGACCCTGTTTTGCTCATTGAAGCAGCTGGAGCGTTCTCCCCAAGGGCTGAAACATCTCTGCCGCGTGTTCATCCGGCAGCGCCTTAAGCCGTGGCCGGTGGATGTCAAAATCAAGGCCCTACCTCTGCCAGACAGGCTGAAGTGGTACCTCCTCATTGACCACGCTGCTGCTGGGCACGAGGAGCTCTGAGCCCAGCCAGGGTCTCCTCCACCTCTGTGGTCGCACTGGTGCTTCCAGGACAGCCAGCAAGCCCCTGCTTTGGACCAGCTTTCTCGTCAGCGACAAGTGCTGCTGTCCCTGTGCCCACAGCCGGCTGCGTTTTGGGACTGGGCTTCCTCACCCAACGCTGCGTGTCCTGTGGAGGCCTCCCTGCTCTGCGCGTGTGGGGAGGCAGCCGGAGCCCGGCAGGGTGAGGAGAGACCCAGGGCAGCTGGATCCTGGGGTGAAGGGTGGATTTTGAGCAAAGCGCCGCTGGTCTCGCTGGCAGGACTAGCGGAGCAGCTGGGGACGCTGTGACGGGGCAGCCTGTCCCTTCTCCTGCCACGTTTGGGATGGGTGAAGCAGTGCCTTAGGTTGTTCCCCATCCCGGAGGCTGGAGAGCGGCGGGAGGAGGCGCCGCGGGCCAGGCCTGCCGCGGCGTGTCCTGCACGGCCTGGCTTCGCGCGGACGCAGCCGCTGCTGCCAGGCTCTGCGGAGCGTTACCCGTGCAAGGGTGAGAACCGGCTGCAGCTCTGCTCCGTGCCTTGCACCAGCCCGTTCTTCAGCATGTTACAGGCCCCTCTCTTGCCCTGCTAACTACTCCCAGGGCCTTGGTCTTCAAGGTCTCCTTCCCAGGAACAAGAAATGACCGCAGGGCTCTGGATTCTTCCAGAGTCTGCAACTGGAAGCTCCAATCTCTGGAGCCACCCGTGGACGTCCTATGTACCAGCCCTGCTGCAGCTGTCTGACTCCCCTTTTAGGCACCTGGTTCCTCCTGAAGTGCCAAAGCCTGGCTAGGGAGCTGAGCCCCCTTCCTTTTTTATTTTTTTTTCTCCATGGAGAACAGATGCAGAAGAAGATGCAGAGAGAAAATAGCAACTCTGAGCAGGTATAAATGATTGCAAACGGGTCTGGAATCAACAGGCAAAGTTTGGCTGCAGAAGGGTTGTTCCCCCCAACATTGCCCTCCTAGCAGCGTTATCATTATTTTAACCTTCTCCTGTGTTGGAGCTGTGCATCCTCGTGAATCAGTGTTTTTAAAATGTGATGAAACGCTCTGGTGTCTGGAATGGAAAACAAGCTATTAAATGAGGCCTTTTATAACAGCAGCAAGGGGGTCGTGTCTTCTGGGGAAGAGGCTGGCGGAGGGGAGCGCGCTGGGGCTGCTGCTGCTCTGGCTGATGCAGAGGAACGGGCTGGGGTCTGAGCGGTTGTGCCCGCGTTAGGTCGTGTCAGGTTGGCACAGCTCTGCGGTCAGGCTTGGGCAAAACCGTCTGGAGGTGGTAAACGTGGAGACGGGAGTGTCTGAAGGCAGCGCCTGGTGTGCAGGATAACAGGTATCTATGGGGAGCAGCTCTAAGGCTGCCGGATGGGAGCGGGTGTCCTGGCTGGCAACACGAGCCCGTCATCGTAACAGCCTGGAGGGTCCCAAGGCTGGGTGGCCCCGAAATCTATTGTCCAGGGTTGGATCCCAGGGCTGGTTCCTGGCCAATGCCCCAAGCGTGATGACCCTCCCCACAGGGTCGCAGGGCTGATCCAAGCTTTTCAGCTGCCTGTTTGGAGAAAAGGGACGGCCTTGCCCGGGATACCCCTGTTCTTGTTTCCTCGGTCAGGACACAGGAGTTCCAAGCCCAGCTCACGTCCATCTCCCATGTTGCCAACCTATGTGGGGGACCTGCTTTTGGGTTTGAGAGGCCCCACAGAGCCCCAGAACTTGGTTTTACCTCCCCCATCCACCTTGAGGCAAAGGGCAGGGCTCTCTCCTCCTTGCTGTACCCAACCTGTTGCTGACTTAAGCCCTCACCTACCCGTGAGCAGCAGCAAAGGGGCAGCAGTGAATTCACGAGTGGGAAAGGGCCAAGTGTCCCCACAGGGAGACAGCCACGTGCCGCAGGGACCCTGGTGCCCAGGGAGCCCAGCTCTTGCTGGGGAGGCCCCTTGGTCCCGGAGACGTCAGGCCCCTGCTGCAGAGTCCCTGAGCACAGCACCAGGTGCCCTACAGTGTCCTCGAGCACAGCACCAAACCGACGTGCGCAGAGCCCGCGTGCACGAGCGCAACGGCAGGAAAATGTATTTGGCAAACACCTCTTTTCACAAACAGCAGCAACTTGGCAGACAAAGCCCCGTCCTCGCCACCAGCCGCGCAGAGGAGGAGTCGGACACCCTCGTGCCACCCTGGACGCGCCGTCCTCACCCCTCGGCCCTGGCAGGAGCCGCCTGTGCTCTGAGCTGGCCCAGGAGAGCCCTCCCCGCCGCCGCCGGCCGCCCTCATCTCATGGCGAAGGTGTAGACGTGGTAGATCTCGTCGGGGAAGTTCTCCTGGCGCTCCTCGGCCAGGAGGTGCAGCCCGGCGCGGCGGATGATCTTCCGCACCACGTCCAGGTCGCGGCAGACGCTGCTGTCCACATCGTCCATGATGACGCCCTCCTGAGCCATGTTGTCCTTGATGACCACGATGCCGTTGGGCCGCAGGCCGGCGCGGCACCTCTTCAGGAAGTCGGAGAGGTGGTTGTCTGTGAGGTGTCCTGCAGGGACACAGCACGAGGGAGAGGGTGCTGAGGGAGAGACGGGTGACCGGGAAGGGTCTCTATGGGGCAGGACCCCAGGCAGCCTGTGTATAAGGGGAGGAGAAGGGAATGCTGCTGCCTGGATCCCTCCTGACTGCAGCAGCCAGAGTTTTTTGGTGACGGTGGAATCTTTAGCTTGGGGATGTCTAAACTGTGTCCTGTGGGATCTGCCCAGCTCCATTCCACCCACACCTCTGTTCTGGCCTCCAAAGGCTTTGGAGAAAAGAGCCTCATGTGCAGTGTCCTCTCACCCTGTGTGGGGCAAGGAGAAGGAGTGCAGGCCGCTGCACTACCTCGGTGGCACTGATGCCACACTGGTCATTACAGCGGTCCCCAAATCCCTCCCTGCCGTCTCCCTTCAGGGGAAGCCAGACATGGGCCAGGACAGCGAGGGCCCAGCACGGCGAGCGCCTCTCACCGATGACCCACTGGATCCAGATGACGTCGTAGGAGTTGGGCTCGGGGCTGAAGTCCTGCAGGCCGCAGCAGAAGTAGTTCCGCACCCGCCTGCCCTCCTCCCCCAGGTAGCTCCGCGCCTTGGTGAGGAAATCCTCCGTCACGTCCACCATGTCCACGGTTTTGAATATGGGCAAGAGCAGCCGCTTGGTGATCCGCCCGATGCCTGCCCCACAGTCCAGAGCGCACGTCGTCCCCGTCCGGTTGGGACCCTCCTGGAACGACAACCGCGAGGGCCTGACTCGCACCCCAAGAGGTGCCCGGGGCCGGTGGTGGAGAAGTGGGGCAACCAGAGGGCTGGGGCACGGTGAGCAGCAGCCCTGTGGGCCACAGCACAAGGGCAGGGGCTGCGTGGGTGTCGGCTGCTCCGTCCCGTTGGTGACAAGACTCCTTTGCTGAAGCCCTGGCTGGCAGGTGGCCCTGATGGACAGGGAGGGTGTCACCTGCCTAGAACAGGGGAACCTGCTGCACAGCAAAGCCCTGGCAGCACGTGAGGAACAGAGGATCCCACCTGGAGGGGAAGAGCCCAGCTCCAGGCTGGGAGAAGGACAGGTCTTTGGAAGCGTGACAGACTGTGACCTTCAGCTCCAGGACGAGCCGGAGCAGAGCCATGCTACCTACTCGTAGAAACTTCTGCAAGAACTTCCTGGAGCTGTTGATGTCGATGCTCGAGATGTGGCCGTAGCCGCCCAACATGCCGTCCACCGTGGCGGGCACGTCCTTCCAGTACTTCTCAGCCTTGGAGTAGAACTCGAACTCGTTCTCCACCACGTCACTTGTCATGCTGCCCGAGGGACACGGGCCCGCGCGGGACTCGCTGATCCTGACACAGGAAGGTGGGGGAGAAACTGCAGGTCAGGCTGGGAAGAGGGGAGCACACGATGACCCAAGGCTCCCCCAGGGCCTGTGCGACCCGGCCAGGGCTGGACGAGGAGGGCGGCGAACGCGGGGGCTCCGCGTGGACCTGTCTGAACCCTCGGGAGCCCTGCGGCGGGGAAGGCAGCGCCCGCGTCACCCGCGTGGTGCCACCAGCCCCGGGGATCTGTGAGTGCCTGCGACTTCTGCCTAACTTCCCGTCCCACTTTCCCAGGGGTATTTCCCTAAAAACCTCCTGAGTTTCCCTAAAAACCTCCTGAGTGAGAGTGCAAAGGAACAAAGATCTCCCTCCCTGGAGAGGAGATCCCTCTCGGGACCTTCTGGAGACTGAAATGCCCCAAACTCCCTCCCAGGCAGGGCTGTCCAGCTATCCTGGACTCTTGCTCATCAATCTACCCATTTTTTCTTCTTTTGGAGGCTGCTCCACCGTTGTCACCTACTCTGCCTCCTCTATCTCTGCCTTAAGAGCATTAACACTTTATAGATTACATGTTTATCTGTATCGACAGCCTCATCAGTCACCTCCAATTATGTCTGAAGTCACTAAAAGTTATTCCAAGCACCTACCCGAAGACTGCAAATCTCAGCCGTGACCATAAGTTAGATATTTGCAATATAATAAAGTCAAGGTATAATCAGCAATACAAGCTATAAATTCCCCCTGGACATCTCATAATTCAAACCACTGTGGATTTGATTAACTGTGCTGGGGATTAGAAAGTAGATTTAAGGTGGCCAAAGGGTAAATTCAAGGACTTCAAACACCTTTACAAATAAAGAAATATATAGTGTTCATGGCTTGAATTTGCTGGCAAATATCCCATTAAACACAAAACCTTTTCTAAGCAGTTTCAGTGGCTTTCCATGGTTTTACAGAGCCGGAGGAAGGAGCAGGGAAGGTGGCCAAGCCTGGGACATTGGTCCTGACGTATCTCACCTTTAGGTCACCACTTCAAATCCAGCTTGGTTTGGTGGTGCCTGGAGCAGCTTCTGGGATGGAGGGAAAGAAAACATGGGATAAATACAGGATCAACAGGAGATCAACCCCTCTTTAGCTCTGTGAGGGCCATCGCAGCGTGTCCAGCGCTGCAGCCAGGGTGACAGAGCTTTGTGTCCCACAGCCCCGACCCTGCCAGGGCGCTCTGGGGACCGGGGCTGCCCCTCAGCACTTGGTGACCCCAAAGAGGCGCTACCGGCTCCAAGCAGGCGGGATCCTGCTCGCGGGGCCGCCCGTGCGCCCCGGGAAGGGCCCTTATACCCGCTCAGCCCCGGGGACGTCCGCGGGGTGACACGGGCCCGAGGCCGCCGCTGGGACGGGTGTCCCGGCCGCTCCGGAAACGCGAGGCCGCAGGGATCCGGCCCTGGGGGAGGCCCGAGGAGCCGCGGGAAAGGCCCAAAGCGCCGCCCTGCCCGGAGGGGGGGACCGTGACACGTGGTGGCGCCGGGGCCCGATCGGTCCCCCCATCCGCGACCGGCAACGGGGGGTGGCAGGAACCAGGGGGGAGCGGGGGCGGATCCTGCCCCCCCCCCGCCCCGTTGCCGACCCAGTGGGGGGGGGGGGCAGCCCGGGGGGAACAGCCTGGGGGGGAGCAGCCCGGGGGGGGGGAGGACGCCGCGCCGTTACCTCGCGCCGGGCCGGTGGGCAGCGCCGCGTCCACCTGGCGCTGACGGACAGGCGCGGCGGCCAATCAGGAGGCGGCCCGGCGGGCACCGCCTCCCACGGGTGCGACGCGCGCTGTGACGTCACCGTGAGGTCACTGCTGCGCGTGGCGCCCGCCCCCTCCGGCTGCCCGGCGGGGCGCCCCGCGCTGGGGAGGAGCGGGATGGACTGGGATGGGATGGGATGGGATGGGAGGGACTGGGACTGGGACTGGGACTGGGATGGGATGGGATGGGATGGGATGGGATGGGAGGGACTGGGACTGGATCTGGGACTGGGATGGGATGGGATGGGATGGGACGGGATGGGAGGGACTGGGATGGGATGGGACGGGATGGGAGGGACTGGGACTGGACCTGGGACTGGGACTGGGAGGACTGGGACGGGATGGGACTGGACTGGGATGGGATGGGATGGGAGGGACTGGGACTGGACCTGGGAGGACTGGGACGGGATGGGATGGACTGGGATGGGATAGGAGGAACTGGGACCAGGGAGGACTGGGATGGGATGGGATGGACTGAGACCAGGGAGGACTGGATGGACTGGGAGGGCTGAGATGGACTGAGAAGGATGGGAATGGATTGGGGAGGACGGGGACCAGGAAGAACTGGGGCAGACTGTGATGAACTAGCATGGACTTGGACTAGGACAGAGTGGGATGGACTGGGACAGGCTTGGATGGATTGGGGTGGACTGGAGAAGACCTGGGAGGACTGGGATGGACTGGGCGGGGGAGAACTGAGGTGAACTAGGACCGACTGGGATGGGCTGTGGAGGACTGGGATGGACTGGAATTAGGACTGATTAGGATGGACTGGGACTGATTAGGATGGACTGGGGAGGACTGGGATGGACTGGATTTAGGACTGATTAGGATGGACTGGGATGCAGTGGGGAGGACTGGGATAGACTGGAATTAGGACTGATTAGGATGGACTGGGACTGATTAGGATGGATTGAGATGGACTGGGGAAGACTGGGATGGACTGGGGCTGATTAGGATGGACTGGGATGGATTGGGGAGGACTGGGATGGACTGGGGCTGTCTGGGGCCCATACAGCCACCCCGGGGCCATTGCAGACGGAAGGGGGAGCCCACCCCGCCGTGGGGTCACGTGCACCCGCACCGGTGTCACGAGCGGCCTGGGTCTCTGCGGCTCTCCCTGGCTGCACCTTCCCTCCCTCATGGCCCTGCCGGGAGGGCGAAACCCCAGCGTGGGTGGCAGGAGCGCAGGGTGCACAGAGTCCGGCCAAATTTTATTGAAAAAAAAATAAATCAAATTACCCCACACCCAGATGCCACCACGTGGCCTAAACATGGCCTTTGAAGAGCAGGTGACACTAGTGACTGTGGTCCTGTGTTGCGCTAATGGGGTCTGCTGGCGCGCAGCCTAATTAACGCCCTAATTAACTAACGACCTGGAGGGGCCGTAACTGCGCAGAGTTACCCGGCTGGAGGGAACAGAAGGGGCAGGAGCAGGTTGTGCCGGGATGCAGGAGGGCAGGGAGCGCCCTGCGCGCAGGACAGTGTGGGGACACGTGTGTCCCCGCGCGGGCGGTCCCCGCGCACCCCCTGGCGCTTTTCCCTGCCTCCATTAGCCATTCCCGGCACCTGTTCCTAGCGCTGCTCCTGTCGCCGTCCCCGTCGGGTCCCTGCCCAAAGGGTGTCCGTGTCCCGTCCCGTCCGGTCCCGTCCCGTCCCGCGGTGCCGCCGCTCCGCCGCCGGGGGGCGCTGTTGTCCCGCCGTTGCGACGCGAGCGCCGCAGCCGCCACCGGCCCCGGCACCGGGGTCCGTCACTCGGGACCCGCCTGGGACCGGCACCCGATACCCGGGACAGGCACCTGGGAGCCGGACCCGCCTGGGAGCGGCACCGGAATCCAGGGCGGCACCTGGGAGCCGGGACTGTGCGCCCACCCTGTACCGGTGCCCACCGGTAGCCGTCACCCGGCACCACCCGCCTGGCACCCGGTACCTGCCCTGTGCCCACCTGGCACCGGCACCGACACCCTGCCTGGCCCCGCATCCCCACGGCGCTGCCCGGTGCCAGCTCCCCGCTTGCACCCACGCTGCTGCCCCCGTCCCCCCGGGCCCCAAGCCTGCCCCGCTCAGCACCATCCTGCGGCCCGTGGGGTCCCGGTGCCCCCAGCAGCGACGGGGAAACAGCCCTTCCCGGCCACTTCTCCTCCTCTCCCTGCAGTTCTTTTCCATTCAAAACAGGAATCGTGAAACAGCGACTCTGTGGCCCAAAATATGGGTCTCTAGCAGTGTCCCCTCCACTGAAGGAGGCGCCTCTGCCAGCAGCCAGGGGAAGCAGGTCGGCTGCAGACCCTGGAGCAGCAAGGCCAGTGTGGACTCTCTGGTGTCTAATACAGGGTTGGTTCCCCCCGCCCTCTCCGAAGCCTTTCCCTGCACAGGGCACGAGCCCTGTCTCTTGCCCTCACCCAGACACTGATTTGCGCAGAACCTGCATGAAATTGCCTGGTGCAGTCAGATGCTCCCAGTCATGGGGACATGGCTGCAGTAGGTGCATGGGCACAACATCAGGGCACACGCCGCAGCACCATCCAAAAATGTCATAATGGCCCCAAAAGAGAACCAAAGACCCCAGAGCATCCCGCTGCCATGCAGAATTCCCGGGCACAGCTAAGGGCCCAGGATGCAGCCTCAGCTCCCAAGCTCCCTGCATGTGCTAGGGAGGCAGCAGCCCAAGGCAGGGCCAGAGCCACGCGACGGTGGCAGCGTGGGGTTGGTAACTCTCCCGCCTGCCTTTGGCAGCAGTTCTACATGTGCTCCCAACACCAACGAGCGAGTTCTGCAATTTAAAAGAGATTTTCATTGTTGTTGTTTTCCTCCTTTCAGCGCATTTTGTCGTCTGCCGAGTCCAGGATGCAGCAAAAGCACCTTCTTTTTCCACTTTCCCGATGTTAAAGAGGATAGCTGCAATCCCAACACGGGAATTGCAATGGGAGAGGGAGCCCGGCTTCATGGAGACCTTCCCCATTAAACCAGGCTCGGTCTGTCCCACCCGCCAAGCCCTCTGCAGCCTCTGCGCCGGGGACGGAGCCTCTGTCCCTCCCTGCATCCCCCGGCCCCCACTGCAGCAGTTTAATTGAACCACCAGCAAATCTCCTTTGCAAATGTTCCCTTTGATTTTTGTGTTATTATTACTAAGCCAACAGAGTGCTGAAAATAAAGCAAGGTGGGGGAGAAGGCGGCTGCGTTGGCCTTGGCTCACTGAGGATAGCGGGATTGAGGCCTCCCCCGAGCCCCACGGCCACCTGAGCTGCCCGGCTCCATCGCCATCGGGTGTCCCTGTCCTGCATCCCACTGCCACATCCCATTCTGTTGCAGCTCAGAAAATGCCTCCTCCCCAGGCAGTGCCAGTCTTGGCGCTTGGCAATTCCTCGTGCGACGGGACAGAAACCCCCTTCCCAGCCGGTGGCTCCCGTGCGCCTTTGCCTGCTTCAGGGGCCACCACCACCGGCACAATCTCTCCGGATTTTTCAGTTTTTCTCCCAGGTGCTTAATCACCCTTATTACCTTTTGCTGATTAATTAATTCCAATTAATTTTGCAGTCTCATGTGGGGGGCAGGTGACCGTCAGTGCACGTGTTGCTCCAGGTGAGCTGCAGGTCCCACAGTGGCAGAGGGGCCCTGCACATGGCCAGTGCCCCCTCCCTGCTCCTGGCCCTGTATGTGTATATGTGTATATGTATATATGTGTCTGTGTGTAAATAATATATACATATATGTATTTACAGATGTATTATATATGTGTGAATATATACATACACACATATGTGTGTGTATATATATATACACTGTGTTGTATATACATACACTATATATGCTGTGTGTGTGTGTATAAACTATACAGTGTGCATCATACTATGCATATATGTCTAATATATCTGAAAACATGCATATCTACACTGTGTATTCTACATGTATACACGTGTGTGCCTAAATATACTTACGGAAACCCGTATATAAATACACTGTATATCCATAGCTACACTGTATGCACAATATGTGTATCATACACATATATGCTTGTGTGCATCTAAATATATTTTTATATATATATATATGTACATACACACACGGAAATCTGTATATACCTGTATATCTACACTGTATCCTGCACACAAACTCATATGTTTGCCTATATATCTATATGGAAAGCTGTATAAACCTGTCATCTACAGGGTATACAGTATAGGTACATCATGGGCTGAGGCCGCGGCTGCTGCGCCCGGCAGGGACATGTGCACAGGGCGAGGGGGAGCCGCAGTGAGGAAGAGGAAGGAGAGCTGCCGAGGAAGCCGAGTGACAGGGAGCGCGACGCCAACCTACCAAAGCGCCCCGGTTTGATTAATTGCACTTTCGCTTTGATAAATGCTGCTCAGGAGCATAAAATATGCGAAGCGCTTCGCAAGTTCGCACTGTTTAAAGAAACTCCGCTAACGAAATTGAAATTCCGGGGTGGGAAGCAAGGCGCCGCAGAGCAGCGTCGCCCCGCGGTGCCAGGAGCCTCCCCGTGCAGAGCACCCGCAAGGGGAGCGTGGGCCCCTGCCAAAAACCCCAGCAAAAGCACCAGTTAAAGAGCCCTCTGATGGCCCGGGCTGCCCGGCATCGCAGTAATGCAGCGGGCAGCGACGCTGCGGCAAAGCGGGGCATGAGGGTGCGGAGGGACCAGGACGCGGAGGGAATGTAGGTGATGTCAGCACAGCGGGATCTGGGGCAACAGTGACTTGTTGGGGAAACTGAGGACGCAAAACCTGGAGTTCCCAACACTGTGGGATGGGGATGCACTGCTAAAACTGGCAGGATGCAGTGAGCGTGCCGGGGGTGCAGTGAGTGTGCTGGGGATGCAGTGACCATCCCATGGGATGCACTGTGCACACTGGCAGGATGCAGTGAGCCTGCCGGGGATGCAGTGAGTGTGCTGGGGATGCAGTGACCATCCCATGGGATGCACTGTGCACACTGGCAGGATGCAGTGAGCCTGCCGGGGATGCAGTGAGTGTGCTGGGGATGCAGTGACCATCCCATGGGATGCACTGCGCACACTGGCAGGATGCAGTGAGCCTGCCGGGGATGCAGTGAGTGTGCTGGGGATGCAGTGACCGTCCCATGGGATGCACTGCGCACACGGGCAGGATGCAGTGAGCCTGCCGGGGATGCAGTGAGTGTGCTGGGGATGCAGTGACCATCCCACGGGATGCACTGTGCACACTGGCAGGATGCAGTGAGCGTGCCGGGGATGCAGTGAGTGTGCTGGGGATGCAGTGACCATCCCATGGGATGCACTGTGCACACTGGCAGGATGCAGTGAGCGAGCCGGGGATGCAGCGTGTGCACAGGGCAGTTTCTCCGGCTCCCAGCGAGCAGCTCGTGCTCATCCAGGCAGCACTGGGCAGGCCGGGCGGCCTCCGCGCTCCAGCACCGTCCCAGGTGAGCAGGGCTGGCTGGAGGAGGCTCCGGCAAGCAGGGATGTCAGGCAGGTAGCGAGCTCCTTCAGGCTGGCATTTTAGAGGAGAAAAAAGGAGGAAAACCTGGCCTGGATCCTGCCTTGCCACGAAGCTCTGCAAGCCCCACTCCAACGCTCCGCGCATGCAATTTTCCCCCTGCCGGGTCCCAGCTCCTTGGGGAGGTGACGCTGCCCTGTGGGGTCCCCAGGCTGCACTTGGCCTGGCCACCGGTCTGCAGCTTCCTGGAAACTGAGTGTCACCCTCGAGCTCGCACTCACTGTGTGATTCTTTGTAAACTTTTAAGTGCTTTAAAAATATATATGTAAAATACCCAGGAGTTCTCGTGTGCTAGGAACTGTATGTTCATGTCACAGAAAAGTTGCCACCTAGGAAGTGTCCGGTCTGTGATGCAATGTCCCAAACATCAGGGGCAAGCCAGCTTGTAGCAGCATTAGCGTTATTAATTAATACCTAGTTATTAATTAATTAATACTTGTTAGACTGCAACTAAACCCCCCCTAGCCCCGTGCTCTCCAAGCTGGGACACGCTCTGGTTTGTGGAGACGACGGCGCGGGTGGCTTCAACTCTCCTCTTCCATTCCAGCTCCTGACCCGTTTTCACCACAGCTTTTTCCCCGTCTCGTTTTGCAGGGCTCGGCAGGGCTGGTTGCACTTCCCAGCTGGAGCAGATTCCCTTGCTGGAGCCGGGGAGCCAGGGAGGAAGGGGTTAAACCCGGGGGCCCTGCGGGTGCAGGTGGGTCCCTGCGGCCTCTCGCCGCGCTCCGAGCTCCGGAGCCCTCAGCAAGGTGCAGAAAGCGGCGCCGCGGCACCGGCTGCTGCTCTGCAGATCGGGCACGTTGCATATGGAGCTGTTACTGCACCTATAGCTGTGGCACTTACAGAGTATTATATGGAGAAACACGCGTGCGTGGAGGACAGGGCGCGAAGGTGCCACGGGGGTGCTGAGCCCAACGCGGGAACGGGGCAACTTGGAAAAGCAGCGCTGCCCAAAGGGCAGTCCCCAGCCGGCCTTTTAACACAATTCATGGTGAAATAATAGCAAAACAGCCATGACATTAGTTAACTTTTATTAAAGACACCCAAATCTCTCCAACTCCTGCACTCTGGGAAAGCCTTCCCCATCTGCCCAGCTTAAACCCCAGCTCCTGGAGGAGCCGCGCTGCTCCCGCCTGGGCGTTCCTGCCCGTTTAATGCCAAATTCCCAGCCTGGCCCTGCAGGGCGAAGGGGCTGGATCCTCTCCCCAGTCCTGCCCCTTCTCAGAGGGCGACCCAGAGCCCCCAGATCGGCGAGGCTGGTTTAAATACTGAGATTCGGAAAATGGCATGTTTGAGGCTTGTTTTTTTTTTTGTTATTATGATTAAGTTTGTGGGTTTTGAGCCTTTTGAGATCTGCATTTCCCCCGCCACGTGCTCTCCATCCAGCAGGGCCAGGAGGAGCCTCCTGGCCTCAAACGCAGGCCGAGAGCGGCAGCGATGCCGGGACTCCAGGAGCGTTAGCGCTCAAGCCATTGGGAAGTGTGGGAACATCATCCCATGCCGAGGAGCGGGAATGCTGCCCCATGCCAGGAGCAGGAACGCCATCCCGTACCAGGAGCAGGCAAAGCCCCGCGCTGCAGCCAGTGCCACCGTCCTGCAGCTTCGGGACCGCCTGGATCCATGTGGACGATCCCGGATCCGTGCGGACAATCCCGGATCCGTGCGGACGATCCTGCTGGGCCCCCGCGGGCGGCCCCGTCCGCGCACCCGGTGGCCGTGGGGGCTCCCTCGTCCCCCCGCGCTCGGCGCCGCGATTCCGTTGGCATCTCGGGCTGCTCCGCTCCCTCCCTCCTCCGCTCCCTCCCCGTCTCCGCGGCTGCCAAGTCCGCAGGTTTCCCGCTGTGACCTTGAGCGGTGCCGGAGCCGCTCCGGGCTCTCTTAAAGGCGCCGTGTGGGCGGCAGGGCCGGGGCCACCCCCTTCCCGCTGCCCCCCATTCCCTGCTCGGCCGGGCCGTTATTCCAGCCCCGCTCCGGCAGCCCTGGCTGCCTTAAAAGCTCCATCAGCTGGAGGAGACCACAATCAATAAGTGCCTCCAAGGCAAGTAATAAAACTTTGGAATTATGCAGGCCTCGTTGGCGCTCCGCAGTTAAGGCACTGTTTAATTCATGGGGCTGCTCTAGGGGAGCCGGCGGGGATGGGGGGGTCTTAAATTAGGGCGAAGGGACCTGGGGCACCTCTCGTGTGACATCGCTGCCTTGCACGGGGGACACAGAGCAGCCTGGGGACCCCAAAAACAAGTCCTAGACAGGGACTGGGAGGCTGCAGGACCTGCCTTGGGCCCCATTAATTCCATGTGCGCATTGGGGAAACTGAGGCACAGGCCGGGTGCAGGTAGGAAAGCGGCAGATCAGAGCAGCCACATGGAGGGGGAGCCCTTCGAGGTTCCCCTCGCGCTGCTGGAAACCTGCAGGGCCACAGCGTGACCCCAAAAAGGCAGCAAACGGCCCCAAATGGCACTGCCCCAGCCATTGCCCCGGCCGGAGCTGTTATCCTGGTGGACAAGAGGTGACTCTGCTCCTCGCCCCCTGCTCCGTGGGATGCCGGGATCAATGCTCCGCATGGGAAGCTGGGTCTGGCCCATAGGTGCCGGCGGGGACCCGGCGCTCTCGCACGTTACGGCAGCGCCCGAATCATCCCTTTCCTGCGGGGACACTCGGGGACACCGGGGCACAGAGACCAGCACCAAGCGGGAGAGCAGGGACGGAGCGGGAGGCAAGAAAAGGAGAAAAATGAGTTTTCCTGCGTGCCCCAGCGGCGCGGCCATTGATCGGGTGCAGGTTAGTGTGGAGCGGTGCTGAGCGCCTCATTCCCGGCCGCCAGCTCACAATTATTGGAAAAAAACCCGCGCGGCTGCTGCAGCGAAATTAGTTATTGATCTCTTGTCTGGGTGACGAGCGCGGCTGCAGGGCCGCTCTGCCCGCGGCCAGCCCCGCGGCCCCGCACCTCCTCCGCGGCCCCGGGGCGTTCTCCAAGCGGGAATTCACCCGGAGAGGCCGGAGGCGCCTGGGAGAGGCTGCCCCCATCCCAGCACATGTGTCCCGCAATGAAGGGACAGGGAGATTCGGGCTCCGCGTGTCCTGGCGTGGGGATGGAGAAGCCGGAGCGGCACCGGCAGCGGGATGGGAAACACAGGGAGCCCCGAGCGCTGCCTCCCCTCCCAGGGACACGGGCTTGGCACAAGGAGGAATCTTTGGGTTTGGGGCTTTTTTTTCTTGTAATTCCTGCTGGGAAGCGGGAACAACAGGCAACACCCGAATGAATCCTGCTTTCCATCCACAATGGTCAGACCAGGGAAACGCTCCAGTCCAGGGCAAAGCTGGGTTTGGCCCTCAATGGATCCGAAAAGCCTCATCATTGTTTTTAGATAATTTCTAAATAATTGTTTGTTTTTTTTTCTTTTAATATTTTTTGTTTCACAGCACAGGGGTCTCCCTGGGGTTTCTTCTTCCCAACCAGGCTGGTTTGTAGGAACTATTTGCCCCCAACACCAACGTTTTGCCCCAAAAAGCAACTCCTTGACACGACCCCTTCCCGAGGCCGGTGGCAGAGAAGAAGGACCTGCCCGGAGCTGCTCCTTGCCCCATTCCCAGGGAAAAGGCACAGGGATCCGGAGGACAAGCCCTCCGTGCAGTGTTGGAGCCACGTTGGACGGGCAGCCCCTGTTCCCACAAAAGCCTGGGAACGGGAGGCTGCAGGATGCGGGCGGCAGCTCCCGGCTGGGGTGGGTATTTGTTTGGCCCCCCGGGAGGGCTGGAAGGGGGAGAGGAAGGCGAATTTCAAAGCTCTTCGCCCTTTGTTAACCCTTCGCGGCCTTCCTTCCCCCCGGCCCCGCTCGCATTCCTGGCGGCCGCCGCTCCGGGGGGTCCGCGGGCGCTCCGGGAACGGCTCCGGTTACAGCTGCTTCCCCGGGAGGAATTCGCCCTGCTGGGACGTGGATCCCCTGCTGGGGAGGGAAGCTGGAGAGGGGGGGAATGGAAGGGAGGTGACGGGCGGCTGGGAAGCGGGGGCAGCTTTCCGGCTCGGCGCTTCCCGGAGATGGGAGCTGCCAGGGTGAGCACTGGGATCACACGTCCCTCCCTGCGTGGGGCTGTTTGGGTGCAAAAATGCCCTGAAAGGGGCCGTTTCCCCCCATGGCTCCTGGGCACAGGCTGCGGGGCAAAGCTGCCAGCATCATCCTGAGCACCGCGGGTTGGCCGGGCACACACCAAAACGCGGTGATTTGCACCCAAAAGGCCACCCCGGGTGGAATGGTGGCCGAGCACCGGGCACATCCTGCCCGGACACAGGGATGCCGGCGGGACGCGACGGGAGCCGCCGCGGGGCCGGGCAGATGGGCAGAGCGAGCGGGAGCGTCGCAGGGCGCCGCGCGCGGCTTCGATGAGCGGCTGCACTCGAGAAAATCGCCATCTGCTCGCGGACAACTCGCACCCGGAGGGAAAGGCGGGATAAAAGCAGCGAGGGCAGGAGCTGGCCAGCCCTGGCGCTGAGGATGGGGCGCTCTGTGATGCTTTCTGCGTGCGCGCCGGGCTGAGAACACAGGTGAGGAAGCGAGCCCTGGCATGCCAAACCTCCGGGTTTTGGTAAATTTGGCAGGAAAATCAACTCTCACCATTCTCCCCCCCCCCAGTCTCTCTCAATTTCTAGTTCCTCCTGCTTCCAGCTGGGCTCGAAACACCACAAAACCAGATGCTTCGGTGCAGCGCTTCAGAGCTTCGAGCCCTGGAAGGAACCAGACGTGACAAATAAGCGCAGCCGTGCTCGCCCTCGGCATCATCCCTGGAGCCCCTGTTCCCAACTGCACTTGGGAGAGGGATAAATCCTGCCCCCTAAGAGCCCAGGGCCCCCCTCCTGCATCCCAAGGGAGCCCATAGCAACGGGTAGGTGACAACACGGCACCTCCAGCCTCTTCAGCATGTTGGAAACTCAACCCTGGAAGGGCCTTGGCCAACGTGGCCACCTCCTCGTGTGCAGCTGGAGCATCTGCACGGAGCTCGCGGGAGGGCAGCGCTGCGGCCACCGAGGCGCCGCACGATCCCGGTCCCCGCGGGAGCCCCGCGGCTCCGCTCCGACCGCTCCCCGGACACAACCTCCCGCCGGGGTTTCGCATCCCGCACGGCGCAGCGGGAAAGCGCCCGGGGAGCAAATCCAGGCAGGTCCCGGAGGAGGAGGAGGAGGAAGGGGGGGAGGCAGGCATGGCACAGCAGAAAGCGCAGATGAGCTGGCAATGGCGGGCGCGAGGCAGCGCCGGGAAGGCGAGGCGGCGCGAGCGCGGCGAGGGAGCGCAAATCTGTTGCCCAGGATGTGTGCTTTGCTGTCAGCCGGCTCTGATTAACGGGCTGCCTTCCAGCTCCGAGCCGGCTGCGTTCCTGGCAAGAGCCGCGGGCCCCCCGGCTTCCTGCCGGAGGAGGCGCTTGCCGAAAGGTTACATTTGCACAATGTGCCGCTGGAAGCGCCGTGCCAGAGGTTGCAGGCGGCTCCGCGCGGCCACTGTAATGGAAAAAACCCTCCGGGGGCCGCGCAGGGAAATATCAAGTTACGCTCCCCCAGCGAGGCCGGAGCCGCGCGACGGAGCGATGGGGACGGGAGCAGGGAGCTGGGCACGGAGACTCCCCGAAAATGCAGCGTGGGGGGACAAAAACGCGGTCACCGTTTGCTGCCGCTCCCCCCGGTGCCGCCTGGGTGCTCGGGTGTCCCTGCCGCCCCGTGGGAGGGATTTAAGGGGGAAATTTCCAAACGTGGAAGGTTTTCCCGCATGGGCCAGGGCACTCGGCACAGGCAGGGCCGCGGCCACACGCTGCCCACTGCTCATCCCGGGTTTTCCAGCCCTGCTCCCCCACACATTTGGGGCTGGGAATGTCCGGGAAGCCCAGTGGGACTTCTGTGCCCCCCGGAACAGCTCTGCCCTCCCAGGCCATCATCCCTCTCGCACCCAGACCCCGGCTCCCATCGTGCTGCTCCAAGCTGCATCAGCGTGGGAGGGTTTCCTTAGCAGAGATACTCCGAGCAGCCAAATATTCCCGATCCCTCCTGCAGGGCCACTTCCAAAGGCACCCCGACTCCTGCAGCGCACGATGCACATGGACCCTGGCTACTCCAGGAGGAAAGGACTGGCCTGTCCTCTCCCATCAGGCCAAGATTTGGGGCAAGCTCAGCAGGGATGTCCATAGGGGACAGGGAGCCCTTTTTGCCCCCAGGCCACAGGGAAGGGTCCGGCCAGCCCGGCAGCTCCCGTTGGCACCCGGGGATGGGGAGGCCGCTCGCTCTGCCGTGCAGGAGCTCACGTTTCCCTTTCTGCCTCCTTCGTTTCCTTGGTTTCCAGGTTTTTCTTCCTCATCGAGCTCCTAACTTCATCCGGGGAGGATTTGCGGCTCCAGGGCGCCGTGGGCTGGGAGTGGGATGGGAGCAGCCCTGGGCAGGCTGCTCCTCGCAGTGCACAGCCCAGTGGAGGCTGTTCCTAGGGGTTTTGCATCCAGATTTTCCAACTGTCTTGGGCTGCTCTCCTGCTCCGGCGCATCCAGCAGGGCTTGGACCATGGCTCCATGATGCCCCGAGGGCAAAGGGGACCCCACAGGGACCCAAAGCTCCTTCCCGAGATTCCAACCCTGCAGCTGGCAACATCCCTGGGACCTTTGGGAAACTGTGTCAGGGAGCAGAGAGAAGCTCATAAAATAAAGTGCGTGGCCCAGGTGGTGCTGGGGTGCACGGGAACAGGCCCTGCCTGTAACAGCCATGACCTGCAGCAGGGAACCACCACAAAGAAAACACTCATCCCTGGTCCTCCTTTGCCCTGTGCCTTTTTTATAGCAATATCCTGATTGCACTGGGGAAACCCCTGGCAGAAGGACACGAGTCAGTGCCTACCAGCAGCTCCCCTGAAACCCATCAAGGGTTTGGGGAAATTATTTTATGCAGTGGGTGGCATTGAGATGAACGCAAACCGAGGGCCAGCTCAGCCCACCTGGGTTTCGTTCCGGCCGCCAGCTTAGGGATGGCCATCAACAAGCTGCTTCCCTGCACCGTGGCTGGGCTCCCTCTCCTCTTTTGGCTGGGCAATGGCAGAGCAAGAGCAGCCGTCGCAGCCCAGCGCACACGAACACCCTATGTGTCCCTTGGCCACCAGCAGCACCCAAAAGCATGGAGCTCAATATCCAAAGCAGCTGCGGCCGCATCCATTGGAAACAGCTCCTCAGCTCCGGGCTTCCCACCGAGCCAGGGCTGGGGAGTCGCTCGCTCTGGCTCTCCATGTCTTGGGGACCTTGAGGCAGAGGAGGACACGGATGCTGGAGTGACACCAAGACCTGATGCCAGCAGCTCTTGCTGCTCCAAAATGTGCTGTCTGTTGGGAGGCAGCAAACGGAGCTCCCCCAGGCAAACCCTGCTGCTCCCACCCGAAGAGCCCAGCTCGGCCGAGCAGCCCCATTAAGGCCATTCCTTGCCTTTTCCCAAACAAGGTTTCCAACCGTAACAAAAACCATCGAGCCCACGGAGCGCTCGCTCATGGACGGCAGAGATCTGGCTGGTTGCATGGGCTTGGCTTTCGTCCGCGTTTCCAGCTGCTAAATTGCATTATAGACAGTTAAAAATACATCGCATAGTTTCCTAATGCGACTTTTCCGCGGTAAGCAAGCGGCACGGCCACCGCCGCGCCGGGCCGGGGGCCGCGGGGCCCCGTAGCACCCAAATTCCGGCTGCACCGGGTGCTCTTGCAGCTGCGGCCACCAGAGACCGGCCAAGGGGCTTGCCACCTCCTGCCTCAGTTTCCCTGGCTGTGCAAGAGGCTTTAGGGCTCTTCCCAGCCAGAAGGATGAGCCCGAAGCAATGTTAATGGCAGTGTAGCGGGAAAGCTATTTTGCAGGGCGGAATTGCACGCGGCCACAGTGCATCCCTGGAGCACCGTGGCGGGTACGGGGCCGTTGGGGCTGGCGGAGCTCAGCCTTGGGGCGGCCTTTGCCCTGGGCTTTGCTGCATGAGGACGGTGCAAACCCATCTCCTCCAGGCCTGCAGCGCAGCTCCATCCCCGCAGATGCTCCTTGCAGCCAGGAGAAATCCTTGTCCCAGCGTTTCCACCAGCGTTTAGAGGCTGGTGATGCAGAAGCTGCTCCGGGCGCCGTGGAGGGGACTGCAAAACAACAGGAGGGATCTGGGCAAGCAGGGCAGCACCTGGATCTACCACCTCGCTAGCCAAGGGCTCGCGCGGCCGCTCTCGCGCATCCCCGGAGCCGGCAGCCGTGCCCGGGCACCTCGAGAAGCACCGGGGCCAGCGGGGAGAGGGCCAGGGCGAGGAAGGAGTTAACCCCCAGCACGGGCAGCCCCCCTCCGCTTGCTTCTCCACTAACTTTGGGAGGAAGGGAATAGCAGCAAGGTAAGAGAGGAGGAAGGAGAGCAAGGAGACAGATGAGAGGAGGAGAGAGAGGGAGAGAGGAACAGACGGCAGAGAGGGAGAGCGCGTGGGGGGGAGATGCTGACGCTTCTCGCTCTCTGCGAGAGACGGATAGAGGGGAGCAATGAAGAAAAAAAAAGAAAGAAAAAAAAAAGAGGCAGAGACCAAGGGAACATGAGAGAGGGAGAAGGAAGGAGCCAGAGCGAGGGAGCATGTGTGAAAGTCAGAGTGAGAGAAGGGGCCTCTTTGATTCCCGGTGCCTCATACCAGACAGTGTCTAGACTGCAGCAATTATTGTCAGCGCAGAACACCCAGGCACTGCCATCGCGGCTGAAAGGGAGCTGAACAAAGAGCGGGAGCGAGGGGGAAAACACCCTGCCAGCGCAGAGCCCGGCTCCTCGCAGCGCCCGCCGCTCTTCCCAGCGCCCTCGCGGCGGGAAGCGCCTCGGAGGCGACGGGCCAGGGAGGTTGCGGCCGGGCACCTTGCTCCTGGAAGCCGCCTCATCCCGGAGGGAAAGCTCTTGGGCTCCATTGGGTTGGAGGAGACGGAGGGAGGACGCTCCTGCAAAATCGCAGTGGGAAAAGCGCTGCCCCTTCCGCGCTGCTCCCGACGGAGCTGCCAGGCCCTCTCCCCTCTCAGGCCCTTTGCCCTCTGAGGGGCTTTTCTGCCGCTGGAGGTCTGGGATGGGGCCGAGCTTCCCAGGAAGGAATTAAAGGCAAGAGCTGGCCCAGAGTCAGGAATTCCCCCCTTCCTTCCGCTGGAAATCTCCACACTGTGCCCACTAGACCCCAGTGCCTTGGCGGGGAAGAGCTGCAAAGCTCACACGACGCCGGGCCTCAAGGGCACCCCCAGCTCCAGAGCTTCGTCTTGAGCACGTAGGTGCAAGGAGCTGGGCGGGCAGCAGGGCCAGAGCGACCTTCTCCAGGCAGGACGCGAGGGTGCCGGCCCCATCGCGCCGTCCCCGCGAGCCTGCCGGGAAAAGCAGCAGATCCCTTAAGCCGCGGGAGCACGGCTCAGGTTTAATTAGCACTTTTAATGATGAGGAAGGAGACGCTAGGGAATACCCAGTGGGTCGGACGTGTTTTCCTGCCTATGATCCCGGCGGGCGGCACAGAGAGCCGGAGCGGGAGGCCGCAGCGGTGAAGGTGGCGCGTGGCCGGTGTCCACATCAGGATCGGAGCGGCTCGCTGGCTCCGCTGGGGTTGGGGGACGTCGCTTGCTGGCAACGGGGCACTCAGCAAGTCCCACCTGGACCCTCAGAGCAGAATTGAAAGGTTTTACTGTTAAAATCCCAAACGGGCTGAGCTCTCTGCCAGGGCAGGATGCAATTTGAGAGGCGCCAAATCCCTGCTGCAAACCAAAGCCATCGCAGCTGAACGTTTTTGTCATCGTCACCTACCTGTATTTTGGAGAAAGAACCCTTCTCTGCTCAGAGAGAAAAGGCAAATTTACCAACCCTCACATAAATTTACCACCCTCAAGTAAATCGAGGACTTCTCCTTTGAGCCTGTGACGCTGCTGGGTGGGATCCTCATGCAGGATCTGGCTGCTGCTGCCAACCAGAAGAGACAACAGCAGGAGCCCCACAAAGGGCTGGAATGGCAGAACGTGGAGCCGCTTGAACGTGGTTTATTCCAACCAGCCACGATGGTTTCTGCTGCAGACGCTCCCCGCGCGAGGAGCCGAGCGCCGGCTCTCCCGCCTGCCCGTGTCCCCCCAGGTCCCCTCCCGTGACCGGTGTCCTCCCCTCCCGACCGAGCTCCCTTGCAAGCTCTCACGGCTCCGGCGAGCCGCCCGCTGTGGGTGACTCAGTGCCCGGCCGCAGGCGTCTTCCGCGGTTTGGGGACGGCTGCTCTCCGTGGGAGCCACGTCCGCGGCCCCGGCAGGGCCCCGCTCGGCCGCCCCGGAGCACAGGGATCCTCATTGTCAGATGCTCTGGAGCTGCTCAAAAGTGGAAAGCCACCCCGGGGGTCCCTCCGGCAGCGCCAGCACTGGAGCAGCCTTCTCCGTCCCTGGATGAATCACAGCCCACTGTTCCCCGAACTATTGCACAACGCCAGGCGAGCGACTCTGGCATCCCTTCTGTTGGTCATTCAAGGACAAAACGATGAAGACAACTGAGGAGGGACGAGGGAAGAGCACTGAAAGCCTTCAGCGCTTGTAACAGCCTGGGGGGGTCCACACGGACTCGGCAAGTCGCGGGCCTCTCGGCCAGAGCGAAGAGCGAAGAGCGCCGGCTCCGGGGCTGCCGTGCCCAGCGCGGCCGGGTAAGTAGGTCAAGCCCAGAAGAGCGGCAGCAGAAAGCTCAGAGAAGGAGGATTTTTACCCAGGAAGACAAGACGAAAGGACCCAGGGCTTGTAACACTTCACACTGATGTTCCAGCAGTGACAGGCCCTGAGTTTCCAAGCAAGTGTGGGTGCTACCATCATATAAACACTCAGTCCGTAGGGATGCTGGCGGTTTTTCACCTAGAGAGCGTGGCCAAAACATACTTGGGAGTCAAGGGGAGCTTCGTGCCAACCTTCAGTGACCCTGGGCTGGGGCAGGACCTGCAACGGGAACCGCCAGGGCTGTGAAGCCACCGGCAATTCCTGCATCTCTGCAGGGCTCCTGGGCTTGGCCGTTGGTTCCTCAAAGACCTGCCAGGCTTTGAAATGACCAATCTCAGCCCAACCAACAGTAACGCAATGCAAATGCCATGGAGACATCCCGGCGGCGCCATGCCAGGCTCCCACCTCATCCTTGTCAGGGGATGAAAGACCCAAGACCTCCCTTCCTCCTCCCCATGCTCGCCAGCAGCCCAGAAATGGAGACTCTTCCTCCCTCCAACAGCCTGGTTTTCCAGAGCAATTTGAGGGCTCCTTTTCCCCCGGTACCCAGCGAGGCCTGAGGCCCCAGCGCACCGGGCACGGCCAGGGCCCCCAGTCCAACCCTGGGACGGCGCCAGCCCCACGCAGGGTGGCAGGAGGAGGGACACGGGAAGCAGCCGCCGGCGGGGCCACGTGCTCTCCAGGCAGAACCAGCCCCGTCCTGCTCGTCGCAGGAGGCTCCGCTCTCCTGCTGCCACCGGGAGCCTCCGGCTCCGGGCAGGCGCAGCTGGCAGGGCCTGGGAATACCTGCTCCTTGCCACGGCCACCTCCTGCCTTCCAAGTCCCTGCCAGGCCCGCCACGCTCCCCCCCTCCCATCCTTTTATATTTTTTTCCCCTCTCCTTTCCTTCCTTTCTTCTTCCTGGGTTAAAAATAATCAAGTTTCTGGGAAGCAGCAGCTCCTGCTGCGCTGGCCTCCCTGCCCTCGGCCCGGGAGCTGAGCTGGGCGCCGGGGCCGGCTCCAGCCCCTCCTCTCCGCTCCCTCCTTCCTCCTCCCAACCCCCTACCGGGATCTGACTAATATGCCGGGGCTCTGCTTGCCAGCTCAGCTGGAAAGGAATTTAACCATTGCGGGGCCCGGGCGGCACCGCTCGGAGCCGAGGCCTCCCCCGGAGATGGCCCTGGCCCACACTCTGCGGGTGGCGGGAGCATCGCGGAGGGACGAGGCCTGATCCACCCTGCAGCTCGCCACGGGTCTTGTTGGAGGGTACCCCGGGCACGGGGGGTGCCCAGGGCTGTGCAGGGTGAGCGGCGGCTCTGCAGCGCCCGCAGTAGCTGAGGGCCCTTTGCCTGGGCCAAGGGTATCCCAGGAAGTCTGCGGCAGAGGCGAGAGCCCCCACTGAAGGCTGCAGCGTGACGGCGTGCGGCAACGTGTCCCTGCGCTCCTGGGAAAACTCTCCTTTAAATCTGCCCACGGCAGAAGGACTCGGAGCTGGGAACGGCCGAGCGGTCCCGCAGGAGGGTGCTCCGGGGCGAGCTGCAAGCCTGTCCCGTGGGAGACGGGGCAGCGGCGCAGGACGGGGCGCAGGACACGGGGCAGGGCCCGGAGCAGCCTGCGGGGCGCTGAGGACAGGGAGCTCGGGGAGGCCGGTGCCTCCGCTCCCACCTCCCCACGCGGCTGCGGTTCCTGCTGCAGGACCCCAGCGCGGCTCAGCCGGGGGGCTGCAGAGCCCGACACGCTGTCGATGGCCACGACGGCTTCTGCAGGCCATGGGCTGCTGGTGCCGAGGTGCCCGCAGAGCCCCTGCTCTGCGTGGGGCCGGGAGCGCCGCACGTCACCTCCCCGTGACTCACCAAGGGGGAGAGAGTCAAATAGCTCCTGCCCCGGCTTTTTGCACAGCAGGAAAAGGACTCGCTGCCGGATGCCAGCGGCAGGGGAGCAAGGACAAACCCTGCCGAGCCCTGTGCGAGCATGAGGCAGAGACCAGGTGCCCCCTCACTCCTGGAGTCCCCATTTGGGACGGGGAAATGCGCATCCGGGAGCGAAGCACCAGGAAACGCCACCCACGGCAAAGCGGGATGAGAAGCAGGATGTGAGCAGGGGGGACAGATGACGGTGCCGTGAGGCAGCGGCTGCTTCCCTGGGGCCCATCCTGTCACCCCAGCGGAGCTGCCCCCGCAGCCGGCCCCGCTGCTCCTGCCGGCACGGAAAAGCTGACTTTTCCCTGTGTTTTTCCAGCACACGCTTGATGGCAGCGGGGAGAGGTTTGGGGAGGAGAGTTCGGACACGGGCTGGGCTTTCCGCTTCTCCTTCCTGCCTCTGCCTCACAGCAGCTGTTTTAGCACTGGAAGGAGCAAGGAGAGGAGGAAGGAACAGGAGGAGAGAAGAAAAGGATGCAGAAATTATTATTTTCCCTACTAAGAATGACACCCCCAACAGCTGTGCTTTGTTTTCTTCCTGTTCTCCCTGGCTTTGCTAGGAGCTCCCATGGCTGCTGTCCTCATCGCAGCTCCCATCCCCTTTTCCCAAACCTCATGTCCCTGTCCCCATCCACAGGTCTCCAGCACATGCAGAGCTCTAATGCACAGAGCCCTTGCAAGACCCCACTGAGAAAGAACCTGCTCCAGGGGAGACATCTGCACCCGAGGCGGTGCCCAGCCTACAACAAGGCACGAGGGGTCAAGGGAATAAACCCTCAGCTCCACCAAAATACATGGAAAATCGTGGCAGGACCCCAGCGGGCAGGGATGCACCTGGTCTCACGGGCTTGGCGGCCACTCAGCCATCGATCGCGGTGGCCAGTCGCCCTCGAGGGCGCGCGGGAAGCCGAGTCACACCGATGTCTCGAGCAAAGGGGACCCGCTTTTCTCCCTCCCGTTTTGCACCACTGTTAACAAGCATTAACAGAGGTTCCCAGCACCCCAGGCATGGGGTGGGTTTGCAGAGGGGGGATTTTTCCCAGCGAGACCAGGGGGTGGGGTAGGAAGGATTCCAATGGTGCCTCCGCACATGGAATGACTTTCCCCACAGGAGGAGAAGTGACGAGGAGATGGCCCCAGCACTGGTCCATCATGTCCAGTAAACTCCAAGCTGGCTCAGCCGCCTCCTTGCTGCGGTGTGGGACAACAGGGAGGCTCTGCCTGCTGCCCGCGGTGGCGGGATGTCCACCTGCCTTGGGGCAAGGACCAGGATGCCTTGACCTTCTGCAGCCCCTCTAGCCCTGTGCTCCACACGTCTCCCTTTCCCCTCCGTGCGTCCACCCCCAGGACAAACAGCATCCAGGCTTTCCCCATCTCACATTGCCAAAGGACCTGGGCTGAGACTTGCCTGGTTCACGGACCACTTGGATGGAGCAAACATCCATGACCTGCAATTGCATGTCCTGGATACGAGCAAGACGATCCACATTCCTAAGGGAAGATGCTTGGTGGAGAAGACCCCATTACACAGATAGCTCTGACACTGGCTCCTGGACTTCCATTCACAGGTCAAATACAACTGGATCTTTTTTTTTTTTTTTTTCTCTTTGAACTAATACTGGAACTGCCCTCCACTCCCATGCTAAAACCCCTGAGAAGATGAGGAGCAAAATCTCTAGGATGTTCCGTTTTTCCATCTCTCCGTGCAGGCAGGGATATCATGCTGCAGATCAGCAAAGCACAAGGACACACTCCCAGGGGAGAGAAAGCTCCAGAGCTTGGGAAGGAGAAATGAGAGCGCAGGACTGTAGTTTAGTCTGAAGACCCGGAGATCCTCCTCGTGATGCCTCCTCAAAAACATCACAATCAAAATCTCAAGGCAATGCAATATCTCAACAACAGCGCGAGAACTTTCTTCTCCTTCCTCATCTGCCCTCCGTTCCCTGGAACACATGGGGTGTCTTTCCATGGTCAACTCCATCCATGGAGGCACCAGCTTTGGGGCTGTAAGGAGGACTTGGTACCGTGCTCCATCTCTGACACGCTTCTAAGAGCCGAGGGAGCTCACGCTGGTCTGTTTTTAGTGGAATAGTAAATTTACCAAAAAATGGGAGATTCAGAAAGGATGAATCACTCCGAAATTGAGGATGAAGTTAAAAAATAGTTTGGAATGAAAAAAAAAGGTGTTAGGGAGGGGTGAAGGTTTTGAAGATGTCAAACCATCTTCTTCCATTGCTTGTATGATGAATTGTTTTATTTGGGCATTTTCTAGAACCTTTTTAATTCAAAACAAATCCGTTTTTTTGTTTGTTTCCCTTCAGTTCAGCAAATGATCTTGATGTGAAAGAAGAGGTCTAAAAAAATAAGTTAAGCAACCCCCCAACTAAACAAAACCAAACAAAACATTTCAGGCCAAATCAAACATTCTGGCTTGATCTAAATATATATATATATTTGTACCGGTACGGGGTATTTCGGCTTTTTTTTTTTCTTCATCTTGCCAGAATCTCTTGCCTAAATCCCTGCTTCAGACTGATGTGGTCCATTTTCCAGGCCCATGATGTTCTCTTTGGGCACCAGTCAATGCTTCTCCACTCGTTTATCCATCCACGCTCCAGGTGTCCCTGCTTGAGCAGGGCGGTTGGACTAGGTGATCTCTAGAGGTCCCTTCCAACCTCAACCATTCTATGATTCTGTGATTTTCCCAGCAACAATGGCCCTCCATTGATGGAGCAGATCCACAGGACTGACTATCTCCTCCAGGAGACACAAACACACTGGCTGGCGGAGCTCACGGAGCCCTGAGCCTCCCTGTTCCTCCTTCAGAGGACCCTGGCTGCCCTCAAACCCCTGGTTAACAGATGATACTTCAGCTTCATTCCTCCAGATCATCTCCAGTAGAGCCACCACCAATTCAGCACTGGAGGGACCTCTCCCCGGGGAGGAAAATGAAACTTCTCCTGCTGAGACTTGCTCTCCAACTGGGTGCAACCTCCCCCTTCCCATCACCTGGATCTCTGCACCCTTCTACGGGACCATTAATGCCTGAATGCAATGCCAAGGGTCACCTCCTTATCATCTCCATCTTCCCAAGAAGGGGAAAGTGGGTCAGCACCCAAAAAAGGCAGGTTTCCACCATGGCGAGAGGAGGGCTGGGTGCAGTGGGGGAAGGAGAGGGCAGCGACAGACAAAGAGCCGAGGGCAGCGTTTTGCAGCCCCGCTCCACAGAGCCCATCGGCACCGGGGCCGTGTCCTCCGACCCACGGCAAAGGGGAGAAACCCCGGGAAAGTAGCAAACAAGTCGAGGCGTAAAAACAGCACCAACCCGCGGCACTGCATTGTGGCTCGTTATCTCTGGTTAGACTGGAGACGGTAGAGCCGGCTCTGAGAAAAGCAGAAATATCAGCAATTAAAGATATGTCGTGTCAAAAAAACTCTAAACTGATTAAAGTTGAAGGCTCCGTTTTCTTCTTTTCATCAGAGAACGGAATCAAAACCTGCCTGGAAAGACGCGCTCCCCCCGTTCCCAGCGCTCCGAAGGCAGTGCCTGCATCCGTCCTGCTGTGTCCCTGCATTTTAATTACCACCTTATTAATATTCATGAGGCTCGGCACTCAAGGGGGATTGCAGTCTGTCATTCTCTCTCTCCTTCTCTCCCCCCACCTCTCTCTCTCTCGGCTGAATCTGTTTTTCCTTTCCCCTTCCCACCGGTTGGCGTGCGGCGGATCCGCGCGCGGCCGCGTGCGCACGCTCCGCGCGCTCTGCACATTGCGCCCACGGGTGGCGCAGGGTGGGCACGCGGGAGCCCCAGCGCGCGGGGACACGGCTCGGGTGCCTCGTTGCTGCTCCGGTTTGGAGCAGGGACACGCGCGCGGGGCGCCCCGGCAGATGCCCCGTGTCGAGCAGGAGAGGTTGCCCGCGCGCGGAGGCGGCACGGGGCAGCGCGCTGTGCGGGCGCTCGCTCCGCCGCGTCCTTGTGCAGTTTGGGAGAGCTCAGGTGCTGACACAAAGCCAGGCACAGGCAGCTCAGAATGGATCAGCTGGAGCACGTGGACACGGCCCCGTCAGCCCCTCTCCTCTTGAACGTGCTCCTGCAGAAGGACCTGAGCGCCCTCCTTGCCCAGGGCTGAGCACCCCTGGGCCCGGGCTCTCCAAGCAGCCCTTGCCCGGCTGCAGCTGAAGCCCCCCTGACCCTGCTGCCCAAGGGGCCGCCTTGGTGGAACCATGGGGTGAAGTTGGACCTAGTGGTCTTGGGTGCACCTTGCAAGAGGGTTGCACCCAGCCCAGGCCTGGGCTACTGCTGCATGGGCAAGTTTGGTCTAACCTGTTCACTTTGAGCTGTAGGACATGGACAAACCCCCCAGTCGCCCCATGCTGCTCAGAGCCACCGTCACAGAGCAGTTCCACGCAAACACAGTTCAGCTCCCCAACCGAAACAAGGCCCCAGCTTTCCCCAGCGCCTTCCTTCTTAGCTTGCAGCACCCCAAAGCACCATCAAGGGCCGAAGGAGCCGTCGGGGACGGATGCGGCAGCCGGGAGCGCTGCCATCCCCACTCTCGTGCCCCCCGTGCCAACCACCTGCAAGAAACCTGTCGAGAGACACTCCAACGCCGCGGCTCCCCGACGCCCCACTTGCTCGGCTCCACAAATATTTGAATTAAGGTCCCCTGGGGAGCCGCAGTCACCGAGTAACTGATTTCTCCTCCTTCATTATATCTCTGTGTAATTTACCGAGGGACGGCGGCGTGTGCCTCCGTGAGAGCGAATTCCCAGCAGGACTCCCGAGAGCTCACAAATCAGGCAAAGGGAAGGCATTAGAATATGAAAGGTGAGGCTGGCGCTGGGAGAGGAACCTCGCCGGGACTCGGCGCTCGCTCTCTCCCTGGCTCCAGCAGCCCGGAATTACCTTTTATTTCCACCCGCCTCCTCCGCGGGTTGCGCTCCTGTGTGAGCACCGAGGTGCTGGGCCGGGGTGGCCCGTGGGGCTCTGTCCCCTGCTCCCCTGCACTCGGGAAGCGCCCTCGGTGCTCCTCTTGGCCAGAAGAAACGGAGAGGGTCGTCTCCTTGGTGGTGTCCACGAGCCGGAGATGTCAAGAGCCCAAAGCGACCTGATCGGGCAAAGCCAGTAGGTTTCCAAGTGAGATGGTGTCACCTGCCCTGAAAACCAACGTCATTCACCCAGAGAAGGACCCCGTGCCTCAGTTTCCACATCTGTAACAGGGAATAAACAACGCTTCCATGGGCTAGTTTAAGACACCCAACATTTTAGATGGTCTATAAGAGCCTGCCCATATTATGGATCAGTGCATGTTGCATCTCTGCCAAGGAAGAGCCGGAGGACAAGCTTACCAGCATGTTGCAATAGAGAGCAAATAGGTAAGAAATTAGAAAAGGAAATAGAAACAGAAATTAAATAGTCGCCAAGGGAAACAGAGGAAAAGAGGAGGGAGGAAATCAAGGAATGTGGACTAAGAACATGCAGCTTGGCTAGGTTTGCTATTCAGCAAAACACCGTGCAAGGAGGCTGGTCTCCAGTGGAGCCACCTCAGTGCAAACCAGAGCCCCCGGTCTGAGCCCTGCTCACGTGCCGGGGTGGGAGCGATCCCCCTGAGAGCACGAGGAAATTCCTGGCGGACATTTGGAAGCGGTAGCTGTGCAACGGTGCCTCTTGGACCCATGCCCAGCTGCCACCCGCGGCACCCATGGGCTCGGCTGGAGCTGTCACCCACCGAGCCACCCCGCGCCAGCCACGACATCGGAGCAGAGCACCGAGCGGGCTGCGACGTTGCAAGCTCTGCGTTCCAAATCCGCTGCAAACAGCGGAGGGCAACATTTTGCTTCCTGGAAACACAGAGAAAGAGGTGTTTTTCCTGAGAGCTTCGGCTCACAGGCAACCTGTAATGGAGATTTCGGAGAACTGAGAGCTCGCTCTTCCACCTCCTCCACGAAGACAAAGGCTTGGCAGCCTTTGCTGCTGCTTCGCAGAGGTTTTCATTGGGATTCTGCTTGGGAGCTGGGTACATGGAGCCCAACATCCCATTTGCCCCTTTGGAGCAATGGGAAACCTGCCCTTCCCTGGGATGTCTCAACTCCTTGGAGCCTCCGGGCTGCGGCTCCACATGGGCTGGCTTAAAGACCGGAGGCTGTTCAGCCTTTAACAAAGAGCCCCTTTCTCCCAAACGCTCGCCGGGCACCGGAGTTAAACCGGCTGCGCTGGAACCAAACAAAACAGAGCCCCTGGAAAGGCCGCTCCAGTCCCGGCCCCTCTCCACGCTCCCGATGGCCCCTCTGGGTGCACTTGGTGACAGCGGGTGGCAATGGAGAGCCCTGCGCTTGCAGGGGGGGTCCTTTCCCACCAGCTCCGGGTGTTGCGCACAAGCGGCGCCGCGACACCCCGCGCGCAGGAACAGCCGCCCGTCCCGGGGGTGGCAGTGGAGGGGCCCCGCGCGCAGCTGCGCGGCCCGTGGGCCCGATCAAAGCGCAGCCCGCGGAGCAGCGGGGGGAGGCGCCACATGAAACGGAGCAAAGTTCCCCGGGTTCGGACGCGGGGCTTGGAAAGGATTCGCCGACAGCTTGGAAGAGGAGGAGGAGGAGGAGGAGGAGAGGGCCGGGAGCGGCAGCGTTCAGCAGAAAGGAATGTCCTGATGGGCCGGCAGCCTGAACGCCGGCCAGGACCCCCCCCCACCCCGCTCCGAGGCTGTTTAAAAGCCCCGGCCCTCTCCAAGCCCTTTAATTGGCGCTTTAAAAAACTTCCTTGTTCCTTGACGCGCCGAGGGTTTGCGTTTCATGCCCAAAATGACTCAATTCCCCCTTCTCCCCCCACCTCCCCATGCAAAAATCGCCTTTGAACCACGAGCTGCAAGCGCTGCCCCCTCCCCGGCGCTGCTCTCCCCTAATAATCCCCAGCCCAGCTGCCTCCCGCTCCCTTCGCCCTCCTCCTCCTCCTCCCTCGCTCGCTCTCCTCCCCCTTCCTCCCCCTTTCCATAACTCAAAAGCTTGTCAGGCTGGTTCCAGACTGCTGGCGCCAGGCTTCACTCCAGGAAAAAAAAATAAAGCAAAAGAGAAAGGCATGCAAGGCAAAACAGCCCCGCCACATGAACACACATCAAACCAGCCCTTTATCTCCCCGGAATGCAGGGCTCCGGCGCGCGCTCGCGGCCCCGCGCCGCCGCATCGGGGTGACGGCGGCGGGCGAGCGCGCGGCCGCGCGCTCGCCCGCCGCCGTCACCCCGATGCGGCGGCGCGGGGCCGCCGGAGGAAGACGAGGGAGCAAATACACGATGTATTATTTAGCAGCCCATCAATTATTCAAAGCCTCGTGGCTGGGAAGGGGTGGGAGAGGAGCCTGGTGCGGAGTTGGTTTCTTACCCCGGCGAGGAGCGGCCGATTTGGGGCTACGGAGGCCTAAAACCTCAGGCCGAGGGCAGCCGTGTGGGCTCGGCGCCCATGGGGAGACCCAAGGGCTCTTGGAGGCCTCTTCTTGAGCTGCTCCTGGTGGTTTCGTGCAGCTCTCCCTGGATGATGCCCCTTGGCTCTCCACCACGTGGAGGAAATGCGCAGAGCCACCAAGGTTGGCCTCACCTGCCCCAGAAAGACCAAACCGACATCCCCAACCTGGCTGTGGGAGAAGAGGAATTGTGCTGGACTAGACAACCTCTCCAGAGCCCTTCCAGCTCGGGCTTCTCTTGGATTTGGGAGCAAACCCCAGGCCACCATCTCCGCAGTGCCGTTGGCCAACGCTCCATGTCACTGGCCAGGCCCTTTGCTCCTGTGCCAACGGGCACTGCTTTGTCCCCCGCTCATCGCCACAAGCTTTCGCATGGCCACTGCATCCTTCCCTAGCGGTGGCCGCATCTCCGCCGTGGATCACGCTGGAGAATCCACAGCGGGAGCGTGTGATGAGGTGGGTGTGCTAAGAAGATTTTTTTGGCAGACTTTGGGATGACTTTATTGCTCACAAGTTCTCGAGTCATGGCTGAGTAACGCGCTCATCGCATGTCTGAGGCGAAAGTGAAAAATAAAATCCCTTAGCCCAGCACAAAATAAATTGCCTGGACCAAGCGCGCTCGTTTGCTCCCCTTCCTTGCTCCAGTTCTGCGTGTGTCTGGGCACCAAGCGGGTGCAGAGAGCCCTGACTTGTGAGGACAGAAGCACCTACGCTGCCGGCGCCTACAAATCCTGCTCTCAGAAAGCGACCCAAGCACTTCCAACCTGGGAAGAACCTACTGTCCTTTGCACCTATCCGATGGCTGCAGTGGCCGATCAACCCCCTGCGGCAACCCAGAGCACTCAAAGGTATTAACTAACTAAGCCCCGGAGGCGAAGACAGAGCATTCCTCGTTCCCAGGAAGGGAAGGCAACCAGGGATCATTGGACTTCTCAAGAGCAGCCGGCACACGTGCTCAGGAGCGGTGGTTCTCGTGTGCTGCCCCAGAGCCCTCGTACCCATCCTGCCATCCCAATGGGTTGATCCCTGTCTTCCCACAGCCCGTGTCCATCACCATGAACGGACCCTGCATATCCGTGAGCCCCTGGAAGAGGCCAGGGCAGCCTCCAGCCTCGTGCGTGAGCTCCCAGGACTCCTCTCCAGCCCCAACGCAGAGGGGCTGGTTGACCTGAACAAGGATGGAAGAGTCTTTCCCTTGACCACAGAAGAGTTAAGAGCTGCTCTCTGCTGCTTTTTAGCCCTGTCCTTCCACTCCAAAGGCTTAGAATGAACCAGAATTAGTTCAGAAATTGGAGGAGGCAACTGAAATAATTAATTCCCTTCCATTTTACCAGGTTGAGAAAGGATTCTTTGTTAAAATTTTTCACTTAGATTTTCCATTTCCTTTCAAAAAACAACATTTCAGAAAAGCAGCTCCTATATTTGCTGATTTTTCTCCTGCAAATGCATTTCTTAGGACAAAAACAGGGCAACTTAGAGAAGAAAAAGATTTCACTGAAGACTGAGGGGGAAAGAAGGGAGGCAAGAGAAAAACCTTCATTTAGAAACATCACGGGCGGCCTTGCGAAGAAGAGAAAAATTCCATTTTGTTGAGAATATTTTTTTCACGAAAAGTTAGCACGCGCTTGTTTTTAAAGGCTGGCTTTCCAGCTAAAAATAAAACTCCACATGCAAAAAAAAAAAAAAAAAGAAAGAAAATGTGAGCCGTTCGTGGGCTCCGCCGAGCGCGCACGAAGGGACGGCTGCGACCCAGGGACGCGTCACCACGTCGCCACCATCTCCGCGGCAGGGCCCGACGGACCCAACGTGCCCCAGGTCCCCAGGCCGTCGGCGGTCGAGGGGATGCTCAGCAAGCCGGAGATGACGATGTTCGGATCGGGGTGACTTCCCTGGCCCGGCCGTATCCTTTTCCCTTTCCCTTCCACGGGGGCGGCCCCGCTCCCCACCCGGCTCGCGTCCCGGTGAGGTCAGATCCGGCTATTCTCTCCCGCGTTTCCCTTCCTGCTGCCATGTACTTCCCTTCTCCCTTTGATATTTCACCTTGGCTGCGTCATTCCCCCCGTGCCGCTCGGACGCGCGATCCCGCACGGACGCCCTTTTCCTGGCTCTCGGGAACGCACTGGCCAGGTCCGAGCCCTGGCAGGACAGTTACGGCTTCCCCGGGAGCTGCCCCACGGCAACCCGCTCCCCCAGCCTTTGAGTTCTCGTCTGATCCCAAACATTTCTCAATGGAGAAGGATTTGGAAAGGAGGTCGGGTCTCCTTGCACTGGCCGGACCCTGGTGCCCAGTGCCACGCAGGGCAGGACATGAGCAGAGCATCCCACCCCCTGCCTTCTTCTCCAAGTGATTTTCCACACGGACACAACAAATCCCCCCTACCTGACGCATGCAGAGAATGGTTCAGTTGTGCTAGCACAAGCCAAGAGCTGAGCTGGCACCGGCAGCCTTGAACAGCACCGGGATAAGCGGAGGGGGAAGCCCCGCTGGAGATACGGAGCGGCGGGGAGGAAGCGGAGGCCGCATGAAACACGTTTCTGCAAGGACAGCAAAGGGACAGGGCTAAATCCAGGCGGCCTCTCCCAGCGCCGGGTTTAACCAAAGCCAATTAGCACCGGATCTGGCCCAGGTTGGGCACAGGAGCCTTCTCCCACGTCAACGCACCCAACTGTGGATGCTCACTGAGGTCCCCAGGGCCAGAGCGAGCTGAGGGCTCAGCTGGGAGCGGGGAGAGGTGACCACGCCAGATGACAGGGGGGTTTTTAAGGGCGCTGAGTTACAAACGCGGCCTACGAGAGACCCCACTGAGTCAACAGCAAACTCCAAATGTCTCCTGGGGGCAGGATCTCCCCTGGCAATGCTAGAGAAACACTCAAGCGCCCATCGGCTCGCACGTTAAGCAGAGATCTGCCAAGGCACCAGCAAAATCCCCAGGGGTCTTTGGGAGCGAGTTGCTTCCTAATGCTCCCCCGGCACCCTCAGGGACAGCAGGGGTGAATAACCAGGCAGCGAGAGCAGCTGGGCTCCTCCCCACCATGAGTGACCACCACGCTAATACGTGCTAGCAAAATGCTTCCCATTTGGGCCAACTGTCCTTTCCAATGACAAGCCACTTTGTTGAAAAAATTCCCTGTTGGCCTCCAGCACTCGCTGCCTGCATTTTCCACGTGGCACACGGCCAAAAAGCGTTCACAAAAGGAAGGGCTGAAGCTGGCGCGTGCATTAACTCTGTGCTGGATCTCCCTCGACGTCCTCCAGCGAAGAGCCCGGCCGGGTCCCGCCGCAAGCGCCGACCCAGGCCGGCAGCAACGGGGCCGCTCCGAGCTCCCCGGATCCGCAGAGCATCTCCAGCACCGACAACCACCGTCTGCCGGGACCTCGCGGACAAAGGCTGCAGCAGAGCGGTGTCAGCAAGATGAAATGCTGAGCACAGGGGCTGTTCCCTGCGGTTTTAGAGGGGAGGTGGAAGGAATCTCATGACATGAAAGCCTGGGAAAGGGGCCTGACCCCAGGTTATAGATTTTCTCCGGTTTCGATGGCAAGCACTGACAAATGCTCACAAGTACATTTCTGTGGAGGAGCAAAAGCTTATTAAGAGAATAAAACCAGAGGAAGGGCTCCACTCCTTTCTTCCCTGTGCTCACTTGCCCATCTAATACTCTAAATCCAGGCTCAGCACCAATGGCCACCGCGCTCCCAAACCAGGCACGTCCGCCGCGTGCTCCCAGCAAGGCACTGGTGGAGCCAGGCTGTGGCAGCTCCACACGGAGCAGGACACGGAGACAGAACAGGCCAGCACAGGGAGAACCTCAAGCAGGGCTTTTCCAAAGGCATCAGGCCGTTCCCTCTCTGCTCCGACTGCCTTTACCCCTGCCACATGGGCTTGTAACAGCAGGTGCCTCGGTGACGGACGCGGATGCTCCCAGTGCTTCCCTCCACTGTCATTTCCAACCTGGAAGCTGTCTATAACCCACACCATCATAGGCGTGTTCCTGAATGATCGCAGAGAGCAAGGCTTGCCTGAAGTCCCTGTTGGACACCATCTGTACGGAGAAAAGCCTAAATGTCCTCTCCTAGCCATGGCAGCCCTATGTGCTTTGCAGAGTGCCCATGCCACCATGAGCCCCAAGCGCAATCCACACAGCGCAGGCCAGGGGACAGGTTGGGTAAAAGCCAAGAAATCCCTTTCCATGTGACACGTAGGGAAATGGCAGGACACAAGTGCTGCAGGACACTGCAAAGGTGCAAATTGTTCCCAAAGATTTCAGACAAGGTTGTGGAAGAGGAGGATCAACATCCAGGTTGCTGCTGAAGACATTAACTACTCACTGCCAACAGCTGGGCAGGCAGATCACTCTGTACATCCTCTCCTCAACTCTTCCCTCCACTACTGGTCCTAAGAAGTGTTGGCCAACATTTCCAAACCTCCTCCATTCCTCTCTTAGCTCATCATAGAGCTGCTGTGCCTGAAACTCAGAGATTCTTCAGGACTGAGAAAGGGGCTGGCAAAGGAGAGATGCAGAGAGGGACAGGAATTTATGGCAGCCCCGTAGCCAAAACTGCCCCGTTCTGCATGGCGAGGAGTCTCCTGGCCCACTGCAGGAGGCAGCAAGAAGCGGGCACTGTATTTTTGCTTTCAGGCTCAAACGTGGACTGCTCGAGTGAGTCACTGGGCTGTCTGTCCCTCTCCTGGAGGCCTCACGTTCATTCATTCATTCTTTCTTTCTTTGTCATCTTCGATAACCTGAAATGTTAGTCAGCCAGTCTGAAACTGCACGTGTTACTAACCACCTCCAAAGGAAAATATGACTACAATATGGAAGGTAAATAATAAACAGAAACAGTATGGCCAGTCCAGAGCGCTGCAATCTAAAGAACTCCAGGCCCTGGGAAAAAATCAGACAACAGCCTTTACAATACTGGGATATGCAAGAAAAGAGAGAGGAGACTGCTTGGCTTGTTTTTATTTCCCTGTTGGCTTTGGGGCCTTTAGGGCACTCCTACGTCACGCTGCTAAGCCCTGCTCTGTAACCGTGGGGTAAGAAACCCTTAAAACAGAAAAAAAACCCTGACAGTGCTCCATAATCGGGCGACTTCAAAAGCCAAGGCTTTAGGGAAAGAGGGGAATGCTGCGAGCCAACGTAGATCGTCGGAGCGAGCCGGACCATCGGTGCTCCAGCAGGCAAGACACGGCACGGGCACCCGCTCCCTCCGCGGGGACCAGCACCACGGTGGGTCCCTGGCCACACGGCAGGGCTGTCCCTGTCTTTGCGGTTAAGGGGAAGGGCTCGCAGCACAACCCAGCCATTCCCTCCTTCCAAACGCAGCACGCTCCCGGGAAGCCATTTTCCACAGAAACAGCTCTTTCCTGCTGTTCCCACCAGCTTGGACTGAAGCACATCCTAGACCTGAGGATACCAGCCTGCAGCATCCGAGATGGATGCACAGAGCTCAGCCTTGAGCGAGGAACCTAAGGACTCTCCTGAAATCCTGTTTGGAGCCCACCCCGCTTTCCCAGATGGCTGCTGCTGACATTTTCCACCCTCTCCCAGCAATGCTCACGCCGGCTTCAAACTGCTACGACATTTTATTCTTCCGTGGCGCTTCCCCTCTGGGGATCCCCACGCACGCAGCAAGCACCAGCCTGTCTGTCCTGCGCACCCACCGCGGGCAACGCAGCCCCAGATCCCTGCAGGACCCGCACGGAGCCCGGAGCTGCTCGCGCAAGGACCCACGCGCTGCAGACGAGCCCTGTGCCCACGCGGAGACTCCTCGTGGCCCCAGCAGATCCCTCCGCTCCGCAGGGCACGTGCAGCAAGGTCTTGGGCTCTGCGTAAGGGAGAAACGGTGCTGCAGGGAGCGCAGGGAGGTGCCGGGGCCTGGAGCGGCCCTCCCGTGTCCTCTTTGCTGCTGCAAGACCAGCCCTGGTGCGGGCAGGACTGGGGGACACGGCTGCCCCAAACTTGAAGCCAACTCAAGTTGCTCGAAATCAGCCAGTATTGCCCCGAAACAGGGCCCGCTCTCCACCCTCCAAGCGGTGCAGCCTGCACAGGGCCCCTCCGGGCAGCACCACTTGCTCCATCCCTTTGGCTCTCACCGCAGAGGCCACCAGAACCTCGGCAAGAAGCCCCGCGATGTCCCCAAGGACGGGCCCCATCTGCTGCCCTCCCTGGGCAGCGGGGCAGAGCTCGGCGCGGGACGCAGGGCACTTAGCGCCGTCCCCAGCTGAATCTGCTGGAAGAGCAGAGGGAGACGGAGCCCGCAGCAAACGCCCGCTCCCTCCTGCACCGCGTGAGCTCCCGCCAAGGCCGTCGCAGAGGCCCGGGCGCCCCCAACCCAAGCGGCACCGCGAGCTCCCCACGGAGCGGGGCCACATCCCACCTCCCACCCGAGCGTCCCACCTCGCGCCGCGGCTGAACGGAGCCGCCGGCACCCGCGCGCGAGCGGCGCGGGAGCCGGCGGGAGCTCCGGGCGGCCGGGCCGGGGGCCCCACGCGCCGAGCGGAGCGGCCGGGAGCGGGGGGCTGCGCTCGCCGCTCTTGAAAGCGGATACAAAGGCTGGGCTCGGCAGCCCGCGCTAATGGTCGACCTCTCCGTTGTCCTCGCCGCATGCCTGTCCCAGTTCCAGCAGCCCGTTGCTACAGCAACTGAGCTCTGACTAATCATTTGCGCAATGACCTTTTTTCCCCCCAGAGAGAGGGAGGGAGGGAGATGGAGCGCGGGCAGGGAAGGAGGAGAGGCAGCCCGAGCCGGGGTTAGGAATAAACGCAGCCGGGGAGAGCGCGGCGCTTTGGGGGGATGCGGGAATTGGGATGGGGATTGGGACGTGCCTGGCGGGTAGGGAGCGGGAAATGGGGCGGGTTTGGCCCCCACGCGGGAGGAGCGGGGCTGGGGTCCCCTGCGGCGCTTGGGGAGCCTCGATGAGGAAGGAGGGGGCCCTGCCGCTGTGGAAGGGCCCCAGAGGAGCCTTCCTGCGGGCGAGGGGGACGACAGGGCACCCCCAGGGCTCCCAAAGGCCCAAAACGCCGGGCCTGGTCCCCACATCAGCATCGCGCCGGCGCGGGGAGCGCGGCCGGGCTCTGCCAAAGCCCAGAATTGAGACCGGGGAGAAACCTGACCCCAAAGCCACTGACTTCAGTGGCGTCACCAGGAGCTCCCAGCTCTCCTACCTGCTCCTGCATTGGAGCAGGTTGAGTCTGGTGCTGCCTCCAGAGCAGGGTAAATAACACAGGAGCCTCCTGCACTGGTTCTGGGGGCACATGGGAGAGGACATGGCCCTAAGCCCAGGGGAGAAGGAGATGTCACGATTACACAAACTGCTCCTCCTCCTCAGCACTGCTTCAGGAAGCAGAACTGGCAAGCCCCAAAAAGCAGCATGGAGGAGGTGCCCACCAAGAGCTGCTGCCACCAGCCATGAGTCCTCATGGCTAAAGGATTGGGCCTTTTACCCAGCTGGATCGGAAAATTGCCACATCTGACCTTGACCCACCACAGAGAGCTAAGTGAGCCAACAGAGGCAAAAATAGAGATCCCTGGTGACCAATGAAAACTGGAGATTCAGAGAGGAATGGCTGGGCTGTTTGGGAAAGGGAGCGAGTTTGAAGAAAACCAAATGCTTTTGTGGAGAGTCAATCCACCAAGGAGGAAAAATAGCCTGACAAATGAGGAAGGGAGAAAAGAGAAGAGAAGAGAAGAGAAGAGAAGAGAAGAGAAGAGAAGAGAAGAGAAGAGAAGAGAAGAGAAGAGAAGAGAAGAGAAGAGAAGAGAAGAGAAGAGAAGAGAAGAGAAGAGAAGAGAAGAGGTTATGAATCATGAGCAAAATATGAGAAGAATGAGCTATATCCTGACTGGTGCTGAGTGTGCAACATTGCTTCCCACATGCAACCGCTTTCCTTCCAGCAGCTCAATTAAAATCCTTGATCTAAACATCTCCAGAACTTTGGGATCCAGCTCTAGGGCCAGCCTTTCCTTTTTGGGTTGCCGTCTTTCCTGTGCCCATCAGAGTAACGTGAAGGACTGGCTGTTACTAGCGGGCATTTTCTAGCTTGCACAGCTGGAGAACGTAAAGTGAGAGGTGCTAAATCATCTGCTCTTTAGCTAAGGCACACGAGGCAACAGCCGGGTCTGGAGGAACAGCCTGCACACACCGTGCACCCAACATATTTGTCTTATCAGCAGGACTTGGCACCTACAGAATTCCAGCTGCAACGCCTGATCCCAAGCGTGGGGAAATCAATAGGGTGCTTTCCAGGAGGGCGAGATGGGAGCCCGTCGCGGTGCTGGCGCTTCGTGGTGCGTTGCGGGCGGACGCGGCTCGCGCTGCTTGAGCTCGAGCGGGTCAAAGCCGTGTTGAGCCCAAGGCAACAAGCGCTGCTGGGCAGCGAGATGCTGGACCCGGGCTTGGCACAACACGGACACGGTCCCACGGGGCCCCGTGCCGTGGGGAGCGCACGGGGCCACCTTGCAGCCGTACCCGTGGCTGGAGCGAGACGGAACCGCGGCGTGCCGAAATAAAAGCCCTTTCCACCTCTTTTCAGCTAAATCATTCTGCAGCTTGCAGAGCTCTACCAAGGACAATTATTTCCAGCATGTGCTGTGCATGAATGCTGCAAGTGAGACGGGGCTGGGGTTTCATCATAGCCCGGCTTTGTGTGCGGAGCGAAGAAGGGGGGGGTTGGAGAAGGGAAAAAAAAAAGGGAACTTGGAACTCAAGGCCCCCACGGCCTCACCCTGATCCCGAGGAGGCTCCGCTCTGCTCTTGCTCAAGCCGACGCGGAGAATGAGGAAGTGGAGGAGACAGGGCGGGGGAGGCGGCGGAACGGTCAAGCTGAAGACAAACAGCCCCAGAGCCGCGCGGCTCCGCGGGCGGCCGGAGCCGGAGGGCACGGGAGCCGGGAGCGCCCGGGGCGGCGCGCGGGGGCACGGCGAGTCGCCCCAGAGCCGGCCCTGGGAGAGCTCCCCGCGGACGG
This sequence comes from Tinamus guttatus, assembly GCF_059628265.1. NCBI lineage: Eukaryota > Metazoa > Chordata > Aves > Tinamiformes > Tinamidae > Tinamus > Tinamus guttatus. The sequence continues at coordinate 568,865 of NW_028288760.1, read as the reverse complement.
GAGGGCTCCAGCGAAAGCCCAGCGCGTTTGCTGCCCGGATCGGGTGTTCCCAGTGCGCGGGGACGGGGCGGTTTGGGGCAGCGCTGAGCCGGCCGCAGCCTCTCGGCCTCCGCCTCGCTCGGTTGCGTGCGCAGCCGGCCGCTCGGTGCGCTGCAATAACAGGAACCGCAACACCGCGCTCGTTGCACGCAGGGCTTGGCATGAAAAATTAAAGCCCCCGCCAGGTGCAAGACGTTCCGGCGGCTCCGCGCTTGGCTGACGGGCTCCTTCCCGCCCTGCCACGTTCCTCGCCGTGCTGAGGAACCGTCCTGTCTTATCTGCCCTCGCCCCTACGCTGGTGGCCAGACGTGGCCTTCCCATCCCGCCTCTCCAATCCACGCACACGGGCTACCTCTCCTCCTCCTCCTCTTGCCTCGGGGAGGAAGAACTCGAGCTGAATTGCGCCCGCTGCTCACGCAGCACAGATGGTGAAGATGGTGATAGCCCAAAGCCCCAGTGTTGATGCTCTCCTGGTAACTTTCCATTCCACCTCAGGAGGTCAATAAATGGGTACCTTGATTTAATCCCTCTCAGGGCAAACAATAACAGAGCAAAGATGTAAGGGACTTGCCTGAGGCCAAGCAGGACAAAGAATCACATGAGTCGGTTGCATCTACTTATTGGGCTGAACCAAGCCAGCCAAACGCGTGGTTGCCACAGAACCACAGCGCTTCTCTAGCAGGTGGTCCCAGCCTCGCCACCCCGAGCGCAACCATCTGACCATGCTCTGCTATCCCGTACGCGCTCCAAGAGCCCAGCCAAGGCCCCGCGTGCGCAGCGGCACCCGTTGGGTTCCCCTCTCCACGACATGCTGTCACTGCAGCATGGGTCGCGTTAGCCACCTGGGAAGAAACCCAGCTGAGGTGGAGAGCCATGGACACGCCAGGCGGGGAGGCCGCACGAGTTGTGTTCAGTTTCTAAACGCATCTTGGACCCCCCACCGCCGAAGGACGCGTGCGTGGAAGCTCCATAACGGGGCTCACGTTACCGTAACTCGGAGACCCATAAGGCAAACCCCAGGTCCAGGCATGAACACGGGCAGCAGCAGGAACCGAAGGACTCAAATAGCTGCTGCCACCGGCTCCGCCGCATGACTCGGTTCAGGCTCCTTCCTGCGTGCAAGAGCGGGGCCGGAGTAGCTTGTGGCTTCCCAGGATGTTTCCATGGCTCCTCTGCCGGGTCCTGGGCACGTGGGCCGAGGAAGCCGCGAGGCCTCGCGGCTTCCTCGGCCCACGTGCCCAGGACCCGGCAGAGGAGCCATGGAAACACAGGGAAGCATCAAGATCTGCAGCAAGGGGCAATTCCAGCGGGTTTACCCCCAGCTTGCGTTTGATCCCAGCGGGATTTTGCACTGAGAGCCTCCCTGGGAGAGCAGAGGTGCTGCCGAACGCCGAGCGCTCCGGCTGGACGGGGCTTGAGCGGCTCCTGCCCCGGCCTCCCGCGCAGGCACCGCGACGAGCCCCACTTAGCAACTGCATTTAAATAAATAAATACAATTCTGCTGAGAGGAAAAAAAAAAAGAAAAAAGGGAATAAAGCTCCTGCAGCTCCTCCTCCCCTCCCAGCAACCTGTGTGCTATGCAAATGCATGCAAATGAGCAGCGCAGGGGAAGCAGGGGGGATGAAAGTGGCTAAACCCGCGCGGTTCTGGACCGGGAAGCGTTGGAGCTGCTCGCTGGAAAACTGGGGCACAAATAGCTCTGCTATTGAGGGGGACCAACAAGGGGGACTGCAGGATGTGTGTCCCAAAACGCCTTCGGTGGGGAAGCAGCTTGGGGCTCCTCTCCGGGATGCCCCCTTTCCCTCGGGATGGCTTCAAGAGCAACACATTAAGAACAGGATCGTAGGAATTCCAACTCATTCGTTCCAGGCAGTTTCTCCACCCAAATATTGCCCTGTGCGGTAACGTTTTCTCTAGGGGTTTGTGCAGAGAAGCAGGAGAGAGCAGGAAGGTCTGAAGGCTTCGGGGTGTAAACACGGCCTGCGTGAGCAATGCAGCTCACGTCGAGAGCCGACGCCTGAGCGTTTTTGTTCAAAACCAGGAGGGGTTTTTGCGCGCGTTAAACTCCCTCTGCTCCAGAATAGACACGGCTGGAGCTGTATCCCCTTTCCTTCCCCCTGGAAGGGCACGGGGTTTTTAGAGACACCGCTCAGCCCTGCTGAACTTGCTGGAAAGTTTCTAACGATGCTGGAGGGCCCCGGCCGTTTGCGACCGCCGCGTTTCCCCCAGGGAAACATCTCGGCACCGCCTTCGAGACGGCTCCCACGGGCCCATCTCTTACTTTGTGCTTGATTTTGCCTCTCTGCCTCGTTGTTGTCGGTCTCCGGTGGCACTGACACCCGCGGGTCCCTGTGTTTGCTCCCCCAGCACTCCAAGCGACCCTCGTTGCGGGCACTGCAGCGTTGGGCAGCCCAGTGCCAGCCCTTGCTTTCCCCGGAAAACACAAATCCATCCATGCCAACAGCACCAGTTATCCCATGCCACAAGCCCAGTGACCCAAGCTTTACTTGACCCCGTCTTTAGTGCAGGGACCAGACTTATTTGAGACCAAAATGAAGCATCTCTGGCCCTTCTCCATATTCTCCTGTCCTTTTCATCCACCCTTTTTATCCTATTTCCCTGGCACCTCTTTGGGAGCTGCCCCAGGAGCAGGGGGCTCCCAAGCCCAGCACTCAGTGCCCATCTCCCCCGAGCACAACGGGCTACACAAACCTTGAGGCCTCACAACAGCCTCGTCCAACAGCCCTTGAGGACTCCAAAAATACAGTTTTCCCCCAACCATCCCAAAGGAAAAGGTCTCATGATGTGTCTTGCGGCATGAGAAGGGACATGCACCACGGAGGCTGGGAAAGGGCTGGAAAATGGGGACTAGCCGCTGCTGAACTGACCCCTTCCCAGTCAGTCACCTTTCCAGGAGCCCCTTGGGCTCCTGCTCTTTCTTGCTCCCACCCCAGACCAGGCTACGCTCTGGGCTCAGGGCAGCCTTCCCATCACCCTAAAAAACAGCCCCCCAGCCCCCAAAATATCCCTCGCAGGCGGCTGTCTGCAAAGGGTGGCGTTGAGGGGTGGGAATTATCCTCCTTTCTCTTAGAGGCTGGAGCCAGCCCTGCAAACTGGCGGAAATAAATGGTGCAAACTAGCTGGGATTTCAAATTCCGTGATTAAGGACTGAGGCAATTTTTCCCTGCCCGGGCTGATAGAGCACGCAGCGGATGAGGCCGGCTTTCTGCGCGCTGCCAGCAGCTGCGATATGCGCCTCTGCCGTCACCAAGCTGAGAGATTATTCTCTGGATCTCCCGGGCTGTTTATCAGGAGCGCTCGCTGCTGCAGCCACTAAACCAGCTTAAATAGCAAAATTAAAAAGAAAAAAAAAATCACTTCTCTAACCTCAAAAGGAGAGAGATGCGGGAAGGGGAGGTGGAAGCACCTGGGAGGCAAGTCGGGGCTTAACAACAGAGCCACATTCCCAACGTGGGGATCCACAGGGAAGCAGAGCCTGCTCAGGGAGCCAGGACTGCTCCTGGTCACATCTCTTGGTGTCACAGGCACCAAGACGCCCATCCAGCCCCGTTTGCATAGAGGAACCGGCCCCGGTTTGGAGGTAGAGCTGGATCCTCCGAAGGTCCCACAGATCCCCGTGAAAGGGTGCAGGGCAAGCGAGACCCTTCCCGGGGTTTTCCAGCTGGCAGGGAAGGCACCAGCCGCTTGCGTGAAAGGTTAAGACCACTTTCCAATTAGAGAGGCAGGAGCCGCGGCAATAAAGCTCTTCGGAGGGGATATTAATCAGGGCATCTTCCTCTCGCGGAAATGTAAATCAGCAGAACGGGAACCCGAGTGATTAGAGCCGTCGGCACCGACGCGCGGCCTCCGATCCACGCACGGCGCCCGCGAGGGCCGGAGCCCGCGGTCCCCCCGCACGCAGGGCCGGAGGGACCGGGGACGCGGCCGGGCCCTGGCACCAGCCTTATTCGAGCCTGGCAGGTTGATGTTCTCCCCTAGAGGGGCAGGGAAACCAGGAATGCTCCAGTGGGAATATTTAGCATCCCATTTTCAGGTCAGCATTGCAAATGCTGTGGCGGTGCCCCCAGGACCGAGGTCTTCTGGCGGCTGGAGTCTCCCTGGTTTCTTCTGTCTCCCAGGAGGAGCAGAGCAGGACGAGGTGACCCATGGCCACCGCCTGCATCGTCCCCAGCGCCGCGCTCTGCCCTCACGTGCGGGCCGCGTTGGTGACACTGCCTATGTGCTTGGGAATGGGACATTGTGTGGGCCAAGGGGCACCAAGGCTGGAGGGGACCCGAGCAGCAGGGCCACATCCTGGGGACTCGGCAGGAGAGACTGTGAGGACAGAACGAGGGTGGCAGCGGTGCCGAAGCGGGACGGAGGAGAGGCAGGAGAAGAGATGCGGGAGAGCAGGAAGAGGAACGCGGAGAGCAGCGGCGTCACAGGGAAGTGGGGAAAAACGGGAGAAGAGCAAGACAAAAAAATAAAATAAAACCGAGGCAAAAAGGGGCCATCGCGCGGGCGGACACACGGCCCCGTGGAGCAGCTCCCTTCCGGGAGCCGGGAAGCGCCGAGGCCGGAGCCGGCCCCGCTCCGCGCGGCGGGAGGCATTAGATCCAGCTGAGCTGCTCCAACGCCGCGCGCATGTAAATCAGCCGGACAGGCAAGAGGAGAGAAACAAGGGGGATGAGATAAGAGGATAGAGAGAGAGGCAAGGGGAGGAGGAAAGGAAAGAGGAGCGGGGAGGGAAGGAGAGGAGCAGGTGTGGAGAGAAAGAGCAGCAAGGAGAGGGCAGAGGGAGAAAGGGAGAGGGAGGAGGAGGAGGGCTGCGAAGGCCAGGGCGCAGCAGGAGGGCAGGGAGATGGGCCGGGGTGGGTGTTTACACCACGCCATCCTCTCCGCGCGTGCCGGGAGCTGTTCTGTCCGAGGAGCCGTCTTTCCAGCAGAGCGTAAAGCCCTGTTTTCAAAGCTTTGGGGATCAATGAGTACCATGAAGCAACTGTTTGACCACGAGGGAGATTTGGGCAGCCAGTGTCAGCGCCACACAGGTAGCCAGAGTCTGTGATCCTAAAAAAAACCCACCTGGAAATGTGATTCTCTTGTATCTCCTGCCCTGAAACCTGATGTGCATTCAGGATGAAAGAGTTGCTGGATACCGCCACGGACACGAGTGCATTTTGGGGATGAAATGATCTAGTCTCTCACCTGAATCAGAAATATCCTGTAAAGCACAACAGATAATCCCCAGTAAAGAATGATCTACCATGGTCCCCTTCAACCAGCAACTCACAGGCAAAATATTATTACTCCAAAACCTCATGCTGACGACCAGCAGCTCCATGAAAACTTCTCACATCTGGGCAGGACACAAAGATCTTCTGACATCAACGTGCACTAAGCAACCAGTGCTGATGCAAATGCCACATACTGTAGTCGTGACATCACCTTTAATTACATAACTAACGAGAATGCGACCACACGCAGGGTCCTCACATCACCAGCCGCTCTGGAAAAAGGAACAGAGTCGGATGATCAAAAAATGAGACCATGGGAAGAAGACTTCAGCCAGGGGAACAAGCAGCTAAACAGGCCTATTTGCAGCCTCAAGAAGTTGAACCAAGATTGATTGTTCACCGCGTCTCCCAATAAAAGAATTAGGAGATATCCAATAACATTAAGAGGAAGCAGGTTCAAAAGAAACAAGAGGAGATGGTTCTTCATGTGGAACATGGTTAAGCGGTGGAAGTCCTTGCCGCAGGACCCTGGGGATGATTAAAGTTCACATGTTTACAAAGAGCAACGAGACAAATTCATGGGAAATCCATGGAGGGCTGTTAAAGACAAAATGTCCCCTGGCTCGGGGAGCCCCACGCGGCCGCCGGCGCCAGGCTGGGAGGAGGGCATGGAGAGCGGCGCGGTTGCCCCGGGGCCACTGCTGGGTGGCACAGGGGCTCCCTGGCCTTGGCTGCCACCCCCCGTGGCCACTCCGGTCTATCCACGTGGCCACAGGCTGCATCCAAAGCCCACCAAGGCTGGGGATGTCCCCTGCTGACGCCAGCCCCATGCATGTGCCAGCACCCTGTGTCCTTACGGCCCAATCTCGGAAGCTCCTAAACCCCCCAGGCTGCAAAAGCCGTAAGAGCAGTGCTGAAAAATTCACCCGTTAACATGGGGTCACCATTACCCTCACTGGGGCCAGCCCTGGGTGACCCCGACACCCCTCTGCCCAATACCACGGGCCACTGAGAGCCAGGCCACAGCGTCACCCGTTAGACCCACCGGCAGCGCGGAGGGACCCGGCCGGGGACGGGGCCTGTCCCCCCGGCTGACGGATTAGGGCAGAGAACCCGCCGCGAGGCCCCGCGCGCTCCCCGAGCCCTTTCTGCCTCCATCGGCGGGGCTGGCAGCGCGGCCGGCGCTTCCGAAGCCGCGCGTGGCTCAGCGAGGAGGAGCCCCCGCGCCTCGGCTTCCAGCGGCCGCGCGCAGAATGAGCGAGCGGTCCCCAAAGAGATGACACAATTGCGAGGGAAAGGATTAACCCGTGGCGGGCCGGCTGCGCCTCCCCCTTCCCGCGAGCTCCGCGCTCGGGGTTTCAAGGACGAAGCGGGAGCCGCGTCGGGCTCGGCGCAGGCAACGAGCAGCCTCGCGAGCCGGGGGCGTTTGAGCCCCTCTAGAAACACCCCCACGCTGCTATCACGTTTGGGAAGGTGTCTCCATCCAATGCCGCTTCCTCAAACGTCCCACCGAGAGCCTCCCCCCTCGGTGTTACAGCCAAGGTGCTTCCCAACACCAGAAACGACAACCGCTCCATTCGGACGCTAGACAAAATAAAAGCCGATGTTACCCCGGACTGTCCCTTTGGAGAGCTATTCAGAACAATAATTCACTAGCGGAAAAATTAATTGAAACATTAAATGGACAAGATAGAAATGGAACAACTGGGACAGCTTCTAAAAGGCAACGCGTGCATGTCCGCTCTGGGAGAAGATTTCTGATGGAATCAACAAAACAATGGATAAAGGAAAATCAGCAGATATAATTCATTGGGATTGTCCTAAAGCCTTTTGTAAAATCCCACATGAGACTGTTAGGGAAACTGAACATTATTGGGTGAGATTTAAAATATTGTGAGGGAGCAGGAAGCAGCTAAGGGATAGAAAACAACGAGGGGGAGCAAGTGGTTAATACCCCTGTCTGGGAGGAGGGTGGGAAAAGGAGGGTGTCCTAAGGACAGCACCAGAGCTGCCATTTTGAGCCTGTTTTCTGGACATCCAGAACAACCAGGACTGGGTGGCAGGAGGTGGCTGAGGTTCACGAGCGGCTCCAGACGGTCCCTGTCTGAGGGACTGCGGGCAGGAGAGGCGATTCCTGCCCCAGGAGTCATCACCCGAGCGGGTGATGCTTTAGATATGTTGGGAATACCCAAGTCTTCACAAAAGAGCCCTGAAGTCGCTGGCTCCTTCCCCGCTTCCTGCGGTCAGAGACGGTCTGTCCGTCCCAAACAGCCCATCCTGTGGGTACAGGGCCTGGAGAAATCCTCCCTCCTTCCACCACTCACACGTACTTGAGTGGAGATAAGCGGAGCATGACACCAAGAAGGGCCGTGTCAGCCCCTGGCCTTGCTCCTCGCACTCACAGCCCTTGATCTCCCGGGGTCCTTTCGAGACGTCTTTCAACTGTCCATCTGCAAAGGAGAAGGCTCAAGCACAACGAGCTCCCACATCTCAACATCCTGCGGCGGGTGCGTGATAACCCGGGGAGGGAGGATCCTCCCGAAATGCCAGCAGCACAAAAAGTGTTTTAAAAACAACACGCTGTGTTTTAATCCTTCTTTTGGCTAGTTTATAAAGACGGAGAAATCAGATGAGAAAGCCCTTCTTGGAGGCACAGGACACCTCACACACAGGCTAGGCAGAAACACGGCCAGCCTGAGGAACGCGCAAGCCCAGGGAGAAATGACCACAGGGGTAATTCAGCCCTTCCCTTAAATCAATACAAGCAATTCCTTGAGGCATATTTTCACTAAATATTCCAAGAGATATAAGTCTTAGTGTTACCAGATCTGCTGAGGTAAGAAGAAACTCTCCAGATGTGCTGGGGAATGTCTTAGCATTTGCCAAGGAAGCTCCCTGCTCACCCTGAACCTTGACTTTCCGCAGGAGCGCGATAGCGGAGGAGACGGGAACGGGCCGAGGAATTTGGGATCGCCGGGGGGTCGCTGTGTCCAACGCCTGCAAACCTTCCCTACCAGCACCTCCCTTTCCACCCTAATTTATTCCCGGGCACTTTATAGCCATTTGTTCCATGTGTGAAATGGCTCCTTTCCCACCCTGGTGCTCAGTGTCCTCCAATGGAGCTTCAAGGGTGTTGGGGGACAGGGCGTCCACTCGTGGGGACTTCCCTGTCATTTCACATATTGATCCTGCCTACTCACTCCTTAGGACTTCTCAAGGACCCCTATGCTTCCCCCTCTAGCACCAAGCACAGCGTCAGGGAGAATTTTTTGATAACTATGCTGCATTTTCCTCCCTTTATTTCATCCCATTACCCATGCTTCTATCCCTTAGACCACTCTAAATAATTACTCAACCGGGCATTTATGACCTTCAGATATTTGTCCATCCCTGCTTTAAGCAAACCTTTAGTCGAGCTGTGCTTAATATTTAGACCACACAGAAATGTTCATTTTCAAAATGGTAGTGTGGGACAGAAATAAGTGGCTTGCAGGCAGGGAGGGAGCACAGAGAGCACCTGCACGTGGGGGGATGTGTCCTCCCCTCCTGCTACTCTTTTCCATCTAAAGGGCAAAAAAATAAAAATAACCCCCTTCCTCTGGAGATATCCTCCCCCTCCAAGCAACGCGTCTCAGAGCAGGGGAAGAACGGAGGAAGCAGAAATGGCCGGAGAGCAGGAACGCAGCCAAAACGAGCGCGCTGGCTGCAGCGTGCCCGGGCGGCAGCGAGACGCCGCAGTCCCCGCCGGCACCGCGAGCAGCCCAGGGGACGAGGACGGAGGCGGCACGTTCACGGGGCACAGCTAATACGTTGGGTCTGAACTGCGTGCGGTGCCTCTCCTCCCCCTGCCGAACGTGACACGGGAGCTCGCTGCTTCTTTCTGCAGCTTGCTGCTTCCTCAACGTTATTCGATTTCCACATTAAAATCCCCAATACATGGCATGCCCCCTCCCACCCTTGTGCCTTCCAAAATGCCCAGCCCCTTGGGGGTCAGGCAGGAGACAACAGCCCATGGAGCAGCCGATCGACTCGTCCTGTTGCGACGTGACGGTCGGGGCCATGGCAAGGATGGCAAGGCTGGCACCACTGATGGAGACGCACTGCTCCGAGCCCTGTTAGCTGGGCCATCTGGATACCAAATGTGAGCACGGGTTTTTGGAGGCAGTTGCAAGCGGGCACAAAGGCAGAGAGAAGCTGGGGACACCTAAGGCTTGCCTCCAGCTCAGGAAGGAGGTGGGAGGAAACCTCCTGGAGCTAAATCCTCACACGTGGAAGGGGAAAAGGAGATGGCCACCATGCAGCAACATTGCAAAGGCTTCTGCCCAACACGCTCACGTGCACGGAGCTCCCAAGACACCAGCTGCACAGCCCAGCTTGCAAATACAAATACCCACATACAAACACCCACCCCGCGCAGACCTCGGCTAGGCCGACGTTACCAGCCAGGTCGCTCTTCCTTTGCAACAAGGAAAGTTGCTGCAACAGTTATTCCCAATTTACACCCTGCAAGAGGCCCGAGTTTGACTCACGAAGGGGAAATGACTCACTGTGGTTACCAAGCATCACTCTGCCAAAAAGGAAAACAACCCAGCGCGTGAAACCGACCTCCTTCCTCCCATGCAACCGGGCATCACCCTCCAGGAGGTGGCAGCTGAACCAGCCAGCGCCACGTGTGGGACGGGGGTAACAAACCCCATGTTGGACCAACCGTGCCGGGAGGTTCTCCATTCCCGGTAAAGCCCCGCTCCAGGGACGCGGAGGTGACAGGCCCTGCCTCGCAGCGAGTGCTCCGGGGGGTCCATGGGAGCCACCCTCTTCTCCCCCATGTCACAAGACCTCGGTCACCATCCCTTTGGCGGGGCAGGGGACACCCAGCACAGCCCAGCTTTCTGGAGAACCCCCAGAAGGGCATTTCCACCAACCCCCCCAGAGCATTCCCAGCTCCGTGAACCATCTCCCGTCCCCAAGCCCGGTCCGGATGGGCCCCAGCCCAGTCCCCACGGGCGCCCATGGCCGCGCAGGCCGCAGCCGGCGCCGGCTGCTCCGGGCACCCACCGCCACGTCGCCATGGCAACGCCGCTGCTGAGGCAGTCGCGCTGCCTCCTCCTCCTCCTCGCGCCCCGGTTTTCTGCGTTTTCTCTCCCCTCTCTCGCTCACCCTTCGCACCCCCTTTTCCCGCTGAAGATCAAGGGGTGCTCAGGCAGAACTGGGGCCTGTGACGGGCAGCGTTTGCTGGCCGGGTGCCCTCAATCAGGGACAGAAAAGGGGGGACGTGGGGAGCACCTGAGCCCGGGACACGCTTGGTTTCGGCCTCCCAAGGGTCTGGCTCCTGAGAAAGCCTCCCTGTGCCGCCACGGTGGCTCCAGGCGCGTTGGGGACAGGGGACAAGGCACGGGCAGAGGGATGAAGCTCTGCGGGGTTGGGATCCACGTCACAAGGCGTCAAAGGCCGTTCCAAAGCGGAGCATGACCAGATGCGTCCCCCACCCAGCAGGGAAAGACAAGTAGATCCAGGTTGGGCATGAGGAGACAGTCTTAAAGCACAGAAACACCAGAGAAGACACAGTGTGATGGACCATCTCCAAAGGGGACAAGCTGAACAGACACTTGTCCAGGCTTAGCTCCTCCTCTGACCTGAGGACGTCAGACGGTCTCCAGAGGTCCTCACCAGCCTTATTTTCTAGGACCAACAACTAAAGCATGCGAAATTTCTCATTAAAAAAAAAAAAAAAGTAGCTGAGCCAGAACCAGGGGTGACTCAGTGTTTAATATCATCAGTTCAACAGAGATGGAGAGAAACACAGGGAGACCAAAATGGTGACGGAGGGAGCAGAGGAGCTGCAAGAAGAGGGAAGGGGAGGACGAAGTGAGAAAGACCTTGAACGCGTCCAGACAGGCTGACGGAGCCAGCCCGAGGAAGAGGGAGCTTCGGAGAGCTTCCTCCAGGGTTAGATACCTCCTTCCCACTTAATACCATGATTTTCCTTTTGCCTTAGGAAGCCCAAACCTTAAATACCCAGGATAAGTATTTGCCCCATTGAAAGTCAGCATCCCGAGGCCAGGTTCGCCTCCACAGCATCATCTTTCTCGTCCAGCATCCTGCCAGCCAAGCATGGGGCTTGTGCATCCCTGCAGCCTGCCCAGCACCGAGCGCCACCAGCACATCCCACCCGCCAGGACAGAGACAACCCTTGGGTTTGTTTTGCATTGCCTTTTCTTTGTGCTTTCCAAAGAGCTGTGGTTGGAAATCGGAGGCTGGGTTAATCTGACCTTGTCATACATATCAGATGTGCAGCAGAAACAGCCCTCCAGTAAACGTTACCACGACATTTGGGGATTTTTTTCCTCTTTCTTTTTTATAGCAGACATCTGCAGGGGGAGAAGAGGGACGGAGGAGAAAGGAATCAAAAGAAGCAGAAATTCTTCCGACAGCCAAATCCCACCAACTCCCCACCCCCAAGTCCCTACTTGCTCAAGGTCAGATTGAAATCGCGCTGGAGAGGAGCAACCCAAAGGAGCGCAGAGCCGGGTCTGCTCCTACACCCATCCCCACAGGCAGCCGCCCCAGGCTCGAGCTCTCCTTATGTGCAGAATCACCCTGACTTAACTTAAGGTGCAATCCTGCAAATGCTGCAGACGCCTGCTCTGGATGCCAAGCTTCTTTCAGAGTGGTTTAAGTCAATTAGGAGCAGGTTGAAGCTGAAGTGAATTAAGGCATTCAACCCAAAATACGAGCGCCTGCCTGGAGGAAAGGGGAGGGGAAGGCAGCTCTGCACCACTTTTAGCTAATCCAGTGCAATTCAACCAATATAAATCTGAAAACAGACAAGGCAGCATCCTTTTTCCCTCCTCCTCTCTGTTCTCACTTTCCCCCCCTTCTTTCCCTCATCCTTCCCCCGTCCCTCCCTGAAGACCTTCTCCTGCTGTTCAGCTCTCTTCTCTGCTTTCTCAGCCCCTCTCTCCTTGCCCACACGAGCAAGGGGGCTGGGAGGCACTTGGAGATCAAACTCCCGGCAGCGCCAAGGCGCCGGATCTGCAGCGAGCTCCAGACAGCTCCGCAGCGAGGGCGGAAAGGAGCAGGATTGGGAAGAACGGGCTGTTTCCAGCACGGAAAGCTCAAGCACCTGAGGCAGCAGGAGAGAGCGTCTCCTCCGCAGCGCTGGCTGCAAGATCAGGCCCGCGTCCAGCCAAGCTCTGCCCACATCCATCCCTTTTCCCAGCCCCAGGCAAGGGCAGGGGGGCCCGATGAGCCCTTCTCCTGGCACACGTAGGGTTTAGTGGCCCAGGATGCCCTGGAGATGCTCGCTGCTCCTGGACTCTGCTGTCACCTCCCGTGGGGGGAGCATTACACACCCTTTTACAGCCCAGTTTTTAAAAGGTGTTGAGGAATCTGTAAGTATTTTTATTAATGCAGGACAATTCATTAACATGGGTGCCACAGGGTATTTTCAAAGTTTAAAAGCACCTAAAATACCACCTCAAAGGAAAAAAATAAAAATAAAAGCCCTTAATCTCTCAGAGATTGGCATTTGGCAATAAAATCAGCAAAACCCCTTTCTCCCCAATCTCATCTACCTATTGAGATGTCAAGCCCCTCGAACAAGGATTTCTGCTCTGTGGGTACCTGCAGAATGGGGTCCCACTTGGTCCCCCAACCCCATGGCAGAGGGTGCCGGCTGCTCCCGGGAGCACCCGGAGCCAGGAGGCAGCTCCAGCTGCCGTTCAGCAGCTCCCCTTGGAGGGGGGAAAGGGCACGGAGGGGATTAAGCCGCTCTGCGCCGGGGCTCTTGGAGCAGATGGGGTTTCTTTGATGATTCAGAGCGGCTGCGGGGAGGGAGGATGAAGACGGCAGCCCCATCCCGCAGCCCCGGGGCTGTTCGGATGCGGCACTCGGCACTGACCGGCTGCCCCCGGCTCTGTGCAAAGGTTCCTGCTGGCTCTGGCTGCTACCAGCTCGCAGGAGACGGCAGGAAAACCTGCGCTAGGAACACGGCACCATATCAGAACACACTGCACCCTGCTGCAAGCAGGGCCGCAAAACCCTCGGCCCTGGGAGCGCTCTGCAAGGGGACAAACACACCCAGCATCTCCAAAGGTCTCTGCTCCAGGGACACTGGGAAGTTAGTGGTACGTGGCACTGGTTGTGGCCAGCAAGGAAGGAGGAGGAATCGTTGGGAAAGGACAGAACACCATGTGGGGACAGTTAATTAGAAAAGCTGCCTGAGACCAGGGCTTTCCAGACTTTGGGATGCTGCTCATTCCTCATCAATGCAAGTGAAACGGGAGGGCCTTGTGCTCCCTCTTTGGGTTTATGCCCGGATAACTGGATGACAAGACCAAGTGTCTGCAGCACATGGTACCCAGAGCATCCTCCGCCCTGCAGCCTCAGTATCCGTCAGCACCAAGCACAGCAGAGCTCGGAAGCTGCTGCACTTGGGAATGATGCGACTCCAGGAAGAAGCGCAGGGTGGATCCTCTCCCCTTTCCACCTCCTCTCCTGCCCCGAGGCATCCGAGCGCACCCGCTGCTGGTGCACGTCCAACCCAGACCAGCCTGTGAAGACAGCGGAATCGGCACCATGCTCCGGGAATCCGCAGTACGGCAAGCACCCGCTCACCCCCACAGCGGCTTCGGGAGACACCGGGATTGACACAGACATCCCGAGACGTGGGCACAGGGCTCGAGGACGCTCCCGTAGCCCCGTGGCCATCCCTGCCTGCTCGTTAGCCCATATCCCGCACAAACGCATCCTTCAGCTGCGACCTCCCTCATGGCTGGGAAGCAACGACAAGGATTTAATAGATCTTGAGAAAATACAACAAAGATATAGAGGAACTACCTACCTCTGCAGAGCGGTTAAAAAAGAGTAGGAATGACCAAAATACAAAAAGACAACGAGAAGTGACCTGAAACCAAGATGTACTAAGGGTTAAAGGGGAAGGCTGGACACGTGGGACAGGAAGGCAGATTCAGTTCCTGGCTCCAACACCAACTTCCCCCATGACCTTGGACAAGTTCCAGGGGCACCAGATTTTCGGGCGGTTTCTGCTGCAGTGCGGGCCCGCGTTTGCCCACGCAGAGCCTGGCACGCACAGCAGGATGCTGGGCCCGCTGCACGGCCAGCCCCAGGTCGGTGCCTCCGTCCCTGGCTCTGCTGAACCGGCATCGCCAGCGCTGCCGCTCTGCTCGCCCGTTTCGAGCTGATTTGGCAGAGGCGCTCGGGGAGGAAGGAGATCTCTTGCGTTTGCACAACTGGAGCTGGGAGAAAGTCACTCTCCTCCAGAGAGGCTTGGGGGAAGGGGGGGCTCCAGGAAAACTGGTGACGAGGACAGTTCTTAGAAACCAAAACAAAGTGCTGAGTGTTTGCTGGACATGGCACTTAGGTGAAAAAAAAAATCTTCTAAAACCCAGCAGAACCCAGGTTAAAATCCAGCAAGGCTTGAGGGAGGGAAACGGGATTTCTGTCTGATACTCAGAGCCCGAATGTGCCCCGAAAGCAGCCACATTTGTGCCCCAAAACACCTGGGCAGATGCAAGGAGCCTGGCAAAAGCAGCAGCAACAGCAGCCCTGGTGCTGCCTGCTGAGCTCTGGGGGCACTCGCTGCCCCAGGCTGCCTTGTCCTCTTTTACCACCCCAGCTGCACAGCAGGGATCAGCGCAGGGTTTTGGGGACCCTTTGGGGCAGAGCAGCAGGGTGAGGCAGCCCCTAACCCCGGCCGTCAGCTCCGAGCCCCACAGCTGCATCCGCAGCAACGAGGAGGAATGGAAAAATACAGAAAGGACCTCAGCGAGCCTCCTCATAAAGGGCCCCTGCTGCATTTTGGACTCCATTTTCCACCTTTGCTCCCCTGTCTTGGCAGCTGCACAGAGTATCCACGGGGAGAGAGCAGACCCGAGCTGCAAACTTAAAAAATAAAATAAAAAAAGAGGAAAAAGAAAAAGGAGAGCGGGAGAGAGCAAGTGTCTGACTACAGCCCTAAGGGCTGTCACAACAGATAAAACCTCAGCCAGGCTTCGCAGTTTGAGCTCCTGCACGCTAATGCACAGCAGAGCTAAAAATACCGACGTGTGGAAAAGCAGCGGCTGCTGTTGCTGCGCTCTGAGCCCACCGCGGGCCCCGGCTCCGCAGCGAGACCCCGGAGCCAGCTGTGCTGCTGCGGAGGGGACCGCGACACCGGGCACCCCGAGAGGTCTCCCCTGCTGCCAAAACCAGCAGTGGCAGCAGCACGATGGCCCTGGCCGTGCCCGCTGCGGCCCCACACGGTTTTGCGCCGATGGGAAGCGGGACACGGGGCCCAGGCGCTGTCGCAGTGCGTGTGGCAGCGCAGGGACAGCACAGCGGGAGAGGGGACCCGGCGCATGGAGCGGAGGGAGCCTCGGCGGCTCCGTTGGCTTTGAGGCAGGAAACACAAGCGCGTTTCCCAGGACAGGGCCAGGTGTCCCCTCCTCCCGGCGCAGGAGGTGGCCTTGGTTACATGGAGGGACAGCCCGAGGAGGCCCTTTGAGGGGACAGAGGGGCAGGACAGCCCCAGGGCCTGACACCGAGGGCTGCAAGACCCCCGCGCTCAGCCCTTTTGCAGGACAGGACGAGCTCCCATCTTGGCTGCACCATGACCCTCGTCTTACCCAGCAGTCATCTCCACAGCCACCATTACCCTATCTGAGGCCCGGGACCGGGAACACTCTTAGCCATGCTCTTAAATTCAAGCACACACTTAAAGTCTATTTTTTTCAATGGAACTGAAGGACATTGAGGGTTAGCACGCAATGAGCTGCTCTCAGCAAAGGTCGCTTCTGCAGCGGCGCCTCCGGGGTGCCCACTCAGGGCCTCGTCCTCCCAAAGCCGGGAAGGTCACTCGGGTGTCCTGAAGCAGCTACATCCCCCCGTCCCTCCCTTTGCTGCAAATTTAGGCAAAACCCAGTGCTTTTGGGGACAATCATCCTCCAATACACCAATTAACAGCAGGCATGGAGCAATCACCGCTTTCTACAGTAGCTTTGCATGGCCCCCAACAGACACCAAGATCTTCTGTCCGAAGCCACCAGCTCTGCTGAGGCAACCAAGAGGCTCATCCGCATGGAGATGTGTGCTTTCCATGAGCCCACCCAGCTCACGGGAGCTTGGTCTGATCCTGGAAACCGCCTCAGTGACGGACACTCAGGTTGTCTCCTTCCGCTCCGCGACAGGGTGGCCGCCTGCTTTTCACATGCCGGCTGCGCTCCCGCTCTGTCCCACAAGTGCTATGGACACAATTGGCTCAAGGTCACCTGGCCCCAAGCCCTGACACCTGAATTCGCCTCAAGGTGCCAAAGACAGCGCCTCTGGTGCTCATCTCGTGGCTAACGCGGCCTGCGCTGCCATCCTGCACCTCGCAGGGCTCCAGCGCTGGCCTGGACATCAAAACCACCCTGCGGGCCCATCCGCACAGCGCATGGAGACCCCACACTTCAACCAGGTTCCTTTCTACATCCACAACCACCCCAGACACCGCTGCAAAGCGGTGGAGATCTTCAGGGTTTGTTATCAGCACGCCCGGCACGTAGGCCGCACTCAGGACGTGCACAAGGCCCGGGTATCTCTCGAGCAAGCCCTGCCCAGGGGCACCAGCAGCACCAAGGCGGCCTTTGGGCAGAGCCCAGAGTCCCGCTAAGCCTAATGAGCAGCACAAGCCCCAATTTCCGAGGCCCAGTGCCCTGGAAATCCTGCTCGGGTGGGGAAAAACTTCCCTTAGGCATCAGGCAGAGAGGAGGGCAGGAAAAACGTGGCCCATGAGCAGGGAACTGAAGTGTTGTCTAAGCCCGGAGGGCAGTCATGAACACCATTCAGGAAAAGAAAGCAGATTTTATAGTAAATACTATATCAGTGTTTGTAGATTAGCCCAAGAAGATCCCCTCCCCACAAAAAAAATTGTAAATCAACCCAGCCACATCTGAACCAGCCTCACTTGCACATGACTGAGTGGGAAACCTCCTTCCTTGACCCATGCAGCCCCAGCACTACCCAGCCAAGCCGAGCATCAGTCACCCCTTTATAATTTGCTCTGCAGCAGGACAGACTCCCAAAGCATCAAAACTCAGTTTGTTTTTAAATCAAGCTGACAGTTGCCAGCCAGTCCAGCGTTTAGTGCTCCAAGGACTCTTCCAGCCTTTTTTTCTCCCCTTTGCTACACAAGAGCATATGCGTATTACATCTCCACCATGTCCCTATCTTATACATCACCATGCGATTGTAACCCGGAATTGGCAAATATGACAACATTATCAGAAGGTGTCGTGAAACCTATTGGCTTCCATAAAGGCTCAGCTTCCAGAGTCACGAGAACACGGAGGAAATCTCAGCTTTCACTCACAACAACAACAAAAAAAGCAGCCCTCCTAGTTAGGGGAAAGCATCGAAATTATGAGTTGAAGCACTCCTAGACTCTCAGGAACTAGGAAGCAAACAGAAATCAAGATTTTATCACATACATTTCCCACCAAACTTTCACTCTAGGGACAGCAACTAGCATTAAATCACTTCTTACTTGCTTACGCTTGAGGAGGCTCCCAACAGATCTGCATTTGCAAACAGGACTGGTTTTCCTCACAGCATCAGGAGTACACAAACTCCATCCAGCTCTTTGGAAAACTGGGCATCCACAAAGAAGTCCAAGCAGTAGCCAATCCCTCCAGAGATCCAGCTGTGTGGTAGCTCCCATTGCCCAAGAGATGGGACACCCAGGGGGACCTCCCACCACAACTGTGATACTCCCCACAGCTCCCAAGAAGCTGCCTTGCTTTCCCACCTCTTTGACTCACAAACTCATTGTTGGTCCTCAGCAGCTCAGCTGGATCACCAAGCAGCTTCAGCATCAGGCTGCTAATTGAGAGCCCTCGGGAGGCAACAGCCCATCAGCTGTGGGCACTTAAGAAGATCTCTCACCTTAGGAACCACTCGGCAAAAAAGGGATGGCTCAACATGTTGTTAGCAGGATATGGAACTTTCCACCTCAAGATCTCAAAGCTGCCCTGGCCAGTGACTGAAAGCACTTCCCCACTTCTGGCAGGTCAATGCTCTAAGTGATCCCATGTTAAACTTTTATCGGGCTGGTTTCCTTCCTCACTTGTCTGCTTCTGGATTGCAAGATGTGTGAAACCAGGAGCATCTTCTGTGCTTACCCAATGCATGGATCTGGTGGGCTCAGCCCTGCCTGCAGCCTCGAAGTGCTGCTCTAGCAGCTGCAACTAACAATACTAGTTTCCTGTGAATACGTTATCAGACCCACCACCACCAACCTGTCCTTGCTGGTCTTCCCAATAGAGCATTCAATAAACCAAAGGGCTCCCCGGTAGCCCAGAGAGCACCCCAGGCTGTGGTATTTGATCTGTATCCCAGCTAACTATGGACCTCGCTATCCATCCTCAGCACTTCAAAGTAGGGAGCCTTCAATCCAGGAGCGGAGCGGCTCCTGGAGCCGTGTTTGCAGGGCGGGAGCAGGGAGCACATTCCCAGGGTCTTCCTTTGCAAGAGCCGCTTGCACCAAAATATCCCCCTATGGAGAGGGGTCCTGGGAAGTGTCTGCCCAGGTGTGAGATCCCCAGCGGTGACTCCAGCAAGGGCCATAAGGCAGCAAGGACAAATGGCCCCAGGGAAACCCAGCAGCAGGGGACACCCCGGGCCATCAAACCGAGCAAACGGAGCAGCACGAGCCGGCTCTGCAGCTGGGCCGGCTCCACGGCAGCGCGCTCGGGAATTCGGAAACTTGCCTCGGTCCAAACTCCTAAAGATGCTCCCCAAGGCGGCCTCGGGGAGGTGCTGCACCGGCGCCCGCTGCTGTCACGAATTTATCAGGCCTCTCCCCGCCGGCTCCGGCCTCTTGAAATTCTGCACACTAATAAAATCGTAACTAATTTGCATCCGAGATGGGGAGTGAGTGGCAGCCGTTGCTATAGCAACCCTCTCCCGAGCCCTGGCTCCCGGCTGCCGCCGCTCCGACACGGAGCGATCCGAAGGCAGCGCCCCCGGTTCGGGCTGGCCCTGGTGGCAGGGACACCCGGGGCACCCGGCCACCCTGCGCGCTGCCCCTAGGTCCCACCGCAGCGGGGACATGGGGTGTGCAGGGGACGTGGTCCCCCTGCCTCGAACCAGTCCGGAGCATCCTGGTCTTTCCTGGGCTCTGCTTTTCGCACCCTCCATCCCCAAAGGTCTTCCCGATCCCAAGGATGTTTAATCACCAGCTCCTGGAGCCAGGGCTCCACGCAGGAACCCTGCTTTCTTAGAGGAAATAAAGAAAGAAAAAGGAAACAAAGCAAAACTGCTCACTGCGCTACACCGCTTTGGGGAAATGCTGGAAAAACTGAGGCCGTCTCAGCAACAGAAGGAGAACTTCCAATTTGCTTAACATTTAATGCAGTTATTTTTCTTTTTTCCTAAGCTGGACTGATGATTATTCAGTGCCTGATCTCTGGGGGTGGGTTAAGGCTTCGGATTGGAAATAGCACCTTGCCCAAGAGCTTCCCAGGGTGCTGGGTGGTGGAAGGAGCTCAGCTCCCACACGGAGCCGGGCCAGGGGCCAGGGCTCCGCTGCTCCCCGGCAGCGCTCGCACACATCCCATCTCCATGGTGAAGCGCTCAGCAATGAGCTGCTGTAGCAGGAAAGCAATCGGGGGACAGCGTTGCCACCAGCCAGGCAGCACGAGGGAGAAAATAAGGCAAAAAAAAAAAAAACCCTGTTTGGGTAGAGCTGAGCCCGAGGGCATCACCTCGAGCCTTGCCGCTGCACCGCTGAGGATGCTGCACCCAGACCCAGCGGGGCCGGGGTGCTGATCTGCATGTGGAAGCACAGGGGAGACTTGGGGAACAAACATATCAGGTGCCAGGGCCAGATCCTGCTCTCGGTGATGGAGGGTTAAAGCTGGGGGAAATGCACGTCTTTGCCCATAGACAAACTCCTTGAATCTTCCCGAGACCCGGATCCGGCCCAGAGCACAGGTTCTCCTGGACCAACCATATTTTCCCTTGGCCAGGACGTCAGGGACTGTGAAGGCTGCTCTACAGGGACGTTTCCCCTGCGTCCACGCGGGTGCCACGTGCGTGGTGGGAGCGCGGGCGCGAAGGCTCCCGGCCCCATCACCTTGTCCCTAACCAAAGACATCCTCGGCATGCTCCGGGATCTATTTATTCCTCGCTCCAGACCTCAGCTGCCTGCTCCGTCACCCAGGGAAAAACTGACTCAGACCTTCCCAAGATAAGGAGCGCACATCTGCAGCGCAGCTCCCGGGAGCGGGAGCCAAACAGCGCCCGGCAGGCAGGGCGAGCCCGGGAGGGGGGCAGGATTTTTCGCTGCCGACTCCGACCCCCTGATGGACCGTTGCTATGGAAAACCTGCGCGAGCAGCCCCAGCTGGGGTCCTGCTGCGGGATTTTCCAGGCTTGGCTGGGAAAGGGGGACGGGTGGGGAGGACACGGACTCGCAGGCGGCTGCGCCGGGGCTCCCTGTTATGGGGTGCGCACCTCGCGTCCCTCCTGCTGCAGCATCCTGTATGTTCCTGCAAGAGCGTGCCAGGAACACGGCACAGGGACACGTTGCTCATTAACAACAGAGGGAGCAGGGAAGGGACAGCGAGCCAGGAACCCTAATCTGTCTTCTTTCGAGATTGTGAGGTCTCTGGGACAAAGCCTAGGAGAGGGAGCAGCCCCCTGCACCCCGGCGATGCCATCATGGTGTCCCCAGCGATGCCATCGCGGTGCCCCGGGGGTGGCAGCCCTGGCCCTCTCGGCGTCACCGCGTCTCCCACTCCTCTCGCCTCCATCCTGCTTCCAAATCCTCCATCTTCACAAGGAGAAATAGGCCAGGGCTTTCTCTCTTGGGGGGAACAACAAGAAAGCAGCTAAGCGAGCCCCTTTGCAGGCTGACATTTGAGGGGAAATCTGTCTGACTTATTGTTAAAAGAAACCACTCCGTGCCAGGCTCGGGCCATCTCTGCACTGCAGCCAAGCACCCCGCTCCCCGGCATGGCCGTTTCCTGCCTCCGGTGCCCAGAGACGCGATGGAAGAGGCCAGAGCTCGATGTCACCTCCTCGCACCAGCGCTTGGAAGCGGTTGCTACAAAACGCGCTGCCAGCAGCACCCAAAGGAGCCGTCCCCGCTCCTGCTGCCTCGCAGGGAGCTGGCAGGAGGGCCCGGACAGCTGCTTTTCCATAATCATTTTCCCACTGCTGACGACATCCTGGAGCTCGTTTTCAGAAGGCACCTTAGGAAGAAGAATGCCTTTACCCCCGCCAAAGCACCAGCACACGCATCTCCTTCCAGAGCCCAAAGAGGCAAAGCAAAATGAAGCCTTGCTTTCGTTAACCCTTGCTCGCACCTGCGCAAAAGTTGCTGGTCGCATCCTGCCCTGGCTGCAGCTTTGCTGAGTGTCTCGGCAAGAGGAAGGGAAAGCAACAGCCTCTGCAGAGACGTTTCTGAGCCCAAACCTTCCCTCGAGGATGGGTCCTGCTGCCAGGACGGGAACCCTCCACCCCTGCTGATTCACTGGGAGCAGAATCGGACCCAGGCGGAGGATGAGCGAAGGCTCCTAAGGAACCCGCGGGCTCCCTGCGCTTCCCCTGGCTGTGCAAGGACAGAGGGACCGGGTTTGTCCCAACATCCTGCTCTGGGGACGGCTCCGAAAAGCCCCCCGAGCCGGCGGGGAGCTGGGGAACGTGCGAGGGGAGGAGGAGGACTCCCCTCCACCTGCGTATTGATCTGCCGATATGAAAAGGGTTTTTTTTTTTTTTCTTCTGGCTTCCGAGCCGGAGACAGGAACCTATTGGACAAACCCGCAGCTCTCCCGCTGCCCTGGTTTCAGCCACTGCAGGCTGCTCTTTAATTAGAGGAGCATTAGCAGGACGGCAGCTGGGCAGGGGCCGTCGGGACGTGCTCGGTGCCGGCGCAGCCTGCGCTCCCTTCCCGACACTCGGAGCGGTGCCGACTCGGAGCGGCCGCTCCGCTCCCACCGCGGCCCCTTCCCAAAGCCCCGCAGCTCCCAGAGCCGCCTCTCCCCACCTAAGCAGCCCCTTGGTGCCCCCTAAGCCATTTGTTGCTCTCATTCCCATTAACCCCTTCCCTCCGCGCCGGCAGCAGCCACGTCCCGGGCTGGTTTCGCACTTGTTTTATTTTAGAGCGGCTCCTCCTGCACCGGCTTTGGGTCAGCCCCGTCACAGCCTGGCCCTGACCGGCCACGTGGGGCTAGCGGGTCCGAGGAGGCTTAAGTGGGAGCCGGCATTTTTCCCATCTGCCTCCGATCTGGGAGAAATTGCCACAAAGTCCTGACGGATTTGCAGCTATTTTCACACTCCTTTTCCCAGATTAACACATGGATTCACTTGCTGCTCGGCCGTCTTTGGACGCACTGTTTTGTGCCTGTCGCAGCCTTCCCCGCCGGCACCGCCGAGCTTCCCAGCGCCCCGCTGCTGGCCATGGGATACGAGCAGGAACAGCGGCGCTCGCTTTAATTAGCGCACCTGTAATTGGGCTGCGAGCTCCCCAGCATTGAGCTCTTATTTTATCTTCATTTCACAAAGCTGGGAGCGAGGAGGCAGAAGGGAGGCTGTGGGATATAAGGCTCAGCAAGAAGGTGGCAGAGCAATGGAGGGACCCAGGAAGCTCCCCCATCTCCTGCACGGCCCCCGACAGTGACACTACGTGGGCCAAGCTCACCAAAGCATGGAGCATTTGCAGAGAAGAGAGGGAAAATCCCCTTCTTGCACAAATCAGCCTCTCTCCCTCTCCATGGAGCCACACAGATTTAAGGAAACTGGGTTGGATCTGTATCCGTGCTGGGATGCAACACTCCTAGGTTAAAAAGAGTCCCCCCAGCAGCCGTCCCCTCAGTGCCGAGTTACTTGGAGCAAAGGACCCTGCCCAGGTGGGGTTTTTTGTCCCGGTCTGTGGCTGTGGAGTCTCCTTCTCTGGAGATCTTCCAAACCCGCTTGGACGCAGTCCTGTGCCACGTGCTCTAGGTGACCCTGCGTGTGCAGGGGGTTGGACTAGGTGATCTCTAGAGGTCCCTTCCAACCTTAAGCATTCTATGATTCTATGATTCTATGAAGGGCGCAGACGGGAGCATGACAGCTGCTTCCCCCCGCTCGCACCGTTCGGCACTGCAGGAGGGACCCAGGCCCAGCAGAAGGGGCAGCACGAGGGGTCGGCGCGGGCACCCGCGGGCACCAGGCGCTCCCAGCGCCCCGGGCCGCGCGGCCGTCCTCGCGTGCCGCAGGCGCCGGCGTCACCCTCGGCTCTCAGCGTGACTCATGCGTGTTGCCAGGAGGAAGCCAACATCAGCGAGCAGCCACCTGCGGAGGAGCGAGGAGCTCCCGCAGCTACTCCCTGCGCCGCTCTCCGTGGAGCCTGCGCGCAAGGAGCGCGCACAGGGGCCCCGGGGGCAATCACTGCCCTGGGTGCCGCGTGCGGGGGACGACGCTGCCTCCAAGGGAGTGCTCCAAAGCGAGACGGGAGCTGGGCACCCAGCGCCTATGGATTTCCCTTCCGTTCCGTTTCTTTAAACGTGCAGCTCCAGAGCTCCCCGGCCGCGCGCAGCAGCACCGAGGCAGCAGGGCACAGCCATCGATCGCGCGCTCGGTGCAGCGAGCACCAACACACACGTTGACCCTGGCCAAACACGGGGTCTGGGGAGAGCAAAGAGCCAGGGGGACATCGGCATGGGCCCAGGAGGCTCCCGCATGGCCAGGGCTCGGGGATTGTCCCCGGCGCCGCAGGGGGACAGCGCCGGGTGCAGCCGGCAGCGAGGGGTAATAATTATGTGCCGGGGGAGCAGCTGATTCCAGCCCTTGCTGACCCCAGGCTGAGGAGTTCTCCTGATCGATCACGAAGATGCTCTTTCATTTTCCTCGGGCGTTTCGCTGACGGATGGAAAAATCGATGCCCTGCAGAGGAGTCTGGAGGGGAGGCGGAGAAAGGGGGGAAAGGGAGGGAGGGAGGAGGACGCTGGAGCGAAAGGGGGGCGAGGGGAGAGCGCTGGGCCGAGGGCAGAGAGGTCCCAGGTGGGCTCAAGGCGGCCGGGGATGTCTCCTGCCCCTCTCCATAGAGGAGTTTGGGATCTTTCCAAGCGCACGACTTGAGGCCGGGGCAGTGCGGGGCCCTCAGCCCGGGCAGCGTCTCCCATTCGGCTCCAGCAGAGCCACAGGATCTGCGTGTGGGGCCAAAACTGCCCCCGACACACACGCGTTTCCATGGAAACTGCTCCCCTTTCCCTTATGGAAACATCCCCCAAACCCTCGGCCAGGGTCACCAGAATTTGGGGAGCTAACGATGAAGCCAAGACCCGCATAGCCCCTCTAGGTTGCCGTGATGGCCCTGGCTCTCGGAGCCTCTCCATTACCCTCTTGTTCCCGCCATGTGGTGCTAAGCCGGAGAAAAGGTGCCCGGGAATCTCCCCTCCGGCCGGAAAAGCCACATCTGCTCTGCGGGTGCCCATGAAGCAGCAGCTGGACTCAAACCACGGGGGTTTTCCAGTGTTTTCTTCCCCATTTCCTATTAATAGTTAATGGTGCAGCAGCAAGACCAGCTTTCCAGCAACCCACGTTGCAGCCCTGCTTCCAGGGATCAGGCTTAGCCGTTTCCTCTGGAAACCAGGACCGCGCTCCCCTCCTCCAGGAATACCGGCCCCTGAGGGACCTGCACGTGGGGCAATTTGGGAGCAGCCCCAGCACAGCTGGGGCAGGAGGCACCAGGACTGCTCCCTATAAAAAGCCGCCTTCCCGGTGGTGCGTTGCTCCAGGCAGAGGCTTGGGAATGGTGTGTGGGCTCTGCCTTGGCTATGCCGGGGGAAGGAGACGCAGAAGGAACCGAGTGCCATCGTTTGTGTGCGGCTGCTTCGCCTCTTCCCAAACGGGAGGCGCTTCCACAGCCTCCAAGACGCTGGGAGCCGCAGAGGCCGGGAGCGCCGAATCCTTCGCCCGGATCACCCCGAATCGCCCGCGTGGGCCTGGGCACGCGGCAGCCGCAGGGCCCGGAGCCGCGCGGCGGACACAGGCCCCGCGCGCCGGCAGCGCCTCGTTACCCAGCGGGAGCGCCGGCCGCGCCGCCAATCCCCGCGCCGTTACCACAGAAACCACCTTTACCCTCCGCAGGCTTCAAAGGGGCTTTTTCCTTTGCGCGTGCGGGTGTTTTTCTGCGTTTCTGCCCACCCCGAGCCGGGGTGCGGGTGCTGGTGGGAGGGCTTTTCCCCCCCTCATTCCCGGGAAACGCTTGGCACCGGGCAGGGATCACACGCGAGCGGAGGGGTGGCCGAGCGCGCGCGCGGGGGGCATGGGGCAATTGCGAGGCTGCCAGGGGGCTTTGGAAAGGGAAACGGGCAGGAGAGGAGCAGGAGAGAGATGCGGCCGCGGCGCTAACTAAGCAAAATAAATATTTATATGGGGAGAGCTTAAAAACCCTGCTTTGCATCGCTGTGATAAATTATTCATCCGCCTCTTTCTCCCTGCCCGCCTCTGCTGTTAGGGAGCCGCGGAGGGGTCCGGCGGCAGCAGCGAAATGGGGCCACTTCCCCACCAGGGCCAGCCAGTGGGGTGGGAAGCGACACCCATTTTGGACGGACCCCCCTTTGACTCTCAGGTTTCATTTCAGCAAAGGCAGCAGCTTCCACAGGGCTGGTCGAAGCCCTGCAAGGTCCTTGCCGGGTGGAGGGCACACGCACGGGGCTTCTTGGGGTAGCAAAATATCTGTATCGCACATGCCAGGGCTCTCACTGCAGCTGCCATCATCTCCCCCAGCATAAAAGGTCTGGAAGGAGGCGGCAGGCGGGATGCAGGGCTCGGTGGAGCAGAGGTTTGCCATGGTTATTTCCAGGCTTGCTGCAGTTGCACGCGCCAGAATTGCTGCAACAGAGATGAAAAGCAAGAGGAGGAAAAGAGCTGAGCGTGGCAGAGCAAGCTGCAAAAGCGCCTTGCCGCGCTGAAGGCTTCCTGCAAGTGCAGCGGGAAGCGAGAGGGCTGCGGAGGATGGAAAACGCTTGTCCGGATCACCCGGATCACCCCTGGACACCCCTCCGGCCGCTCCGGACAGAGGCTCATCCGACCAGCAACTCCCAGCCCGTCTGCTCCGGTGCTTCGACCGCGAGATATCTGAACATCAAACCTAAATCTCCCTTGTGCTGCGGTTCAAGCCCATAATTCCTTGTCCTACCCACAGAGAATAGTTTATTCCTACCCGCTTGCAGCAACCACTGACGTATTTTTGAAGGCTGTTATCACATTTCACCTTCAGTCCTGGACCTTTTCATGAAAGATGAAGCTGAAATATGGGTTTACAATGGGGAGGAAGCTCAGACTCGCACGGAGGGTTTCTGGATCACATGGGGAAACCGGGAGACCCAGCAGAGGGCAGGGAGTGAAGGAAGGGATAAGCAGCAGCACTTCACACTGTGAAGACCCTGAGCAGCAATGGACAAGTCGAGGAGACAAGGAGGCTGGTGGCACAGCCCAACGGAGAGGAGAAGCAATAAGGAGAGGGTTGCAGAGACGTGGTTCAGAGCACGGACGCAACCCCGGTCCTGCTTCCTGCTCAGTGGGATGTGGCAGTGCCGGGAAGCAGCTCCGCTCATCCCCGAGCGCAGGAGAGCTGCTCCCTGGCCTTGGCTTTGCCATTGCTGTTCTGCAGGGCCCATCAGGCACCTGCGGGTGCCAGCGCTGGCCAGGCGCAACGGTGAGGGCCACGGAGACACCCCGGGCCAAACCCCCGGTGCGACCCCGCGTGCTCATCATCCCTCTACGTGGCTGCCCGTGCCAGGACTTAGAAGGAAGAGATAACCTAATCTGCGAGCGCAGAGGGGAGAGGGATAACACTGCGGGCACGGATATTGGGAAGGAAAAACAAAGGCAAGACGGCGGCAGGCATCTGCTGCAGACCCCCAGGACACGGGGAGAGAAAGGAAGAACAAAAAGATTCCTGAAGCAACTATCAAAGCGCTCGCAAACACAGGATACTTGTACTCAGGGGGCACTTTAACCACCCAGACATCTGTTGGGCGACAAACACATCAAAACCTAGTCAAAATGGTTTCTTGGTTATGTAGAGGGCAATTTGCAGATGAAGGAAGTAGAAAGGCTCCATGAATCTACTCGCCAATAAAAAGAATCTGCTAAAAAAAAAAACAAAAAAAAAGGCAACTGCAATAGGGGAACTTTGGAGGCGGCAATCCCAAGCCACACAGATTCACCAGAGCAGGGACGCGGTGGCACAGGGTGGTGACTGCTCAGCAAACGCATTGAACAGGGGACGAAGGGACATTGCACGGGGGACGAAGGGACATGCTTCAGTCCACAGCATCAGTCGGGTCTGTTGGTGGCACCTCTGGGCCTTGCTCCAGGTGCCCGGGCTGCATCCGATGACGCAGCAGTCAATAAGGGACAGAAGGAGCCACCCAAATGATATGGAAAGAAAAGAGAAACAGAAGGACCTGCCCTTTGCATCAACGACGAGGTCGGAAACGGGGAGTTTTGCAGACCGGAGCCTGTTTGGCTGGGCCCCTGCTCCTCACAGTGCAGACACAGGGACACGTCCGGGACATGGCAGGGAAGGGAGTTTCACAACATCCAGTTCTCGAGACACAAAACACTATTGCAAAACTTGGAGAAGCAAAAGTAAACATATCCGACAAGTTTGTACTGCGAGAGCGGGGCTTCCCCGCGCGCGGCGGTTGCAGACACCACTTTGGCTTCCAGAGAGGCAAACAAGCAGCACGTTGTTGTGTTGTTTTTCTCCATAAACTCTTGGAGGAGGTTGGAAACGCTCTGGCTTTGGCCCCGAGGGCTCCATGCAGAGTCCAGTGCAGCTGCCCGTGGCCACCACGGAGCAATCCCTGGTGCCCGGCCACACACAGGGGCTCGGGAGATTAAGGTTTTGACCCTCTGTAACGAGGTTTAAAAGTAGCCTGGTTTGAAAGGCACCTTGTGCTTAAAGATGAAAATAGAAAGTGCCACCAGGTGCCTAGAACAGACCTGCAAAGCTGACCCTCAGCACTGAGGGCACCCAAATTTCCTTGAAATTTGGCTTATGTAGAGTGGTTGGGATGCACTCGCTGAGCTGCAGTTTCTTCCCCGGGATCCTCTGGACAATGAAGGGAATAAGCCAAAAGCCAGGACCTCCTCAGGCTTCATGGTTGCCCCCAAGCAGATGCTGAAAGTGCAAACTGTGGCATTTAAACAACATAACTTAGAAAAATGCCCTCATTTGGGGACAGAGAAAACTACCCTTCTTTTGGCCACATTTGCTGAGGTGGTTCCCACATTCTGGCTTTAGCTGGAACACCCAATTTCCCATTCTACTTATGCAAACAGACCCTGGATATGCGAATGTGCAAGTCTCACAGGTGCCAGTTTTGAAGTGCTTTGGAAAAAATGTAGTTATTGAAAACGGAAGGAAATGAAAATAGCAACAGCCAAACACTGGCCCTTCGCAGGGAACAGCTCTGGACACCTCGTCCATTATTTACTGAAAAAAAAGCCAACGTTGCTTTCCAGGGCTGAAACCCTGATTTCAGTTGCGACACAAAAGCCGAATATTTCCGCTATCACAAGATTATTGCCAGTGCTGGGATTTTTCCCTAACCTGCAGCTAAAACCCTCCAAGCTGATGCTCTGGAAATGGAGCAGCATACGAAACACGCTCGCTGCCTCTCGGGGTGGGCGGCCCCCCTTTCTCCAATAAACAATTTTGCATATATTTAAACCTCCCTCCTCTGGCTTCCCAACTCCTCCCGCCTCCACCCTCCCCAGCAAAGAAATTGCAAAAATCCGTCATTTCTCTCTTTTTCCCTTGCACCTCCATCTATCAGCGTTTCAAAGGCAGTCTCCTCAAATGCGGAGCGGAGCAGGAGATGGGCAGCAGTAATGGGAATGTGCTCCTGACTGTGCAAACCCACACAGAGAGTGAGGACAGGAGAGAGCGCATTTGCATACATATTAAACGAGAGCAGTAAAAAATGCAGACGTGCAAACCATTTGGACATGGCTCGCCTCGGCGATGCGCCCTGCAAGGGAATCAATCTTCTGCCTTCTTAAAGGGAAAAACCTGTTACGGAGCGAAAAGCAAAGCCGGAGAGACGCCCGCTCGCGAGCACGGTCGAGGTCTCGAGACAACCCAAACTTCTGCCCTCGCTCGCGCAGACGGGTTGGGGCGTAGGAGGACGAGACCCTGCCTGGAGGTTCCATCTCCCGCTGGTTTCCCTGCCCTGGTTATGGTGGGACCATTTGGCTTCATCCAAACACCATGGGCACCAAAGGAAGGAGTTTGCAGGACTCCTGGGAAGACCTTCCCAGCTCCGTGCGTGCTGGCCAAGCCCTCGGGTGAGGAGCACAGACCTCCCTGGAACACCCTCAGCCGGACTGCGGATCTGCAGGAGATCCCGGCAGGAAACAAGGTGCATCTGGATGTGGTGAAGAAACCCATCTTCTCCCCCTCACCAGCCTCAGCACTGTCACACATTGAGAGGGCTCCATGCAAGGTCCCTTTTTGGCCTTGGGCATGACCTTGGTTCCAGAAAGTTCTAGAAAGACCCGCTGAGCCTGGACGGACTGACTGGAAATCACCAAAATCCCAGAGTTTTGTCAGTCTTTTCACAAGCAGCTTCCAAGCCCACGATCTACCTGGAGCTGGAAGGAGCCAACAGCCTCACCTCCAGTTGTCCCATGTCCTGGTTAAGGATGCACCCGAGGCAGGACATGACACCCAAGGGGACAACTAAGTGCCACAGGGCTTGTGAAGGAGATGGTTCCAAGGTGCCTGCAGGGGTAGGGATCTAACGAGGCAACCACGCTGGCAAACCGACTGATTTCAAAGTCTTCAGGTTCAGAAGCATGAAAAGTGCAAAATCAGTAACTTTCATATTGCCACTCAAGGAACCACAAAGATAAAAGCAATACGCTGGGAGTGAAGATGCCATGAATATTTCTCATCTGCACTTATAAGGGATATTTGGGACCAGCGGCTTGATTCTGCATTAGCCTCGTGCAAATGAGCTAATTTACATGCAGTGACAGGTAAAAACCAGCTCTCAACATATTTACTCATGTCAGGTTTCCCTTCCCAACCAGGATGATGAGAATACTGGGTGAAAGCAGGGGTGATGCAGGGAACGGTGACCTCCAGCCCCTCCAAATGAGGTTTCTCTGAGCAAAATGGCAAACGAAAGGCACTGGCAGCAGCACCCGCCGGGGTGGATTCTCCGGTGTCTCGTAAGGGCTGAGCTCGCACGCGGTACCGCGCGGTAGAGCCGTTCCAGCCACCCACCCGTTTGCACCAGCCTCGCGGGAGCCATCTGAGAACGGGCCCCTCCAGTCAAGGAAAACCGAAACTCGGAGCTGGCTGGAAAACGGGGGGAGGCAGCAGCAAACGGAGAAACACGCACAGGCACACGGCGGGATGCAGAGGCTCCCTAAAAAAGGAACACAACAAGAAGGCAGCGGACACGGATCCAAGCTGAGCTGACTGTTCGCTTGTACACGGCCCGATCCTGTCCCCTCCTCATGGTGTGCTGGGGATTTGCAGACCCAAACGGGCTGGGGAGCGTTGGTCCAGCCACACAGGAGTGTTTATAGAGCACACGAGCGGCTCCGGTCCCAACGGCGAGTGACAATGTATAAATATTTAGCGCTGCTAATTGCACTCGGATTAAACTTTTGCAATAACAGCAATAACCCTCCCACGAAAGGATCCTCCGTGAGGAGGATCTCAAAGAGGGAACCCCTGGGTTCCCACCCCGAAACACAGGCTGGCCCCATCACAGAAACGGGAAAAAAGCAGAGTTCAACAAAACGACAGTAACTTACACAAAATTTGTCATTGGGGAAGTGTAAATATATTAGTGATTGTGTTGTTATTAGGCTCATATCTAAGGAGGTTAATTTGATAATTGTCCATACAGAGAAGGGGGAGAAACAATCAAGAGTATTGCCACTGGCAGCGGAGAAGCCTCTCTTGGTTAAATCAATTCCCCTTTTTAACTTAATTTGGGTTAATAAGAAAGCTATGGTGTAGCCATAATCCAAAACCTACGCCCCCACACACACTCATTCCCTTTCTGACTGATCTGCGTTTGGCACCGATCTGACAGCCCGGAGCAACCAAAGGCCAACGACTTTATTTGTCGGCTTGGAGTAAATTAAGGGACAGTGGAAAAATGGGAATTCCCGTGCCGAGAAGCACGTCCACTAACGTCTGCGGCCGCGCGGCGTCACACGGGGGTCACCAGCAGCAACGGCCGCGAGGTCCCCCCGCGGGACCCGCGTCCTGGCCGCAGACACGTCCCGCTCACCCCACAAATGGCCCCAAATGACATTTTTAGAGAGGCTCCGTTATCTGGGACTACAAAATTAGCACCCTATAACGTCCCTGGGCTGCAGGACGGACTCTGCCAACGTCAACGCGGTGCTGCATGGGGATCAAGGCAAACGCAGCCCTGGTGCAACGTTGAGGGTGCTGCGAGAGCGCGAGGAGCGCAGCAGAGCCGGCCCCGATCCCGTCCCCGCGCGGAAAGAGCCCCGTCGGACTTCAAAAAGCTCCGGAGCGAAAGCTCATTCCTGCCACTTGCCTAAATTAGGCAACCAGGAATATCCTGAAATAATTTAGGTGAAAATGTAGCAATGAAAGCCGCTCTTCTGCCGAGGAGCTGAGAGCGAAGCGGAGGGCTCGCTCGTGCTGCGGGATCGCTCCCGGGCACTCCGGCTTCCCATGCAGGGACCAGTTTCTTTGTCCGCTCTTCCCCAATAACGCGAGGGCTGGGGAATTATTGCTGCAGAGACCGGTCCGGGCACCTGCCGCTGCCTTCGAGGCTTCTCGCCGGGGCTCAGCTCGAGCGCTGCTGCCCTCGGCCACCTTCGCCAAGGGGAGGCCACCTCGGGCGAGCCCCGAGGAGCCGCGGCGCCCGGGCCAGCGCGAGGACGTGTCCGGGGACCTTCCCCCGTGCAAGGGCATCTCCCGCAGGCAAAGCCCTGGAGCGCGAGCCCCGGCGGGCTCCGCATTGCGCGCATTCCTGCGAAGCTCCAGGCTGGGGAAGCCTTAACCCCTTCCCCGCTGCGGGAAAGCTCTTCCCGGCTGCCCGGGAGGCTGCCGGCGCGGCGAGAGCGGGAGCTGCCCAAAAGGCCAAGCGTCCCGACTCCACATCCCGCCCCCTTCCCTAAATAATCCTCCTAAACAGTCCCTGGGAATGCAGCCCTCCCCTGTCCCTTCCCAGGGCCCGGCAGGGGACAATCCTCCCCCCGGCCGAAAGCCACCAACCCTCTGAGGAGCCAGCGGAGCCGCAGGCGACACAGAGACCTCCCCGGGGGAGGTGGCACTTGGGACAGGCTCAGCAGGGCCACCGAGGGGACCCAAGGGGTGGCCACCAGTGGCAAGGGGCACTCGTGGTGCTCGAGGCCGTGGTGGCGAGGAGAGGGGGACGCGGTTATGGGTTCTCCTAGGCGCTGCCGATGGAGAAAGCCCTTGGGATCAGGCTGGGCTCTTGGGGAGATATGTGGGAATCTCTCCATGACTCCGAGTGCAGTCGGAGCACCCGGACAGGCCAACGCACCCCTACGGTACCCAGAGCCCTCCGAGCAGCCCCGGGGGAGCAGCCACCGCTCCATCTCCAACCACCAAGTGTCCCTTGGACCTGCACAGAGGAACTGAGACCCCCTGGCCAGGGCTGAGCCCCTGTCTTGGAGATGAGGTTTCTCCGAGCGGCTCCCAGCTACAGTCTGATCCATAAATATGTTTCTGGGGAACCAGACGAGCACAAAAGCCAACACTTCCTTTCCCTCCCTCTTTTTGGGTACATGGAGAACTTAACCAACGTGCTCCACAGTGCAGGTAACATCCCCAAAACCCAGGCCAACCCTGCGGGTTCCGCTGGGGCGACGCGGGACACCGGGATCAGGCGGCCGCCGCGGCTCCACGGGCACCGATCCGCCGCCGTTCTGCTCGGATTCCCCCGGCGCCGCCACGACCCGATCAGGCCCAACAGGCTCAACCAGCTCACGCAGCAGCGCGGCGGGACGGCGCCTTTGCCTTTGGAAAAGGAACACACGCAGGAAAGATTCCGTTCAAGAGTCGCCTCCAAATTTAGGTCTTCTAAAATTAAGGTTTGGGATTTTTATAAACCCGAATTAGACCTTTCCTAATAAATTAATAACCAAAGGCCCACAAGAATTGTTTCCGTAAACTGGTTTTTGTTTCCAAAGGAATTTGTTGCAAAGAAGCAAGTGCTCCCCTGCGGAGCCGGCGCTCCCGGAATTGCTGCATGATGGTAGAGAACGGGGCTGTCGAGCACGAAGAACTTTAAACTACTCTAAGCAACCACAAAGCTGAGCGATCTACTGCAACATCCACACGGAGATATCCCAGCACCAGGGCCCATGGAAAATGCTAAGGTGCATAGTTAGAAGGGGAGGGGAGAAACAAAAACAAACAGTAAAAATAGTACAAATTCCTTCAGATACTACTTGTGACAGAAGATGAAAGCTGCAATTTTCATCTTCTTTCCACCATCTCTACCATGGGGAAGCTCAGAGACCAGGATCACAAGGGTTTCGGCTACGCACCCGGCCACCTTCACGCAAGGGTCCCGCAGCTATAAAGCAAATTCTGAATAACTGGAGCATAATGTCCCTTAGAAAGAAGAAATCAAAGAAAAATAAAGGCACCCTCTCCCCAGCGCAAACCCAAGAAGACCAGGGGAAGGAAGGGCCAAACCTGATTTCTGAAGTCTTTTGTGCTTCAGCCTCACCCGCCTGCACCGCTATCAGGTTACAAACGGGTAAGTGGCTGCATTAACACAAGGTGCCACCGGCACAAAGACTTTCCTATCGGGACACGAGATCTGCCCATGAATCAGGACCTTCACTAACAGGCAGTCTGTGAGCACTTCCCCTCGTTCTTTCGGTTCGTTCCTGCAAAACCAGGACACATCGTGATGCCAGCGCTGCAAGGACGCCCAGCGCAAGGCGGCACCGAGCGCGCGGTGCTCCGGCCCCGGCGAGCGGCTCATTCCCGGCGCTCCGGCTTCCTCAGGCTCGGATTGAAGGCGTGGGGTTAGATCCTGGGGGATCTAACGCCCAGACCACAGCCTGGCCACCGGGGTGATGGGCAGAGCGCCCCGAGCCGGCAGCCACGGCCACGAGGATTAAACCCAGCGTTGCTATCGGAACACAGGGATGCAGGCAGAGCATCTCGCTCGGGAGCTTTCCGAGTGGACCTTGTTGGAGAGGATCTTCCATTCGAGGCTCTCCAGGAGCAAAACTCTTCCATGTTAAATTCTGCCTTGTGCTGCTGCAAAGAAGGGCTCTTGCTTTCTGCTTACCAATGAGCACCCTGCATCCAGAAAGAGAGCAAGGAGCCAAGGCAGACAGATTTTGCAGGGAGAGGCCATAGCTTTTATCAGGCCAACTGACAAAGCCAGAAAAACAGCAGGCTGAATTTGGGACACAACTGGCTTTCTTCAAGGTCTGTCTATGCTGTGTGCAGGAGATGCCTGCAGTCAACTCAGGGTGCAGCCGAGGGAAAAACTGGAACACCCTGTCTTAAAAACACCGCTGGCTGAAGGGCTGGAAAAAACAATGAGTTCAAACAGGAAAGCGTCTAAGAGGGGGATTTCCAAAAAGGTGGAGAAGAAACCATCAAAGCAGGACTTAAAAAGTGCTCACTGCGTGGGGTACTCTCTGGGCAGGAAAAGCTCTCCCAGGTCTGACTCCAGGAGAGTTTCGGGACTCCGGAGCGTGGATGCACCGAGCTGCGTCGGTCGGGAGGAGCAGGGTTCCCGGGAGTACCAAGCACCAAAGGGCACCACCGGGGTCTGCCCTTGGGCTGGAGCTCATGGGCTCCTGTCATCAGATGTCACCCTGGGCACCAGGGAGCCTCTGGCAGCGCTTCCTGGGGAACCAGGCGCCCGCTGGGCTTGATGTCCAGCCAGAGGAACGAAGGGCCCTTTGCTGAGGGCACCCAGGAGGGGTGGGCTGTTCCCTAATGACAATGACACCCAAGGGGTCTCACTCAGAGACCAGTCCCGTACATCTAAGGTACATCCCAGGCAGCCCCCGAATCCACAGGTCTCGGTGTCCGATGTGCTTGTGCTCCAGGCACCCCGTGGAGCAAGGCAGCCCTTATCTGCACCGCACAGACGGGTCCTGGAGACACAAGGAGCCACCTTCTCACTGCCTGAACTGCACTTAAAGCACCGAGCTCGGGGACT
Source organism: Tinamus guttatus (assembly GCF_059628265.1). Classification (NCBI taxonomy): domain Eukaryota; kingdom Metazoa; phylum Chordata; class Aves; order Tinamiformes; family Tinamidae; genus Tinamus; species Tinamus guttatus. The sequence goes on along the minus strand of NW_028288760.1, from coordinate 533,390 downwards.
TCATGGCATTCAGGGACTTCAACCTGGAGCCAAGGTCGCCCAAAGCAAAGCAGCAACCCCAAATCCTGAAGAGCTGAACTCCTGGCCACCCCATCCCATCCAGCCAGCTGAGGTTGCTCTCCGAGGTTGCGTCCCAGCTTTCATGCTCTGGACTGTCTCAGAGGAGCAGCTTGTGCAGCTCACAACAAAATTCAGCCTTTGATGCCACCGGCGCCTCCTCCATTAGTTGCTTTGAAGATTAGGGACAGCCTTAAACTGGCTCCAGCAGCTGATGGGGAGCCAGTGGAGCAGCTTGGGTTCCCGGTGGCCGAGCCCCTCGGGGAGGCGAGCGGTCACGCTCAGCACCAGCTGGCCCTGCTGCACAAGTTCTCCTCTCAGCTCCTGCTACAAGCCCCAGAAATCCCGGCAGGCTGAGCCAAGCAATGGGATGGATAGAGCGGATAAAATCCCCCCAGCCCAGCAAGAGGAGAAAAGGCAGCGTTTTGGGGCATTGCCTGGTCATCACCGCTGAGAGGGAGGCCAGCAGCACCGTCCTGCTCCAAAGCAGCACGGGGGCTCGAGGGAGGCCGCTCGCAGCAGCAGGAAAGGGGCACTGGTGGCTTCGGAGCCTCCCATTCCCCAACCTGTTTCCTCCCCGTCTTCAGCTCGCTCAGCTCACACCATCGCCCAGGACTCCTCTACTGAGGGTCTGTGCTGCATAAGGAGGCGCCTGGGACCCCGAGAGCACCAGGAGCCTTGGTGAGACCCCGGGCAGAGCACACGGACGTGGTTTTAGTTCAGCTTCTGCTTCTCCTGCAGCCGCTGCTTTTCCCTGCACCAGCCCCATACCCTCCGTGCCCGGCCCTGCGCACGCACAACCCCGCGTGCCCACGGGACCCCCTGCTCTCATCGGCGCAATTTCAGCATCGAACGGAGCCCACGGTTACGCACAGACAGTTCGAGCCGCGGGGGCTCAGCAAAACGCCCCTGCTCTCCCCTGTCCCCACAAAACGGATCGGCACAACTGGATCTACCGGCACCCACCACCCCGCAGCACCCACCGGGGCAGCTCCTTTGGCCCGAGCTCCTCCAACCACTTTGGAGACTGCAGAGCCAAAGGACCCCAGGGGGACAAGGACCACAAAAATCCAGGCAGGCTGAACCCCTGGATGAGCGAGGAAATCCACACACAACAAACTCCCTTCCAAAGCCTCTCCCTCTGCCAGGAGCCAGGGTGAGGGGCACAGAGCCCCTTCGCGCCGTTAAGTGACGTGCACCCAAGTAACATGTGGCACAGTCACAGCCACTCTATTAATTTAAGTTAATTTCCTGCAGTTCTGTCTTAGTTTTCCAGCAGATTCAGGACTTAAAGGTTAAAGCGTAACCTTGTCTCAGCAGCTTGCTATTCGCTCCATGCAAATGTCTACCTACAGCCTGGTAATTACATGCACTTGCAGAGAGCCAATCCGCCGTCAGCCTGACAGATACTGATCTTCCCGTTTTATTTTTAGCTCTGTGCTTCCCCCTCTAGATGCAAAAAAAAATTCTGTTTGTTCCATCTTTGCGGCAGCCTCTTCGCGCGGCGGCTCTGCAGCGAGCCGGGCTCCCGGGCGGGCTGGAGCGGAGCCGCGAGCCCTTCCCGGCTCCCCGGGCACGGGGCGAGCGGGTGGCCGGCTGCTTTTAGGCCACCCAGGGAACGTGTCGGGGCTCCAGGGTGGGCGTTGGAATGGGAAACGCGAGTGGGAGAGGAGCAGCTCCGGAGCCCGCACGCGTGCACGGCGCAGGGAACTCGGGCTTGCTCCGCGGGACGGCTCCGCGCCGCTCGCACAGGGCCAGGTCTCCACGCGGAGGAAAGGGGCCAAATCGGGTGTAATTTGGCCACGTGCTACACACTCTGCAAGCCCAGGGCTTGTCCCATCGCAGAGGTGCCCTGTTAGCCACGCGGAGCCACCTCGAAAGAGGCAGCAACAGCGGGAGAGAGGAAACAAGGGCCAGTTGGCCCCCAAAATGGGCACCGACCCCCAAAGCAGGGACACATGGGATACCTGTGGTGTCCCTGAGGCTGCCATGCAGCCCCGCACAGCTCTGGCCACCCCGCTGCCTCCCCATCTCCTCTGGCAAGAGCTCTCCCAAAGCTGGAGCGGGAACAGGAGGGAAAAGCAGCAGGAATCGGGGAGTGGAGCTAGATGGAGGGGGGAAAGCATGGCAAACCGGTGGAGGAAAGATGAGCCATTGGAAATTTGTATCCTCCAGAAATTCAGCACAATCTGGCAGCCCCCTACCAAAGAGAAGTCCAAAAGGCTTGCTATAAATTGAGAGGCTTGGAAAAAGTAAGGACCAGGTTCTTCCCATTTGCCTTTCCTTTCGGAAGGCGCCTGCAGGGGCTGCGTCCAGGGCGAGCTCGCGTGCCTGGCGCTCTCACGTGCGCTTCTTGCACTTAAACCAGAACAGGTTCACACTAATTTAGCCACACGACGGGGAGAACAAGGCAGGAATCCTCACGAGTGACGTTCTAAGGACAGGCTGGCTGCCCCGTGTCCGCGCACACCACGGTGTCCCCAGCAAAGGAGACGGGGAGACAGGAAAGTCACTGTGGGCGAGCGTGGCGAAAGTGCAAAGCGTTGCATGGAGCAGGGAAAGGAGAGCGGAGAAGGGAGAGCGGAGAAGGGAGAGCGGAGAAGGGAGAGCGGAGAAGGGAGAGCGGAGAAGGGAGAGCGGAGAAGCCACGCAATGAAAGGAGCAAGAGGAGGAGGAAGGAAGAGCGAGGAGCCGGGAGAAGCTGAAGCAGGAGGAAGGTGGGAGCGAGGTGGCCGCCGCGTCTCTCCAGCCCTGCCAGCTCCTCGTACCTGCAAATACAGTTGCTTTTCTTGCTTTACTTCTAGGGATCCTCCCCCGCACACCACCACCACTAAGAAAACCCTCGGGAAATGATCCATGGATGGTTTTCCATTCCCAGGGGCATCTCTTGACACCTCGCTGGTGACTCTCCTTCCCAAACTCCTTCCCACTCAAAGCAGCACAGCTGCTGGCCTTCAAGCACTCCCAACAGGTGGTTTTAGGCACTTAATAGGTGCAAAGTTTCTGCCAAGACCTGGCCCGATTTTCCCCTCCTGGGGCTCATAGTTAAAGGCCGGTGTCCTGCAGAACCAGCGAGTTGTCCCAGTAACATCTGTGGGTCCTGCATGAGACTGCACCAAGACAGCACAGAGGAGACCATAACCATCCCCACGGCAAAGCTGGGAAGGCCAAGGACCAGAGGAAGCTTTAGCAATATATTCCCTTACAGACAGGATATATTCCTGGCAATATATTCCCATACAGCCAGGAAGCAAACTGGGCTCCTAAATCCCCATCCTTCTGCACAGGACAAAATAAATCAGCACGACCCAAGCACCGTCCTTCTGTCTCAGAGGGGTTTGTGAACTCCAAGGGAGCTTGGAGAGCAACCCCTTCCCTGTTCCTGCAAATCCCCTTTCCATCCCAGCTTTGTGCAATGGTGTTTTAAACAATTCCAACCTGGCACTTCCAGCTTTGCATTTGGAAGCCTCATTCCTACTGTTTTTCCCCACTATTTGGATTCGTTCTCCTTTGTTCAATTCCATCTTTGTTCAATTCCATTCTTTGTTTCTACCTTGGTTGGAAATTTTAAAGGCTGGGCACCCCCAGGCCTCTCTCCTTGCATTTGCAGCCTTCTCCTAGCAAGGACAGCAACAGCTTCGTTACCTAAAGACTGCACCAGGCGCCCGCTCATCGTGGACACCGTGCAGAGGAGGCTGCAGAAGCCAAAGGGGCTGCAGGGCCTGAGCAGTTTTCAGCCTCTCCTCCTACCCCCATCCCTCGGGCTCTGTATCGCTACGATGCTTTTCCCCGACTCCCTTTCCTGTGGTGTTCCCAGGGACGTCGCTGCAGCACCAGGGCTTGGGCACAGTGTGACGAGCACAAGCAAGAGAGAAGAACCTGGATACATCTCCAAAATATCAAAGAATAGAACCTGCCCTTCTGCAAGACCCGCACGACAGAAAAATAAAGCAACCGTAGTTCACTTGAGAGAAGTCAAGGAACGGGGCCTTTCCCAAGGCCTTGACCAGTGCTTATACTATACTCTTCCAGTCAGTAGTGCTGTTTTTCCCAAGTCCTTGAACTTTCTGACTATTTGCAAGCAGCTGTTTGCTCCTGGATCTGTGACAGAGGTGTCCAGTGCCATTTTCCAGGACGCACGGCCACTTCTGCCTCCTTAGATCCAACCTTCCCAGGGTTTCTCTGCATTTCTTTCCTGCCTGGCATCTTCAGCTTCTCCATCTTTCTGCCTCTAACGAGAACATCCACACGACCTGTCTCAGAGACGTGACTTCTGCTGAGCAAAGTCCTCCTGTGACGGAAGACGTGGCCCGAGCGAAATGGGGGCTGCAAACAGCGCCTTGGGCAAGCGCTGGATGTCCCCCCATCACCCAGCTCATACCTGTTCATCAAGAGCTTTCACTGTGCAGCCCAATAGAAACTGCCCCAATCTGGCTGCTTTCCTCCGTCAAAGACTCGTGCCAGGCTTCCTCTGCCACCTTCTCCTGGGCTTTCGGATCACACATCGCTCCCCAAAACACACGGTTACAACCCGGACACCCAGAGCATCTCCCCAACCCACTGCTGAACCTGCCCGGACCAGAGACACGGAGACCACGGGGACGTTTCCGCTGACTGCTCGGCCCTTGGCTTCCCTCCAATATTCCACTTGGCCTGTCCCTTCCCTTCCACTCCCTCTCGGGCTGCTTTTCTATTTTGGAGCCCGTGATTGTATCTGACAAGGTCTCCTAATTGTCTCCACTGATTTTACTAGAGACCAATTTTAAAAGCAGCTCAGTAACTTAGTCCCTTCAATATCATTGCCGAACTCGGTTCCCTCATTTATTAATGGGCCGACGTTTGCTCTTTTTCCCCTGATACGTTTGCAAAATCCCTTTTTATATCTCCTAACCCCTTTGGCTAACATTAACAAGCAAAAACTCAGTAATATTTGATATTATATGTGTATAAATAAAAGCAGGAAAAGATCTTATTCACTCCTGTTATAGCTACTAAAGTAGGCCTAGGGCTCTGGAATAGCAGCTTTACTGCATAGGTAAGATATCACCATTACTTTATTAATGCACAGACCACTGGAATTTTATTGGACTGTTTGGATTATTTACCTTATAAAGCAACATGGGCATCGCAAAGCCCAGGGAGGACTGGGGGGATCTAGTGCCTCCTGCTCGACTCTGCATCTCCATGAGAGGAGCAAATGCAAAAGCAAAAAAAGAAACAGAATGAAACATGTGCAAAACCATCTTGCTTCCTTTTGTGAGAAGTGGGGAAGAAGGGGGGAAAGGGAAGAGCAGCTATCCTGGCACAACGGCAAGTTTTTGCTCACAAGGAATTGGTGGATGCTCCGAGCCCGCATCCCGGGCATCACAATGGTTGTCGCACGCGAGCGACCGCTCGCCTGGACGGAAAAGGTTCTGGGCGACCATTTTCTTGCAACCGAAACCCAGGGGTAGTGAGAGAGAAAGATGAAAAAAATATTCTGAAAAAAGTATTTTCATTGACTCTTCAAACATGGTGGAAAACACGCACTAAACTCTCAGCAAAAGTGTAATCATCGGAACCTCTTAGCAAAGCTAACAAAAACAAACCAAAACACCTTCCCCAAGGAGGACTTTTAAAGGCATTAAAATAGGCCGCAGCAGTGGAGGTAGCAGCGCTGAGAGCGGTCGGCTCCCTCACACCACAGGCTGGAGTTTTCCTTCATCTTCCTTTAAACTGCTGCCTCAAAGACCCCCCAGGCCGGGCACCCGCCGACCCGCTCCCCTTCCCTCCGGGATGTGGATGCCGGCAGACACGGGGTATCTCTTGGAGGAGCTGCTGGAGGGTCCGGTCTCCAAACCTCAGCTTTGCAGCTCAGAGCAGGGTGCAGAGCCCAGCTCTCCCCGCCTGCACCACCCCCTTGGCCGCACTTAAGCACAAACCTCCCCCTTGCCACCTATTTTTAAGCGCAGGGAGCCGGGGCAGGGCCGGGGGCTGCCGTTTCGGGCAGCACCGTGGACGGAGGCGCCGCCGGGCCCGGGAGCGCGAGAAGCGAGCGCGGGCGGGCGGCCGAGCGGGCTCCCCCGGCAAAGCGTGTCCTGTGCTGTCTAATAACACAAGGTGTCATCGTACACCCAAATCAGTGCCGGGAGCTTTATTTATAACAACTGAAACGCTAAACCCGGCAGGCCAGCGCGAGCGCCAAAGGGAGCGAGCGCGCGGCGAGAGCGCCGGGAAGCAGCTGCGCGCGAGCTCCGTGTTTAGTGGGATTTGCCCTGAGATTTTAACGCTGGATTGAGGCTGTTTGGGGATGCGGGGGACCGTGGGAGGAGGAGGGAGGTGAAAGGGAGGAAGAGCGGGCAGAGCAGCGGGGCCTCCCCGGCTCCATGGGGAGCTTCGCTCGCACCCCTCCAGCCACCAAAGGGAGCAAAGGGGTCCCCCAAAAAGAGCCACTTTCTTCTGACTCCCCAGGGAGGTGGGAGGCAGCAGCAGGGAGGGAAATAATAAACAGCTGGAGGGGGAGAAGGGGTAGGAAGCAACCCAAGGAGCTGCAGCTAGGGATGCTGCTTGGTGTTAACCTCCCCTGCAGACAGATATTTAAATCTCCAGGTGCAAAAGCCACTGAAAGTTCAGGCTGAGTCAGGGCTCCAAGGTTTGGCCCATTACCAGGCAGCAGAACAGGCCCTGTAAGAGGTGAAGTGACTCCTCCTAGGCAGGGTCTCTCTTGCACCAAAAGCCCCTTTTCCCAGCTTTGCCTCTGCTCATGTCGGTGGGAGCCACACGTGCTCCCCACAACCAGGGCAGAGCTACAAGAGCGAGTTCATGCCCCACAGGGAAAAAAGACTCTGGGAAAAAGGCTCCCTTTAACTCAAAGGGGACTTGAAAATCCCCCTTTCCTCCCGCTCAGTCCCCAGGTTGGTCTCAGAGGTTGTCTGTGACCCACCTGCAGCACCGCGTTTGCAAACCCGTCGCCCAGCAAACGTGGGACTAAAGCCTGGGAAAGGAGCAGCGCTCCGGCATAGCTCAGCGACGTGCCGGCACATCTGGAAGTAAAACCACTGCTGTCACCAAGGACGCATCTCCAAGAAGGAAGACACTGGAGGGCCTGGTCTCTTCGACTGTACCTGCCTCTTGGAAGGGCACAGCCAGTGGGAACAACCGGAGAAGACCCTGGGTGGCTCCAGGCACGTCCCAGCCTCCAGGCGCTGCCTGTCACAGCCCCTGGTCACCCTTTGAGCTGGATCAGCCCCAAACCTGGCCACAAAGTGACCTCCCCGAGAGAGCTGCGTGACAACCTGGTTGTCCCCAACAAAACTGGTTCCCTCATTCTCATAGATGGACTTTCCCCTGCCAAGGGCGTTTGGTCAAGATGCAAAGGGGAGCTCTCCCGGGAAGAGCAGCGGGAGCCCAGCAGGACGTCGGCGGGGAAGGTCTGCAGGGCACATGATGGGTTTGTCAAGGCTGCACCTGGGCAGGCGAGAGCCTGGGGGCAAACCACACACCAGCCCCACATCGAGAGCCAAGAGGTTGAAACTTGGGTTTCCTCAGCCCACACAAGCGCCAGAGACACTGGTTATTCCAAGACAAAGCTTGGAGAACCTGGAAATTTCTGCCCCCCTTTTTTCCCCCCTCCCCCCAGAAGGTTCTGTTTTATACAGCAGGAGGGCAGGATTTTTCTTCTTTTATGATTTTTCTGGAGAGGAAAATCTCTCCTTCCCTCCTGTGAGCTCCCCATTCCAGTCTCAAGTCTCACTAGGATAAATCACAAGACAGAGCCTTCCCACTCACACCCTTCCCAAGCAGCAAACAAGTTTTTCTTCTCCCTTTCCCTTCCAGGGAAGACGGGGCTGTTTCCCTCCCAGGAAAGCAGGTGCTAAGAAGGCAGATCCCATCTTTCCTTACGGAGCAGCAGCCCCTCGCTCGCTGCAAAGCGTCGCCCTGGGAGGGAGTCCCCGACACCGGAGCGGGCGCAGGGTCGGGATCCACCTCCGCTCCTGGCTGATTCCCAAGGCTGGGGCTGTGTGATCCAGCGGGCGTCTCCTCCCTGGGACAATTAGGTCGTGTTAGAACCATGACCTCAAGGAATCGGGTTAATTACAGCGATGTCGAGCATGACTCTGTCCAAAGGGACGAGTCCTGTTTGACATCCCTGCCAGCTGGTCACGGGGCTGGAAGAGGAGCAGAACCAGAGCAGAACCGGAGCGGGGCCTCCCTGCGCTGCCTCATCGGCAGGGTTGTCCGGCACGTTTGGGTTTCGGGGGGACAGCACCAAGGCCTTGGAGAGCAAGACCTCGCTCCAGAGCGGGAAAGGGGCCGTGCTGGGTGTCACCCGGGAGAAAGCCGGCTACCTCCACCAAGCAACAGCCAAGTTTCATGGAGCATCCGAGCAGGGGACGACTTGAACTGTTGTTTTAAAGCAGAGGCCGGGGGAATCCTTAGAGAGAGGCAGCATCGCGCACAAAAGAGCGCGTTCCCCAGCCTGGTGCATGTGTCTCACCTAGCATGCAAAAACCTGATATTGTTCCGCACCTAGTGATGTGTCCCAGCCATGGGGACACTTACCCAGGTGGTCCTGCAGTCGCAGACAGCCCTGGAGGCTGCAACAAGAGGTTTTCCCTCCCCAAAGGGTCTGCCCCCAACATGGCCCTCTCCAGGGCTACCCCCACGTGCCTCCGTGCGAGGCTCTGCCCCAAAACTGAAGTGGTTGCAACCCCCCAAGCCGATCTCGGAGGCCGAAAAGGGTTTTGGAGAGAAGGGGAAGGGTGGGGGTAGGGAAGGAATCTGAAGTTGCATCACTTGGAAATACCCGAGTGCTTTGGAGATGTATGTACATGTTCAGCTCCCTGCTGCTTCTCCAGGAAACTGCTTGGGAACAGCAAAGTGACCCCAAAAGGAGCCCAATGATATTTGCCTGCAGCAAGTAGAAACGGCCTTGAATTTAACCCAAATTAGCTCACGTGCAAAATATTCCCTTCCTTGGAGCTAAGGCGCTTGGGGGTTTGGAGCTCCAGGCAGCTGAGTGGGGTAAGAAAGGTTTGAAATACAAATCAGTCAAGTGTTTCTGCCCTTTGGCTGGTCTCAGAACCAACGCAGAGAAGTTCTCACTGGTATTTCAGACAAAACTGGGAACACCAACTAAAACCGGGTTTCATTTTCTTCAACAGAAGTGACCACGATGCCTCCATGACAAGGAAAATAAATCAGAGAAAGGAAAAGCCTTATTTACAATAAAAGTTTTGTCCTTTCAGAAAACCAGGCTGCTTTCCAAGCAGCTTTCACGTAGACAGAGCAACTGCAACCAGCTCTGTGAGAGGTTGCGGAGCTGCCACCCACACAGACATGCTGAGATCCAGGGAAAACGGGGGGATAGCGTTTCAGGTCGGCCGATCCCATCTGTGAAATGCGAGGTGCCTCTGGAGAGGCCGGTTTCGACATCAGGTCAGGCCACATCCCTTGCGAGGACCAGCTCGAGGCTGGCCCGGCTGATGATCCATGGGCCGGGACCGGCTCCGGTGCTTCCCACCCGGGTGCAGGGGAGCGAAGGGATCTGCCAACGCTCCCGTTGTGACGGGGCAGTTCTCCAGGGGCTCCATTCCACACAGGGAAAACGGAGAACCATGAGAACTGCAGTCCTCGTGCTCCAATTCCAAGGACGCCCTTGAGCCACAGATCCAGCCCGGGGATGGCCTAGCTTTGCAACTCCTTTGCACCAAGATACAGGTGAAGGGCCGAAAAACAACTTTGCACCAAGAGGAGCATCCGCACTAAGGCCGTTCCCTGTCCCGGAGCTTCCCGTGCGGTGCGCGGAGCGGCCGGGGCGGCCAGGTGGCTGGCGCACGCGCCGGGCGGCTCCCGCCTCGCCTGCCGCGACTTGTCGCGCGGGAGCCGCCGCTGCCCTTGCTTGCCCGCCTTTCATCTGCCTGCGGAGAAGGCAGCGGGAACGGTAAACACGGCTCCGGCAGCTGCAAGTCCCGGCAGCCGGCGGGCTGAGCAGGTGATTCAGAGAGCTGGGGGCCTCCAGACACCCGGGCCTTTGCAGCGAGACGGCTGGTAATGACAGTGGCCTGGGACGGGCTGGAACGTGCCCATTCCTGGGGGCTGTGCGGCCGTCGCTCCTCCCTAACATGCAAGGAAGGAGCGGGAGTCTCCAGAGCCCACGGAGCCTCCCTGGGACTTGGGCACAGCCTGGCCTGGCACCAACAGCTCCCTTGCCCCGGGCAGAGGAGGGTGGTGAACAGGGTCACTTCTGCCTTTACTTCCAAGCAGCCGTTCCATGACTCCAAGGAAATCACCACAAAACGATCACCCAAAGGTGGCCCAGACCTCTCAGGGCCCGAGCGGATGACGTTTCCCGCCCGCTTGGCACGGGCACGGGGCCTTACGTAACGCCCGGTGCGCTCTCAGACATGATGCAACGTGAGCATCACCAGCCAGCCCACAGCCAGGACACGGGAACACCCGGCGCACACTAAGCCCTGGGGAATCCAGCCCGGGATTCGCACAGGCTCCAGAGAGGCTCAGGACCACGCGTGCTTTTTCCTTATCCATCCAGAAGCAGACGCTGCCGTTGCTCTTGGGGTCAGGGAGCCTCTCTCATTGCAACCAAACCGCTGAACGAGAAGCTCAAACTTTACCCAAGAGCTGGTTAGAAGCCCAGCAAACCCACCAGGGATATTTTGCACGGGTTAATCAGCTCTCAGCACGTTTACAGCAGGGCAGGAACGCAAGCAGCCCCCGGAACACACAACCCAGGCGAGAGGACAGGCCTGGATGGGCCGGGAAGGGGAAGGATTTGCTCAGAACGAGGCCACGGCTTCGGAGGAGTCACGCAGCGCTCCCAGGGCACCGCTCCCCTCCGTAACGAGGGCGAGCGGCCGGGCTGGCCCCGCGGAAGGGACTCGTTGCCCTGGCACTCACGACCAGCCCCACACGCGACACAGGCAGGACGGGCTTCCTGGCACCCCCAGAACACCGAGTTTCTGGGGACTCTCCGCAACGCGGTGGCCCTAGGAATGGCCAGCACCCTCCGAGCCCTCACCCTGCTCCTCCGCAGCAAGGAGGACGCGGCCGCAACGCGAGGAGGCCGCTCGCCGGCCGGAGCGCGGGCGCCGCCGCAGGGACACGGGGAGCCAGTCCGACTGGCTCGGGGCCGGCCCAGGGCTCCGCGCCTGGGAAGCGCGGGAGACCGGCGCTCCCGGTTACCTCCCGAGCAGGTCCGGACGGGGCCCGTCTGCTCCCAAGCTTCTGGCCTAGTTATTTTCATTCCTGTCCCCACACCCTGCCCGTAACAGCAGGGATAAAGATGCCTATTACAGCGCCCGCGTTTCGGCGGCGCTTCCCTGTCTGCCCGGAGCTTGGAGGCGGCCAAACCTGAAAGGGCTTTTCGAGTCCTGCGTGTGGTATCGAGAGGCTCAGCTGGATTTTGCAGGCACTGTTTGCATTTGGGGGAGGGCAGAGCAGGGGATGGGGGTAGAAAAGGCTCCCTAAGTGCAAACTCGCCTTAAACTTTTAGCCCAGGCAATAGGAAGGGCACACAGATGAACGGGAAGAGCGGTGCATGCGCAGGGAGGGCAGGATGACGCTGGAGAACCTCCATGCAACGAAACAAGAGGCGGGTGGGAGCACCCAGGGCGAATCTCACCTGCCTTTGGGTTTCTTTGCTTGACAGCAAGAGATGCTACAACAACTGTCACCTCCCTGCGAGCGCCAGAACTGCAATTCCCTCATTATCCAAGCCCACACACACACCTTTTTTATTCTTATTTGGAGGCCTGTTCAGAGGATAACCTGGTGGGGGCCACCCTGGCCCCAGCCCGCGCCGGGCCCCGCTCCTCACGCTCCCTCTCGCCCGCTCCGCTCTCTTTGTCTCGCGCCGCTCCCTGGCAAGTTCCCGGCGGATCCAGAGGGAGACGTGGGTCCTGCCAGCGCCAGCATCCGGCCGCTCTTCCCAGGCCCCGGGAGCCGCGGTCACCATAGAAACGGCAGCCGCGGCGCAGGCTCAGCGGACACGACGCTCCGCCGCGTGCAGGGCTCCAGCAGCGCCTCCAAACCGGGCTCCGGCGGGACCATCACGGGGCGGAGGGGGGGCTTCGCATCCCCAAAACCTCACCCGCTGCATGGGGGAGTCAGCGGGAGGCTGCGGCGGAGCCCTGAGCTCCGGCCGCAGTCGGGACCCGCGGCTGCCGCTCGTCATTGATGCTTGGACTCCCTTTGCCACGCGCACACTCGCCCTGCCGGGTGGGAACGGCTTGGAGAGCCGGGCAGGAGGCCTGGATGGGGCATGGGGACAGTGGACACCTACCATGAGGACAGCTGGATGGCTTTGCTGGGGTTCCCATAAACAGACAAGCCTCCAAGCGCAACACACCACGGTCAAAGCATCACGTTGACCTTTCCTATCCATGGTCATCCTCAAGCCACTGCTTGCGGGGTGGGATAAGCCCACATGGAGCAGTCACCCCTTCCCGACTGCTGAGTGTTCCGGGATGTCAGGGTAGGCGGGAGGGAAGTAAAACTACCGGCCATCCTTCCTTCCTTAAAAAACAAAACAAATAAAAATGAGCTCACTCAGCTGCCAGCCCCTTCGCTTCCTGCCCCCTCAACTCCGGGCCACAAACAAGGCAGAGAAAACCCTGCACGCGAATCCCGTTCCCGGCGGCAGGAGGACGGCGGGAGCCCCAGCTGCTCCCGCCGCCCGGCCCGGCCGTCCCGGACCCCCAGCCCTCAATGGCCCCTTTGTTCGGGCCGGCAGCTCCGCTGCGACGGCCCGGCCGGCTCCCTGGCATCCGGCAGGGAACGGGGCCCCACGGCGGGGCGAGACGTGGGGCCTGCTCTGATTTCCTTGATGGGGCTGGGGGGCAGTGGGAGTTTGGAATTTTTTGGTGTGGAAAAAGATGGGAGCTCGGTGAGAGGAGACACTTTGCAGTCTCTGGCCTCACGTCTCACCTGCCCTGTGCTCGTGTGGCCAAAAACATCCCTGGGCTCGCCCAGCCTTGGCTTGTTCCCCTGCACTGAGCTTGGGGTCCCGGCCATCCCACCCACGCTCCAAAGCGGCTCGTGGGATGGCAGGACACGCACACCCCCTTCCAGACGGATCCGAAGGGCGCGCTGCCGTCCGGGCGGCCACGCTTGAGCGCGGCCCAGGTTTCCCGGAGCTCGGAGCACCTGCGGAAGGGGCGGCCTTCCCGCAGCTCCGCATGGCACCAGGGCTGCTCTCCCGAAAATCGGGGCGGCTGCGACGCTCCGGCGGCCTCTGCCCCTGCTGCAGCGCCAAGGGCTCCACTGAACACACAGGCACCTCCACCAAGAGACTGTCCCAAAGGGAGGTCGGGGTCAGTGTTTTGTTTTAAGCTCCCATGAGTTTCCTCCCGAATGATACAGGTGAAGGGCCGAAAAACTCCTTTTTACACCATCATGACACGATAGGTCCAAGGGACCGCGGTCCCTGGTCCTACCGCAAGCCCTTGCTGCCAAATCCCACCCCAGGCCGCTCATCCCACTTTAGCCACAGCACCCGGGGGATTCTCCTCCAACCCTGGCGCATCCCACAGCCCATAGGGAGGATTAGGGTCGCCCACCTCAAACACGAGCCCATGACAAACCCCCCAGGCCAGGCGCGGGCAGCAGCGTCGCCACGTCCCGGTCGAGCCGGCGCTGATGCCTATCGATGCAAGACGTGCCTGCTTTTTGCACAGCTCGTTTCTCTCTCCTGGAAGAGAAGCGCTTTCCTGGCAGCAGCGGTATCCCACGCGCAGGAACAGCTTGCTGTCTGCACTCCAAGCACTGAAGTAGCAAAGCAGCCCAGATCTGCTTTACTTATGGTTTTAAGCACCATTTCTGGTACAAGTTGTGCTGATGCAAGGCTGGGCAGACTGCAACGGGCATCAGTCCTCAAAGCTTTGGGGTTCTCAATCCCAAATGTGAGACAGCCAAGTAACCCCCAGATCAGCTACCTCCAGCACTGGAGTCCCCAGATAAGCCAAAGGGACATAAGGGACATAATTCTTCCCTGCAGCAGATCCCCTGACCAGCCCAGGGGACATGACCCATTAGCACAACATTATGGAGGCTGCATAGTCCTCTCCCTCTCATCACACTATTCTTGCAACCTAAGACAAAAATCTTTTCATTTCCTCAATGTGCATTCCCCACCAGAATAAGGAGTCTCCAATTAAAGGGAACCAATTAAAGGAAAGTGACCAATTAAAGGAAAAAGCCAAGCTCAAATTTAATAGGACCATCTCCTTCAAAGAACTTTCCTTGTCTAAGTCCTCCTGTACAGACCCAACACCTCCCTGTGCCACATATGCCCATCACTATATTTCATGGATTTCATGGAGATCACTCAGCAACTGGTTCCTTCCCCTGTACTGACCTCTCTATATTCTTGGGCTGCATCCCATGTCTCAACTCACTGTCAGGGACCTGGCAAAACAGCCACACGGTGATCAAGATCTTGAAGAGAACCCAATATGGGTTTGCAAACCCAAGAGATGCTTTTGTGCAGCCAGGTTGATGGGCTGGTCTCCCCCAAGACCTTCTGGAGAAACAGGACATGGTCCTGCCCAAACCCTTGTGGTTGTCCCTTCCTCTGAAAAGCCACAGTCCAGGGCGCTCAGGCCATCTGGAAGGGTTTTGTTCATTGCTGCTGAATCCAAGGATGCAGAAGACAGAGAGCTTTTAGGAGCAGAGAGCTGGAGGACACTCTGTGTGTGTCCTAGTATCTGTAACCAATGTCACATCCAGCAGCCAGTCAGACACAGGGAGAGCCCCATGCCAGATCTCTGCTCTGATAGAGCCAGAAGATGATTCACCAAAGAAGTATTCAAGCCAGGGTCTCCCTCTCCAGAGGGAATGCCCGGTGATCTGATCTCTCAGATACTATATTTTATTCAGCATTTAACACTGGCAAAACACTTGATAGGACCCACAGGAATTCCTGCATCTGCTAATCCACTGCCTTGTCTCTCCGCTCCTCTCCAAGTTTTCATTGTTGCCTTGAATTTCGGCCTGCTTCTTTTAAGGTATGAGGCTGATACAATCACACTGTATCTCCCCAGAACTTATAAACCTACTGACCCATTTCCAGCCAAGTTTATCGGGGCAGGCAGAGACCTCAGAGATAATGTTCCTGCAGTCACAGAGAGACATTACAGGAGAGGCTGGAGTGCAAACTCTCTGCTTAGACACTGCAGCGTTCACACAGAGCAACACACTGATTTTTCCCCCACTGCAAGGGAAGAAAAAACAACAAGCTTCAGAATTAGAGCTCCTAGTTTAATACCCTACTGCTAGACAGGGCTGGAGGAAGCAGGCTTTGGAAGCTGCAGGCTTTGCAAGCTCCAACCTTTGCAAGCTCCAACCCTTGTCAAGCAGCACGCTCAAAACTGTTAATCTGCAAGGTCAAGAGGGAGATGAGAGCTGACGTGTCATCCCGGCCACCTCAAACCTGCCAGTCCGTGCGGAATTAGTGCCCCGGAGCAGAGTCAGAGCAGCAGCCCCTGGGCTCCTTCGTGCGTTGGCGCTGGCCACGCTGCAGCAGCCACAGTTCCTGCATCACGCCGTGATCGTGCGTGTCCCGCTGCAAAACACCTCTCCAAACCTCTGCTCAGCACCCAGAACTTTCCAAAGATAAAAAGACCAACATCCACAGTGCTACAAGCCACAAGTGAAGATGAAGGACACTGCAAACATTCCAGGTTTTCGCAAACAAGGAACAAAATGCCCACAGGATCTTAGGACAGGAATCACACCCCATGCTACAGAACAGATTTCCTACCAACACAGCCAGATTCAGAACTAGGAAGCTCAAATTTTAGGCTTATAGACAACCTACCCCAGAATAAGCATCCTGGGGATGTGGCATCCCTGAGGAACACCAGGGCATCTTTCCCTTTATAGCACACATTTTACTGCGTCCCCTCTCCCCATTGCTTTAGAAGATGGCAGAAATTATTCCAAGTGCCAACCTGACACACCAAGGGCTGAAATGAAGATAATCCTTCCTTGTAGGAAGCCTGCCTTGAAGAAATATGGGACAAACGATGCAAGGTTCTCCCAGCAAATTCCTCTCCCTCCTTCCTTCCTCCAGCCATTAGCCCATACAGGCAGCCCCCACAATTAGCACTTTCAGGAAAACGATGGGAAAGGGGCAAGGCAAATCTCCTGGCCTGAAGGGATGGTACCTGCCCCGTGCCCTATCCCGGACACCGGCACGTCCTGCCACCAGCCTGCAGCTGGACATCAGGGACGTCCCGTTTCATTAGCGCTCAGCCTTGCCCAGCTGGCTGCCCAATTTACTCTGCTTACCCCAACTCAGGGATACGAATCCATGTCAGGCGATCTGGAGTTATTATCTGATTAGCCTATTTGATATGGCAGTGCCTGATTCAATACGCATGGAAATCAAAGGGCCCTTGATCTCATCAGGCACTAAATCAAGGCCTGGTTCTCTCCAGCCGAGTGCAACCGTCCCGTCTTCAGCAGCTACTCCAGCAGCCTGGGCCACCAGTGCATAATTAGAGGGCACGATGCTGGGTTTAACCCAATGCACCAACAGGTCTTTTCTTACCAATTTTGAATTCCCTCTTGCTTAGGACTCCCGTTGCAAAGGGAGTTAATAAGTGCCACCGAAAGCTTTTGTAACTTCGTGCATCTAAGGATCTCAGAGCACTACAGAGACACCAGTGAGTTACGTTAGCAACTTTCCTAGGCTGAGCCAGGTTTAATAGAAGGCAGAAAAGGAAGCACTGGGAGATTAAATTGGGTCTATCCCAAAATGTCCCTGCTTACAATTATCATCCTGCTTCCACTGCAGATGCAAGTCAGAAGTAACTGCACCGAGTCACAGAGCTGGAAGGAGAGCAGCAATGTGGCCCATTGCAGGCAGGCTGCAATTTGAGATGCTATTTATTTTTCTTTTGCTCGTTCAGGAGCAGGGCCACCAGTGTTAGCAGACACGTCAGTTCTTGGCTCCATAGGATCCGGGCTGAAAGACGACATCAGCGAAGGGAAGAGCAAACCGGAAACTACTCCGTGGCGGATAAACAACCAAGGATCGTTTTGGAAGACCTGACATTTCTACCTGATATATTGTGGGTAAAAAAGGACACGGATACCACAGCCTGTCTGACCACTGGAGAACAGTCCTCAGTTTGGCCCTTTGCCAAATGCATTTGGGGCAGTGGGAAGTCACCCACTTACCAGGCCTTGAAGTACACGAGACCCCAAAAGTAGGGTAGAATGGGGATTTAAAGCAAGATCAGAGCTCCAAGAGGATCCCTCTGTCCTCTGCCGGAGCAGGGGCTGGGAGGCAGCACCAGGAAGGATCGTGGCAGTTTCACTATTCCCTGCTCCAAGAAATGGGAGCCAGGAATACAGGAACTGTTGCATGAGCAGGAAGGACAGAGCCACCGGCCTTCCTCACAGGGCAATCACTTCCCACCCCAATCTGCTGATAGCAAGAAAATCCCTTTACAAAATAAATAAAATTAAACCCCTAGGCTGAGATGGAGGAAGGAGAAAACCCCAGCCCTGACCAAACGCAGCACATTGGGCTGGATCCTGCTGGACAGCAGCGCAGAGGAGCAGCAGGAACAGCAAACAGGGCAGGTCACAGCCACAGCACCAGGAGCTGGGTCCAGAAAGTGGCTTTATAAAATGGCACATTGTCTTTGGCACTTAAATTCTTGCAGTCGTCCTGCATTGAGGCCCTGAAGCAAAGCGAGGAGGACAGGTTCTGGCATGGGAGCACCAGCAACCCCACATAAGGGACAACCCATCTCAGCTCTCGGCTGGAATTTGTGGTTCCAGGAGATGAGGTCCCCATGCAAGAGATGGGGGAGCACAGCCCGAATCCCAGATCTCCAAACACAGCACTATCTTGTTCACTATAAACCCACCCCTTCTTCCCCAGCCTGCGAAGAAACAAATATGAAACCCAAATATGAAATCCCTTCCCACCTCTCAAAGAGCAACGATATCTCGAGTTAGCCCAAGTCCCCAAATCTGCTCATTTGGGTGATCCTGCTCAGCGCGCGTGCGAACGAGCCAGTGCGGAATTCAGGATTCCCTGCGGAATGGGTTCCTTGCGGGGCTGCGGCCACGGCCGCATGCGGCCCCAGGGACCACGCAGAGGGAAGAGCAGCACCTGCAGCTTCTAAACCAGCGTGGCAAGAAGGAACATGAGAAACTCAGATTCCTCCCCAAGCCAAACGATGCCCAAAGCAGCCCAGATTTCACCAATCTGCTAAAACCCAGCGATTCTTTGGAGCGGCTCCCACCAGCTGCAGAGGAGGCAGGAGGAGCCCTCGGCTCCACCGGGCAGGAGGGCAGAACTGCAGCCAGAGCAGCCAGAAGATGCACGAGGGGAGCCAGCACCGCTGCAAGCAGGACCCCCTTCGCTCCTAAGCGAGATGCTGGCAGCAGAGGGAAGATGTCGGGATGGAAAACATCCCCCTTGCTTGAAAGCTTCCCGAGAGGAAGCAAACTCGCGGAAGGGATTGAGCCTTCCCCACGCGCACAGCCGGCACCGGCGCGAGCGGCAGCGTCACTGCGAGGGGGAAGCCCACGGCACGACAGAAGGGCTCGTGCGTCACGCGCCGCCAACGACTCCTTCGCAGAGGCTCTTTGCTGGGTTCCCCCCCAGCCTCCATCCCCGCGTGTGCTCGGGGCCTCCGCTCCTCCCCAGAGCACAAACTCCCCTGTCCCCCTTGCAGAGGGAGCAGCCGCCTGCACCGCAGTCCCAGGAGGGCCCTGCTTGCTCCTCAGGGGGATTTTGGGGAGAGCAGAGACTCTCCCCGGCTCCTGACCGCGAATTTGCCTGTGCGGGGCTGGGAAGAGGTGCCTGGCCAGGCCCCACAGCAGCTTCGTGCTGATGCCTGCAGCAGCGGGCAGTGCTGCCAGGAGGGTTAGTCTGCTCCCAGGAGCAGCTCCCGGAGCAAAGGAGAGCCATTTGGGTGCAACCTGGCAGCCAAAAACAGCTCGAGCCTGCCCTGGCTTCCCAGCCCGAGCCCTGCCGCGAGCGCAAGCTGCAGCGTTGCCCAAACTCCTTCCTTCTAGGAGGAAGCAGCTGCAGGGAGCTGCATTCCCAGCCACGCTGCTGCAGGGCCTCCCTTTCCCAACAACGGCCGCTCTCCGGCTGCGGAGCGCAGGTCGTCCCCGCACGGCTCCCTTCCCTCCCCAGCACCCCAGGCCAAACACCCTCATCTGCTCATGCAAAGCCCGAAGGTGCGGCTGCAGCACCGGGGAGCAGGATGGCACGGCGCCATTCCCTGCCCTTCCCCTCCTGCAGCTCTTGGCCGAGCACAGGAGGCCTCTCCCGGGCACCCCGCGCGGCGCAGGAGCCTCCCCGGCTCCGAGAGCAGCGTCTGCGCTGCCTCCCTCTGCGCTTGATCTGCTGAGCGGCTCGGGAGCAGCCTGCATGAAAGGTACTGACAAAATAAAGTTGGATTGTACTGCATTATTGAAAAAGTGACCTCCAGTGGTCAATAAAGCCTTTGCCCACCGTTTCCAGGCAGCGGTGCCTGTTGTCAGGCTCTGTCTCCGTTCAGCAGGACGGCGCTTCCCGGCCCGGCTCCCGCGAGTGCCTCGTTGCAACTCAGAGGCTGCACTTCGGTAACGAGGAGCTCGAGGTGCTTTAATGCACGGCTGCAATGGGGAATGCAAAGAGGCTGCAGGCCGGAGAGCAGCATGGGGGCAGCCTGCGCCCCCATCACCATCCTCAGGGAGAAGGCACTCGATCTGATACAAGGAGCTGACAGGAGGCGCAGCTCTAGCACAAAGCGTTTTTTGGCTTCATTGCAAACCTTAAGCTACCCTGTACAGGGAAAGGGAGGGGGTTCAGGGGACATCACCCCCTGCGTCTCAGCGTCTGGTCTGGGACAGCTGCTGTGCCCAGCACAGGTCACACACAGGTGCCCGTCGAGGCCGCGCTGGCACCAGACCACGCGCCCCATGTCCCCACTCCTCTCACGTCTGCTTTCCATGAACGGTTGCACAAGCGGCTCCTGCCTCCCTCCCCAACTCCGGCTGTGGAAAGCAGATCCATCCTGTGTGTGCAAGAAAGCCCCGGAGCAGCCCCGTGCCGGAGCCCGGCACGCAGCCGCCCCGGGCAGGAGCGGGGCTGCTTCCCGAGCGGCACGGGGCGACACGTGGGCACCGGGACACGCACACGCACGTCGGATCCCGTGCATCCTGCATCCCGTGCAGGGTGAGCGGCTCCTGTGCGCGCGGCAGCCCGGGGCTCCTGCGCCTGCAGCTCCATCCCCTCTTGCTTCCCCTTCACGTGGCCGGGCCCAGCGCGGGGCACGAGGCTGTCTGGGAGCTTCGCAGGAGGCTTCTCCCCTCTGGAGTTTCAGGTAGGGCCCCAGGGCAATAAAGACATCGGGAGAGGATGGGGAAGGACCAGCCTGGACCACAGAAATGGAGCAGGGGCTGCAAAGCAGCTCAGCCTTAAGGATCCTCCTTCCTCTGTAGGTCTCAGTCCCGCTCATGGCCCTCTCATGGCCTCAATCCCGCTTTGACCATGAACGTGGTGGCTGCCTTCCCCTCCAGCAACTTCAGCATCTTGCAGACAAACTATTCAGGAACGATGTCCTCCCATCTAGTCACTTGGGGGACACTTGCAAACAGGCCTGGAGCCCTTGCAGTGTCACCTCCCTTTCCCAACAGGAACATCCATATGGGGTGGATAACAAGCAGCATGGACACTTTACAGAGGGGTCACTAGACAGTGGGGTCTGGGAAGTGTGGGCAGTGAAAAGCACAGCAAGAAGGGGCCAAATGTTGGGGGGCTTCTTCCCAAGGAGGCTGGTTTAGGCAGCAGGAAAGATTAAGGGATGCAAGGGGGGTTGGAGGGAATAATCTGCTCCTGTGAACACAGATGCACATGCCTCAAAACTCTCAAGCACGGCCAGGGCTGCAGCCATGGACAGGGACTAGGACGAAGGGCAAGGAGATCCCAACAAAATGGTGCTCTCCTAAATTTCATGATTGCCACGCATCACTTCTCACCGTTTGCCCCCCATGCTTCACCCAGAGCTGCACAGGGCTCATTCCCAACAACATCTCTCTTGGAAGAGACCCCTTCCATGCAGCCCCCCGCCAAGCGCAGGCAGCCTGCCCAAATCAGCCCCCCTTTGCAGGGTGCCAGCAGCGCAGACCGGACTCCTCTCCGCCTCGAGCAACGCGCCCGTGGCACCGAGACAGCAGTTGCCTACGAACCACCTGCAAAGCAGCCCCGCGTTGCATGGGAACGTGCAGAGCGCTGGTATTTAGCGGCAGGAGCCCAGCACATTCACTGCACCCTCCTGGCGGATCAGCCCTATCCCTGCCCTGTTATCCGGTGGTTGGCAGCCCTGGGATGAGGAGCAAGGACAGAGCTCAGCATCCAGTGCCCAAAGGGACGGGAGCTGCAGCCGGAACGGGGGCCTTGGTGCTGCTCTCCACAGCTCAGCACCTGGCCCAGCTGCGATGCCAAGGGCAGGACGGCTTCAGAGGCTGCTGTTTTGCAGCCCCATAGGTTGCAGGGGTCCAGAAGAGACGTGGTCTGTGATACTGACACGGATGAAGTCGTGAGCCACCGAGTGCAGGTCAAAGCCCTGCAACTGCAACAGGGTGGCAGGGCCAGCAAGGAGAGAAGACAAAGGGACCAGAGCTTTGGAGGTGATGGCAGAGCAGCGCTCCAGCCACCTCCACCCTACACAGGGGGTTCACTTCAAGTGGAGACCACCTAGACACAAAGCTCCATCCAGCCCTGCCACCACCACAACCAACACAGGCACGTGGCTGTCCTGAGCTGCTGCAAGTTTCCTTTGGGGCATCTTAGGACATACAGTCCCCTGGTCAGAGATTGCCCTCCCGCACATACTGCCTGTGCTCAGCACCTTCTCCTGGCAGCTGCCGAGTCCTTCTGGACTTCGGACACCTCATACAGGCTGGAAAAGGCAATACAGAGCCTGCCTGGTGGCCACCTTGTTTTTCGAGAAGCAAAACCCCACGAGTTTATAACGTCAGCCCCAGATGAGGCAGCCTCTACGCTAGGTGCGAGTCAAGCCAAGGTTTTGGGACGCCAGGAACAGCCGGCTTCAAACCCTTGAGGCTTTGACTTCAAACTTGCCGTCTAAAGCCAAGGCCCTCGGCTGGATGGATCCTGAAGGACAGGGTGGGATCCCACGGCTGCCTTTCCAGGGCTCATTCAGAGCCGCACCAACATTCCTACGGGCACACAGGGATCACATGCAAGTCACAGCCTCGTGTCCACCGCTCCATCCCTGGCGGATCAGGTCTAGCAGGTGAACCCGGGTACGAGTTACTGCTTAGCAGCTCCAGAAGCTCTAAACAGTAACAGCAACAGAAAGTTGCAGCCTGCCACCGCAGCTCAAGCTCCATTTGGTATCTCCGAGCCCAGCTGGAAGCGCCGAACCAGCCGGGCAGGAGCCGTCGCTCCCATCCAAGCGGCGCTGCCGCCCGCCCGGGGCCCGTCTGGCTGGCGGAGCGACGCCGCGCGGTTCACGGCAGCCTAATCCTCCCACCTGGAACCCGCGGGGCCACGTCCTGCCCCTTGATTTGCACGAGGGAGCCCCTGGCCCTGCAGGATCAGCCCCGCCAGCTCCCGCACTGCACGGGCTGGGGAGCCAGAGCGACCGCCACGCAGGGCCCCTTTAGCTTCTGCCTCCTCCACACGTCCCCACCAGTAGTTTTTAAAGAGTTTTTCCCCCTTCCCGCTCCCTTTTTCTCCTCTTCCATCCTCCCAGTGGGTGGGGAAAGTCCCCAGGTGTCAAACTTCAAAAGGGAAGCCCCAGTTCACCTTGCAGCCTAAGCCCGGCTCTGTGCAAGCACCCGCACCCAGCGCACAGCCAGGTACCCCCCAACAGACCAGAGGCTCCCAGGGATGCTTCACACCAGAGATTTTTGCTTTACACACTCACGTTTGACCCTGGGCTCAGGTGGTATTGGCCAGACTGTGCCCAGCAGGGCTCTTCCCCAAGGAGGGAGCTCAGTGAGACCCACACGGAGGCTCCGGACGTGCCCAGCCTTGTCCCCCCCCAGAGCCACACCAGGCTGGAGCTCAAGGACGTGGCCTCTCCTGCCATGAGGGCTTCCCGGGGAGGCACAGCCAGACAGTCACCCACAGCAAACCCTTCTGCAAGCAGCAAAGGCTGGTGCTCCTCACGCACAACACCCAGCCGGAGGGACAGAGCTGCCAGTCTCAGCGTCCCCATCCTCCCTACAGTGGTCCCAAGTCACCTCCCTTGCATCTTTCCTGCGTTTTCTGATCAAGGGAACAGGGCAGTTTGGAGCTGGTGCTTCCATAACAAGCCTGTTTCCTTTCCCCCAGTTACCTGCCACAAAGAAGACTGAGTACACAGACAGGAGATGCTGCATCTATTTGATTTTTTCCTATCCTACTGCTCAATATTAAGTTTAAAGCTATTCACAGTTGATTCCGTTGTGTTTTGAGCAGCATTCAGGACCTTCACGCTTTACAGGAGGGCAGCTCCAAGCGCAGAGGAGCTGGCGTGAGCCCGGGTCACAAGCCAAGGGCAAGGGAGGAAGGTCTGGAAACCCCAAACTGGGGAGAGACTGGAGGAGGGAGGCAGAGAACCTACAACAGGAGCCCCCTATTAAGAGGGGACAGATGCGGTCGTTGCCAGGAGCGGATGCCCCAATGGGCACTTCAGGCCTCCCTCTGCCCCCGCGCAGGAGGCCACGCTCGCAGCACGTGAGGAGGCGCTGGCCGGGCTCACCCAGCCCCGCAGCGGCACCAGCTGCTCCTGCCCGTCCCTGTCCCTCGAGTGTCCCACAGATCGGGTTTCCAGGCTGCTCCGTCCAGGTGAGTTGCTCGTCCCTGGCCAAGCCCCCTCTCGGCACCGCTTTGCAGGGACGCCCGGC
Source organism: Tinamus guttatus (assembly GCF_059628265.1). Lineage (NCBI taxonomy): Eukaryota > Metazoa > Chordata > Aves > Tinamiformes > Tinamidae > Tinamus > Tinamus guttatus. Next base: position 509,462 of record NW_028288760.1, on the reverse strand, counting down.
TGTCCCTTTGGGGGTGACAGGGGAGCAGCCCCCACGGGCTCAGCCCAACGCGCTGCAGGAGGAACCAGGGGGTCCTGCGAGCGCCGGAGACGCCAGCACCGGGCAGGGACTCACCCCAACAGAAACCAGATCTGGGCCGCTCCAGACCCAAAAATAACCCACCAGCTGCCAGGGAAGAGCCGGAGCCAAGCGCGCACGGAGCACGTACATGTCAGGAGCTGCACCCACCGTCGGGGATAAGGGGGGAGGATGGTTTTGGTGGATTCAGTGAATAGAAGCCGAGCAGCAGCACAAAACAGCCTCAGATTTCGTGCAGCCAAGCCCCAGACGGCAAATCCCGGCCGGGCCCTGCGCTCCATGCGGGAAGGAGCTGCCGGGAGCCCCGTGCAGCACAGGCCCCACTGCAGCCCTGCTCTCCTCTCCCCCCACGGCAGCGGCGGAGCGGCTGGGAGCAGAGACCGCACACGCTTGTGCTCTGCAGGAGGAGGTTCTCCCACCACAGCTGCTCCAGATCTATTCTGCAGCTCTTCCCGGGCCAGGCTGGGGCATTTTGGGGAGCAGGGCTCAGCCGGGATGCTCAGCCCCAGCCGCGGAGCCGCATGACGGAGGCTCCTGCTCAGCCCCGGCCCACACTCCGGATCACAGTGCACCAGAACGGCCCTGACAGCGGCGAGTCGGGGTTACAGACGAGGCAGGTCCAGGTTCCCCTCACTCCTATGGTAGCGGTGAGGAGCTGAAGCAGAGATGGGATTTACAGGGCAGGAAATCTGGGTACTAAGTGAAGTGGAGGCAGAACAGCCTCTGCAACAGACCTCTTCAATAAGCAGGAGTCCAAATCCAGCCTCCTTCCTCTCCCAGAGCAGGGCCGGGGCCTCGGAGCAGCTGGGCTGCTAGGAACAGCAGTCACCAAAACACCCTCCCAGCCTCAACCGCGGCGAGCGGCGCTCAGAGCGGGCTGAGGAGCACGAGCAGACACACAGAACAAATAAACCAGGTAATGAGGCAACCAGGGTCTGCTCCCATCCCATCTCAGCATCCTGCCAGGACGCAGTCTGAGCTCACGTTCTCAAGAGCAGCAAAAGCCCCATTCCTCGAGGCTTCCCAAGGTTAGAACCGAGCTTGGCCATGAGCAAGGCCAGTGCCTCCCTGGTCCCTTTGGGGACCCAGTACAGCCCCTTCCTGAGAACTTCTGGGGCTCTGTCACCCAAGGACATGTCCCCTGCGAGATGTTCCCAGGGCACTAGCAAGTCCACTGTCCTGCTTTGGTATTTACTTTTCTGTATCTAATAAAACACATTTTTCCAGTTTCCACAGCTACACACTGAGCGCTACCAGGGCCACAGGCTTCAGCTGAACTAGTGAAGGAGGAGGCAGGATTTCTGCACTAGCTGCAGTACTGCTTTTTACCAGTCTTCCCCTTTCTCACATTTTACCTGCTGCTTCCTGCCAGGGAGGCAACCGCAACCGACAGCGGCACAGGGCCCATCGGCCCCGAGCAGCTCAGCACCTGCCTCAAATCCGGGCAAGGAACACAAAGCCCCGGCACTAATGGCTCAGGGTCCCCCTTGGAGTCCCCAGAGGGACCAGGGAGGCACTGGCCTTGCTCATCTCCAAGCCCCGTTAGTGCAGGGCCCAGCTCGACGCAAGGACGCGACGTTGCAGGATGCCGGTGCCCGCGCTCTCCTCCAGGGACACAGGGCTGGGCACCAGGATCCAGCTGGTCCCGCTCGCCCCAAGCCGCTTCCTTGGGCAGGAAGAGACGAGCAGGGAGCCGGGTGCTCCCGGAGCTGCAAGTCCGGGGCTGTCGGCTCCACAGCACCCGGGGCAGCTCCATGATCCTGCGCTTCCCGCTCCCCTCGGCATCGCTGTGGGTCAGAGAGAGCGGGAGCAGCCCTGCTTCCCACCCAGCGGCACGGGAAGGAACGAGCAGATCCCTCCCTGCCTCCCAGCCTCCGGGCTGCCCTCCCTGCTCGAGCTGCAGGAGCCAAGGAGGAAAACCCCACGCGCTGCCCTCGCTCCCACGCTGCGGCTTCCCTGGGAAAGGCTCATCCACAACGGGGAAAGCAGGAGGCCCAGGCTCTCCCCAGCTCCCCGCGATGCTTCGTGCGGGGCAGCTCCGTCCAGGGACAAAGCTGCTTCTCCAGCCAACACTCCGGCTCTGCTCGCTGGATTTTAGTGGAAAAACCACAGGGCAGGTTTGGACCAGACTCTAGTTCCCATCCATAAAGTCTTTGGGGTTTTACAGCCTTTCACCGCTCACTCTGCCCGACTAACCTTACTGGGAGGAGAGCTTCAATTCCCATGTGCTCCCATATAGTGCCAGTGCCTTCAGGAGGGCTCAGCCTCCGAGCAGCCACCTGGGATTAAGGTCCCCCTGTCCCTCACAAGGGTCAGACCCTCCGCATCAGCAGGACAAGGAGCTCAACTGTACAAAGCAGGAGCCCCACACTGATCTCAGCACCATCTAAATACATTTTATTTCATCTCACCGGTTTCCTGACTCCGAGCAAGCTGCCAATACCTTGGGAAACCCAAGCTGAAGGAAACTTAGAATTTATTTTTGTGAGCTTAACATCCATTATGCTCTTACAAAAATGTATGCCCTCAAGCATCTCCATGGTGGCTGCTCAACACCCATTAAAGAAATTTCATCCATTGCTTAAGCCTGACAAGCCTCACCTTGGAGAGACACCCGCAGAGACCTGGCCATACACCCGATGGGAGCCCTGGGCTTCCATGAGCACAGCACAGACAGCACTGGAAAGAAGTTGTCCCCAAGAAGGGGGACACCAAGGTGGGGTTCGTACCCCAGCGCTGCCACTCGGTGACAGGTTTGCTGCAGGACAGCTCGGTGTGTCAGCTGGAAACACAATTAACTCCAGTGCACAAAGGAATAAGCGAAGATCCCCATGAGCCCCTCGGATACCATGTCAGGGCTCGGCCAGCCCTGCACAGTGCACACAGGCCTTTTGCTGCATGCAAAGCAGCGACAGCATCAAGGGATGCAGGGAACATGGACTAAGCAAGGGGACCGAGGCCACGTGGTGCAGCAGAGAGAAGGGCCCGATCCAGATCCCACCGCAGCCCAGGAGGGTCCTGCCACTGCCCTCAAGGGGCTTGGGCGGTCACAGCCCCTTGGGCATCCCCTTTAGCCACCCAAGCCCCAGGGACACAGGGCAGCTGGGTCCTGTGCAGGGCCAGGTGCCAGGCTGGGCACCCGGTGGGAAGCAGCAGGGATAAGAGCCCAAATTCCCAGCGAGGGCCAGTCGGAGCCCGGTTCCAGACAGGAGCAGACACGTCCCATCCTCTCCACAACACCTGCAGCCGGGAGGGAGAGAGGATTGAACGCGGCCCCTCGACAGGCAAGCAGCCAATGCCCTGGGCTGCGAGGAGACTGAGCAGCCTCCAACAGCCCCCAGAAAACGACCAGCGAGGAGCACTGGGCTCCTCCTGGCCATCCAAGCCCTTCCCGCCAGGTCCCCAGGAGTCCAAGGGCAACAGCAGCAGGTGACCATGGGCAGACACAGGGCATTTGCCCCAGCATCGCCCCGCACCAGGCGGCCCAGCCGCTGCTCGCTCCCTGCAGCAAGCGCCCTCCCTGCCAGCTGCGTTCCGGTGGTTATTCCTGCTTTTCCAGTCAGCGATGTTCCTGTGCTGCACTCCAGCAGCCCCTCTCCAGCTCATTTGCCTGCAGAAGGTTTTTATTCCCTTCTGCCGAGGCTCAGGACAGCAAGGAAAGGGCGGCGCGATCCCAAGCTGCAGGGCAAAGCTGGCTGCTCCGCAGGGACGGGCGCATCCCAGACCCTCCCAGCATCACATTCCCAGCATAGGGCTGCTGGCTGAGCTGCATCCCAGCACAGCCAGTGCCCAACTCCAGCTCCACCAACACCCCCTGAGCGTTCACCCTGTGCCCAATCCCGGCTGCTCTGTCGTGGGCAGGGTGGCTGCCCTGTCCCCACGTTGGCCCAGGACGCCTGGAGGTGCTGGAGAGGCGCCAGGCAGAGCCCACTTTGAAGCGGGTGCCAGGGCCAGGCCAGGGCTCTCGGCTGCAGGCACCGTGTGCCGGGCTGAATTACGCCAGGAGAGAAACCCCAGGTCACGGCAGTGCCACCGCGGCAGGAGGAGCCTGCATCGCTGCCCACGCCGCCCCACGCGAGCCGCGGGGCCCCGCGAGGAAAGAGCCCCGCGCTCGCTTGCCTCGGCCCGGGGTCGGTCCGGTCCTCCCGGCAGCGGGCACGGAGCAGGATGCTCCACAGGGATGCGGGACCCGTGGATCCAGCTGCCTGCAGCGACGCAGGCACCGAAGGGGTTACCGAGCGCGGCGAGGCTGGCAATAACAAAGGGCACCGGAGCGATTTGGATCTTTAAAAAGCCCTCGGCCCCGGGTGCGCGGCCGCGCTGGGGAGCGCGCGCGGGCACCGCCGCTGCTCCTTTAAGGTATTTAACAACAAAGTGGGTGAAGGCGCTGGCTCCTCCCCGAGCCTGCACATTCCCTCCGGGTCCCCCGCCCCAGCCACGAGTGACAGCGGGGACCCCGCGCCGGGGCCAGGACTACCGGTCCCGACGTGCCCCGGGCCCTGCCGGGGACTGTAGTCCTGTCCCCGGCCTGCGCTCCGCAATGACCAGCCCAGGCAGGCGGCAATTAACTGTTTTGTAGCCTCGTCTCAGCCGGCAGCACTAATTGCATGTGCCCGGTCACTGCAGGGAAGGGGACGTCACCGCGGCTGGTCCCCAGCACATCCCGTTCTGCTCCTGCTGCGAAAGGGCTCTGCAGGTAGCACCCACCCCTCCTTCATGCCCTTGCTGGAGACAGACTTTCCCGCTGGGATAAGGACTGTGTTCCAGCGCTGCCACATCTGCAGCTATAACGTGAGTTCAGAGCAAACACAAGGATCAATCCTCGGCTAAGCAACATTGAGGACTTTACGGTATTTGGCATGGCCATTAAGTGCAGCCGTTATCAGATACGGCAGCCCTGCTTGCCCGGAATATCCCACCTTTCCGGGCAGCAACGCTGGGGGGACACACTGCGATTCCTCGCAGCAGGAGCGGGCACCCATCAGCTGGGTGCAGTTCCCAGCACGGGCTCACTTGCTCCCAGGGACAGTCACAGCCTTGGGCTCCAACAAACTCCCCTCTTAAGACCCTGCTTCCAAACGCAGCAAACAATTTGGAGCACTTTTCCTGTGACAACCCACCTAAGAGCCCCAGCACACCGTGGAGAAGGATCCTGGGGGCTGCAAGGACAGAAGCACGTTGGGGATGGAGCTCAAGCCGATCCTTAGTTTGATGTCAGCCTCCTTACAATCCAAGTGACTTATTCCCATGCCTGACCCACAAGCCAACGGAGAAGGGATCTATGGCCATCACCCTGCAGCCCCAAGGTCCAGGCTTTCCCATTGAGGAGTTAGCCTTGAGCACAGACAAGTTCCACAAAAACTGGGGAAACAGAACTCCCCTGCAGAAGTCAGCTCCTTTCTGACCTTTCCTGGAGAAGGATCCTGGACTGGTTCTCCTGGGACAGGGAGACAGGGGCAGTAGGGGACAGAGAGGCAAAATCCCTACTTAGTACCCACTCCCTGTTACCATTTACAAGGGTAATCAGAAATGTTAGAAAGAACTAAATGCCAAACACCCTCCACAGGGAGCTGGATGGTTCCTCCCAGCTTCTTCCATCTGCCAGCACTTTCTTGCAAGTCCCCCAAACCAAAGGGTTGGCAGCCCCAGAGCTGCCAGCTCCTTTGTCCTTCTCACCCCCCCAGAAGTTTCACAGAGCAGCTCTGCTAATGCAGCGCACAGCGACGGACCGGTCCGGCCACCGGCGAGGCTGCGAGTGCCAGCCGGGACAGCTCCCCTGTTAAGGGTAATTAAAATGGGTGATTTTTGATCTCCTTTCCTCACTCCTTTTCCAGGGTTTGCTGCAAACTGTGTAACTGCGGATAAGGCCAATTGGCCAACAGATCCAGAGCTGCAAGAAAGAGCTAAGGGTGAAAGCAACAGGCAACAGCCTTGTTCGCAGCAGCTCAATCCATGGCAGGATGCGCCACGGCCCTGGAGCCGACGGGACGAGGCAGCCGAGGCCAGCGCGGCTCCCAGAGCTGCAGCCTTGTCCCGGCTTGTTTCCCCACTAGCTTGGGGTGCCTGACTTGTAATAAGTGAGCCTGAAAAGCAGGCTCCTTCTCAGACATGCCAGGCACCCACAGCTCAACTTACAGACGCGTCCCCAAAACATCAAGCTCCGGGTGCACCCAAAAAACTCGTGTTTTGACTAATGCTCAGGTGCCTCCACTTCCTTGTCTGGAAAAAGCCTGGCAACGCCAGGCCTAGGACCGAGGCTCAAGGGGAAATTGCTGTTTAGCAGCTCCTCTAATTGCTCTGGAATTGCAATATCAAGCAGTAAATTCACGTCTGCGCTCGCTGCTCTGGGTGGCAAATCCGCACCAGACAGCGCCCAATCTGACCGCTGCAGCATCGCAAAGGGAAAGGGAAGGAGGGGGTTAAAGAAGGAGAGCGGTGCCAGTTGGAAGTGCTACCTAAAAAGGGTTTCTCTTACTAGCTGAAGCAAAATGGTTTCTCTTGCCAGCTTGTTTACTGCGCAGCTGAGAGCGGCGAGCAGCCAGGGTTGGTGCTGGAGCCACCACCAGATCGAGGGCCGCGAGGCCAGACCCCAGCACCGGGAACCTGCTGCAAAACATCAGCCCCATCCACAGCCTGGGGCCAGCCCCACCGCTCCAGCGCCACCGATGGCCCCGAGCACCAGTGGCATTTACACGGAGGAAGGTGCAGCTCCGGCCTCCAGGAATTGGGCAGCGAGTCCTAGCCCCGTCCTGCTGCCCTTGGGCGGGAGCAGTGGTCCTGGCCATGCAGCGGCCAGTTAAAAGCTGCAGTTATGTTTAACTGATGGTTTCAGCAGGGTCCTTGGGGCCCTTTCCTATGGGAAGGGTGCCCAAACACCACCAGACGCAGGGGCAAGGGGTGCAGAACAGACCAAAATCCCTGGGAAAGCAGCATAGGATGCGGGCACCAACCACACATCCCACCCGGCTTGCTGCTGCAGAGCCAGGACTTGTTACCCGCTGTCGGAAAAGCGGAGCTTACAGCCACATGCTGAGACAGGTCTCTGTCAAACTCACATTTTCCAGGAGATCTGGGAGTTCACAGGCCAAACCAAGGCAGCAAACACCAAACTAAGGCCCACCAGGAGAGGCTGCCCACAACCAGCATCGGCCTCGCCGCCCGCCATGCAGCACCCTGCGACCAGCGAGAGGATGAGGCCTATGTTTCACAGACATTATATTAATTACCCAGAGTGTAAATAAGATTAAGGTTTTAATTCTATCTCCATCTCCTGCTGTGCTCTTAGGCTTTCGGTGCCACAAAGCTTCGCAGACAGCTGCAGCAGAGGGCACTTCCCCGAGAGCCTGAAACGGCGGCACCGTCTCCCGAGTCGGGATTGCCCCACAACACCCAGACGGCCCCAGGACCTGCACTTGCACTCTGGTACCTGCTGCTTGTACCCTGTGTCCCGATCAGCCTGGCACCGCTGCACGTCTGCGCCAAGACGGGACAGCAGCGGGATCTCAAGGACACGGGTTGAGGCAGAGGACACGTGGAGAGCCGCAAGGGAGAGAGATCAGTGGAAGCAAGAAAGGAGATGCTGTAAAACCCAACTCAGTGCTGCCCATGCCCACGGCCATTATCCACAGCCACCCCACGCACGGGACTGTGGTTATTTTTCCATTTTACGGAGCAGGCTCCTAGAGGAGCTAGGAAACACACGGCAGATCGTTCACCCCCACTTTGCATGGCTGAGACAGATTGAAGCGGCTACAGCAGCAAGAAATTAATTCATCCAGGCACCCAGAGGGGCAACGAGCTGCGTCCGCAGCTGGAGCTCACACCAGCAGGTATCCCCTGGGAACACTGCTCATCCCACGCTATGCCATAGCCAAGGAGAGAGACACAGAGGGCCCTCACTCACTGTGTCCTGCACCAAACCCAGCGAGGACGCACCAAGCACCCCAGGCACGGCCCTGCTCGCTGCCCAGACGCACCGGTGAGGGCTGCAGCGGTTGCTCTCTGCTGGCCTCATCGCTATCTGCGGTGGGGCTGGGTTTAGTCACCACAAGGCCACGCTGCTCCCACGCTAGCCTTACCTGCAGGGCACGCGCCTGAGCTCCTCGCTGGTCACTCTGCCCAATGCGAGACACCTACCCCTGCTCCCTATGACACAGGGCTCTACAACGCGGGGCTCTGTGACACCACGGGCAGGTCACCAGGCACCCCACTGCTCCCCTCACCACCAGCACAGCACCCACCACAGACTCCTCTTACCTGCCTGCCGAGGGCTTCTCCTCTGCATCGCTACCCCATGGGTGCAGCACCACATCCCTCCACACACAGGACCCTCGGGCACAGGGACACCTGGTCCCATGCATCCCAACAGCTCCCACTCATGGGACCATGGTCTGGCCAGAGCCCTCTCTCCAAACAGATCATCCTGGTGCACCAGAGGCTCAAGGCTGCTGGGTGCAAGGTGGGTGTAGGGACCATTATTAGCAACAGCTGATAGACAGTCCTGCTTCCCCATTGGGGAGAAAACAGGTGGGACTGGGGGCCTGTGATGAGCAAAGCTGATAAATGGCACCGCTCCCACAGAATTAAAGCCTCTGCAAACCAGGGTGTGCAGCCGGGTGCTTGCAAGGCTGGAGAGGAAGAACGGGGGCTGCTTGTGGGGCCAGGGTGGGTGGAAGCGCTGCCAAACTGGGGGGCTCCTAGTGCTGTGTCTGCCTGGGGGGGGCACATCTAACTGTGATATTAATTGAGGGGATCTCAGGGGGTTATTGGGGGTGCCTCAAGCCCAAAACCCAGGAAAAGGGGGTTGTGTAACACTCCCAGTGCAGTGGGTGGGTGGGTGGGAAAGAGTGTTTCACGGCCATAGCGCGACTGGGGGGTGACCCCAAAGAGCCGTGTTGGGGTGCCCCGTTCCAGAGGCCTTTTGAGGGGCAGCTCCGGTGTCCGCAGGGGAGGCGTCGGTGGAGCGCGGGGCGCCGCGTTGCCGCCGCCCTCCTGAGGGGAGCGGGGCCGCCTCGCGCTCCCGAGGCGGGACACCCGCCGCCCCGCGCCTCTCCAACGGGGGCCCCATCGCGGGGCGCGTTGCAAAACCCGCTCCTTCCCTCCGCACCGGCCCCGCCGCGAGGCGCCCGCCGCGCGCCCGGCGGCGTTTGAACGGCACAAAGGACCCGCCGCGCCGCCATTGGCCGCCGCGCCCGCCCGTCACGCCGCCCGCCGCCGCCCCGTTGGCTGCCGGCGCCGCGGGGGGCGGGGCGGGGCCGGCGCGGCGCTATAAAAGGCGGGGGCTGGGCGGGCGCGCGCTCAGAGCCGCCGCTCGCCAGGTACCGGCCGGGGGGCGGAGCCGGGGGCGGAGCCGGGGGCGGGGCGAGGGGCGGGCGCGCGCGCGGGGGCGGTGCGCGCGGGGGGCGGGCGGGCGCGCGCCGCGCTGGTGGCGCTGCCTGCACCGCGCGGAGCAGCGACGAGCGGCAGCGGCGGCAGCAGCAGCAGCAACCGGCGGAGCCGCCGGGGCGCCCGGCGATGCCCGCTCTGCCCCGCGCGCCGGCCGCCCCCTGAAGACACCCCCTCTATTTTTTCCCCCCTCCAGCAACCTCGAGCTGTTTTTTTTTTCCCCCCCTTCCCCTTTCCCTCCCCCTTTTCTTTCCCCCCCTCCTCCCCTACCTTTTCTATCCTTTATTATTTTTTTCTTTGCGACCCTCTCCACCCTCCCCGGCTGGCGTGTGGATGCGGCCCGGGGTGTCTGGCTGCGAGGGTGGCGAGAGCAGATGCTGAGGGGCCGCAGGAGGATGGAGAGCAGCCTCGATGCGCAGAGTTTGATCAGTATTTCCCTGCGGAAGATCCACAGCTCCCGCACGCAGCGAGGCGGCATCAAGCTCCACAAGAACCTGCTCGTCTCCTATGTGCTCCGCAACGCCCGGCAGCTCTACCTGAGCGAGCGCTACGCCGAGCTCTGCCGCCGCCAGCAGCACTACCCCGAGGGCGCCGCGCTGCTCGCCATGCCCGCCGCCTGCCCGCCCGCCGCGCCGCCGGAGCCGCCGCCGCCCGCGCGGCCCGGCGCGGAGCTGCTCGAGGGCCCCGTGTGCGCGGCGCCCGCCGAGCTGCAGCGAGCGCCCTGCAGAGACTCGTGCCCCGCTTTCTACCGGGCCGCCGCTCCCACCGGCAGCAGCAGCAGCAGCGCGGGGCTGCTCTACGCCGCCGGCTGTGACTCGCCGCCGCACTGTAGCAGCCGCACCACCGTGCTGGATTTGGACACTCACGTCGTGACCACGGTGGAGAACGGCTACCTGCACCAGGACTGCTGCTCGCAGTGCCCCTGCTGCTGCCAGCCCGCGCCCGCCTCCCCGCCGCCCGCGCCGGGCGCCAAGCGCAAGTATTACCCGGGGCACGAGGAAGAGGAGGAGGAGGAGGGGGTGGAGGAAGGGGAGCCGGGGGGAGGCGGGGTGGCGGGCGGCCCCCCCTTCGCCCCGTGCACCAAGCGCGCCCGCTTCGAGGAGTACAGCGCCGAGCACCCGCAGGACTCTAACAACATCTCCAACTTGATCTCCATCTTCGGCTCCGGTTTCACGGGGCTCGTGAGCCGGCAGCAGGACTCGGAGCAGCCGCTCAACGGGCAGCTGTGCAGCAAGCAGGCGCTGGCGAGCCTCGGAGCCTGGACTCGCGCCATCGTCGCCTTCTAGGGGGCGCGGGCAGCAGCGGGGGGACCCCCCGGCTCCGGGGGGGGACCCGGAGACAAAGGCGGGAGATGGGGGACGGGGTGGGGGGGGCGCGCTGGGGCGGCGGGGGGGCGCGCAGGGGAGGCGGGGGGGGCAGAGCCACGCTAGTGTTTTATAAATTGTACAATAAAGAAGAAAAAAGCGAAGATGTTGGGACTTTATTTTTGCAGAGATGAGAGAGAAAGGGGAAAAAATAAACACGAAAAATAATAACAAGCGAACAGAGCCCCCGAGCAGCCCCCGTTTAATCCTCTTTGTGGCCGCTCGGGGGGCTCCGCCGCGGGGCCCGGGGCCGGTGCTGGCGGCCGGGGCCACGTGAGAGCCCGGCCCGGTCCCGCCGCTCCCTCCGCTGCTGCTGTTTGGGGGGCCGGAGGGCAGCGAGGCGCCTCTCCCCGCCGCCTTTTGTGCGTTTCTGCAGAGAAACAAACAAAAAAAAACACACGCGAAAACAACAACAACAACAAAAAAGAGGCAGGAATGAAAACATTTCAACTTTGCTCCCCAAAAGAAACGCGCGCGACGCGACTTCTCCCGCCGCCCGTGCCAGGGAAACGCTGCAGGGGGGCGAGAGCCCCCGGGGAGGGGGGGTAAAAGCCGAGTCCCCCCCCCCCCCCCAAGCCTTGGGGTGGGGGCGAGCGCCGCCCCCTGCGCCCCGCTCCGCTCCTGCGGCTGCCGCAGGTAACCGAGAAACGCCCCCCAACCCCCCGTGCTGTGTCGGGTCCCTCACCGGGTCCTCCCCCCCACACTTTTTCTTTTTGTCTTTTTTAAAGTTCAAGTGTTCTGGTTTCAGCCTTCCAAAAAAAAATCATAAAACCAGCATTGTTTGGTCTTGTGAAGAGATCTGTCTCCTGTAGAGTCTTCTGCCCCCCCCCTTTTTTGTTGAAAAAAAGAAAAACCTTTTGTTGTAAAAAGGTGGGTTTTCTGGTCCCCCCCCTCTTGTTTTCCTGCAGCTGCCCACTCCCAACTTCACGGTATCAGCACTATGTGTAACTGAGGATGCTTTGCCAAACGGTCTGGTGGGTTCCCTTCTTCCCGTTTTCTTCCCCCCCTCTTTGTTTGTAAGCCTGTATTTTTGTGCATATGGAATTGTATATCACCGGGTAAAACTGTTCAGATTTGTTTAAATTTATAATCTTAATAAAAAGTCGATTATAAAGTTGCCGTGCCCGCGCTTCTCTTGTCATTGCAGCGCGCGGGAGCCCCTGCGCCCGAGTCGCCGCTCGTTCTAGGACTCGCAGAGCCGCCGTGACCCCCCAAGCCCGGCCGCGACCCCCTCCTCACACCCCCCTCCAAACGCCTTTGTCCGGCCGCCCCGGGCTCCTTTCCCCCGCTTTCCCCCCGTTTTTCCCCCCTAACAAAAGGCTCCGGCTCCGCGGACCCAGGTGGGACGCGGCGGCTCCGGGGGCGGCAGCGACCCCAGCCCGGCCGCTACCTGCGCGTCCCCCGGGCCGCGCCGCTCTGCGCCCCCCGCTGCGCTCGCGAAGTTTATTTTTTCTTATTTTCCCTTTTTTTTTTTTTTTTTTTTTTTTTTTTTTTTATAAGTTGGAGTTTGTTATCACCGCTCTGTGCCACTTGGTGGTGCGTGTTGAGCTTTTTTTTTTTTTTTTTTGGTCTTTTTCCCCCCTTTTCTCCTCCTTTACACCCAATGAATGGAGGCAACGAGCGCTCCTGACCCACCTCCGGGCTGACCTCAGCACGGGGGACTTTTTTTTTTTTTTAAATCCTGTAGAAGGGGAAAAAAAAAAAAAAACCCTCGCAGTTTTTCAGCGCTCGGTGCAAACCCGACAGCTGGTGCCGCTCCTCGCCCCCCGCCCCACACAAACAAGCAACCAACCCCCCCCGCCCCAAGCGCCCCCATCCGCGCATCGCGGGGGAAACGCAGCCCTCCCCTCGCTCCGCAGCAAAAACGCCCCAAAACGCGTTGGGTTTGGGGAGAGAGGGGGGGGCCAGGGGCGCGTTATAGCGAGGCGGCGGCGCCGAGCGCCCGCCAAAGCCGCGGGCCGGGCCGAACCGAGCCGAACCGGGCCCCGCGCGCCCATGGCGCCCCCTAGCGCCCGCCGCAGGGGCCGCAGCGCCCCGACGGGGCCGGGGCTGCGGGGCGAGCGGCGGGAAGGGGGGGACACGCAGCCCTGTGGAGCCTCCCACGCCCTGTGCTCCACGTCCCACTCATCCCCACGGAGCCCCACGCGACCCGGCCAGAACCTCCCCTGCCCACGGGGGCCGCAGCCCCCTCCGCTGCACCCAAGTTCCGTGCAGAGACCAGCATCGCTCTTGCCCTCGCTGAAGGCAGCCCCGCGGGGTGCGGGAGATGGGGACACGCACCCCGGTCCCTGGCGCTATGCGGGAAGATCCCGCAGCTCCACTGAGACCCAGCGGCTCTCACGTCGCGGTTATTTATTTATTTGCAGCCTCCGCTACGTGACATTTCTCTTCTTGCGACGGCAGCCACCCCATCACAGAGTGTCGCTGCTGTGAGCGAGCGGGGCCCGGGAAGCAGCGGCTCATCTGCATATTCATCCGCACCTGATTAATTAATCATGATGGCAGGAGCGTGCAGCCTGGGAGGGAGGTGACAGGGGAGGCTGCACCCCCAGCCCCTTTCCTGCTCCACGGCTCTCCCTGCTCCCAAGTCACCGCTTCCCTCCCTCCAGTCGGTGCTCCCAGACCCAGTGGCACCTGCTAGGGTGAAGGTGCCTCATGGTTAGATGGAAACTGCACGACCATCCCGGCCCTGGCTCGCTCCTGACTGAGACAACTTTAAATTTGGCTGGAGCAAAACCACAGCGTCCCCAAGAGCTGCCACCAGCTCAGTCAAGGGCAAGGGCTGCCCCTTCGGTTAAGGTGTTTTGGGCTCTGCTGTGCAGGGTCAGAATCCCAAAGCGCTGTCGACTTCGAAAGACTCTTTGGAGGCACCTGCATCTCACGGAGGGGCAGGGACAGCCTGAGATTACAGCAAGGTGCCAGGCTGGAGGCACAAGTTCAACACCAAGCTCCAGTGCAGCAGCACCCGCCTGCTCTCCCTGGGGACCTTCAGTGGAAGGAGGGTCAGGAAACGGCCAGGAGGTGCTGGCAGCCCCCTGGCTCCCGCACCAGCCCCAGTGGGTCCCCTCCTGCCATGAGGGACCAGGACAGCCACACAATGGGGAGCCGAGTCCCGCCGGTCCGTGGGCTCCGCTCGGCACCAGCTCCCACCGCTGCTCCCGGAGCGAGGCGGTCGCTGGCCCTGCAGCTCATGGGAGGCCATGGGGAGACCAAACCTTTCCTCGGCTGTATCTAACGAGGGAAGGACAGAGCACTCAGGAACCGGCACCGACGGCAAAGCGGCCGCCTCAGGACTCCTGTCAAGGAGCCAGGAGGGTCTCAGCGTCATAAAGCACGAGAGGCCCAAGCCCGTGTGCCCGGGAGACGACGACGCTGCCTCGTGCTTTGGCGCTCGGCAGTGCCACATGGAAGCAAACACTGCAATAACAGCAGAGCCCGGCCCCCCAGCTGCATTTTCATCCCCAGGGCTGAAGGAGGGGGGAAAAGGAGGTCTCAGGAAGGCCCCCCACCCCAATCCTTCTCTGCCAGAGAACCCAAAAACCCAACTGCCGCATTCCCACCGCTGCAACCCAGCCAAGGCACAACCAGGACAGACTCACCTGCCACCTGGGGTGAGGGACAGAGCTCCCCAAGATGGGTTTGCAGAGACCTCACAGGGCAGGTGCCCCTTCCGTAGCTCCTTGGGGCACTTCCAGGGCCCAGGGAGGGCTGGAGGGGATGTTATCCACACACTGTCTCCAAGGGAAGGGCCTGGCCCCTGCCCCAGGGCAGGGATTGCTGAGTGCCAGCACCTGGGCAGGGTGCAGGGCCGGCTGCCCCGCACCTGCGGGCAGTAACACGCAACGACCACCCTAACCCTGCACCGGCCACTGCCAGGAGACATCCCCTCTCCGTGGGCTGCTCCTATGGGACACGGGATGTCCCCTCCTGCTTGTCCCCTCCTGCTCACCAGTGGCCTGGCCCGGGCAGGAGGCTCGAGGGAGGAATGCAGCGAGGGAGAGAGCACGTCTGCCCAGTCCTGCACAGGCCCCTATGCATCCATAGCTTCTCATTTGGGGAGAATTGGGGTTTTTAAGCTACCAGCAAAGCATTGCTTTTTCCCTCTTCTCCTCTCCAAAACGAGGCTTATGCATGGAAACGTGCAAAGAGCTGCTTTTTCTTCCTCTCTCTCTCTCTTTTCTTTTTCCCCAGGTTTTACAACATGAAAGTGGATGCCGATGTGAATGGAATTTTGAGGCTGGAAGCGGGGAAGGCTCTGCTTTGAAAGGCGCCCGTTCGCTCGCAGCGTCGCCCGTTCTCGAGCTCCCCGGCACCCCCGGCTGCTGCAGCCCCCGCTCTCCCTCCAGCCCGGCGCCGCTCGGGCTTTTGTTTCTCGCGGGCTCCCGGGCGAGCGGAGCCGCCGCCGCCGCCACCGAGCGCCTCCCGGGCGGCCGCTCCTCCTCCCGCAGCCCCGCGCGCAGCCGGGCACGGAGCCGCTCAGATGCTCCGGAGCAGCTCTGCGGACACCCGTCATTGCGGCTGTTTTGGACAGCGATAGCCCCCCGTGCTCGTGGTACGGGATGGCCTGCCCTGCAGGAGACCCCTGCCCGCGCATTTAGGGTACTTATGTATTTAAAATACTTCATGTCTGGGTTTACGCGGCAGGACCCTGCCTTTATCCTTGGTGCCAAGGTGGGAAACTCAGGCCCCCGTTACAATCACAACCAGCGTCTGCAAGAGCAGCAGCAAATTGAACCCACGTCATCCGAATGTGCCCAAAGCACCGGGCAGCCCTCGCGCCTACGTGTAAATCACTGAGACTGTCCCCCAGGGATCATCCCCCTTCTTCCACCTTTGCTATAAAAATTAGTAGGTTTGAGGTATTTTTGAGGAGGCTGGGAGGGCTGTGCTGACAAAGTGCAATGCTTGATGACTTTAACCCCAAATTCTCTGTGACACAGATAGCCGGGCAATTATAAAATACTTCCAAGCTCGCTCCATAAACCCCTTTGCTGTTGCTATTAGTATGCATTAACATTTTATTGGTGTTACAGGATGAAACATCCAGTCTTGCAGCTCCAGTGGGCTTGGGGATTTCCAGCATCCTGCAATATGTATCCGTGCAGAGGAAATTAAAATGTGGATGGATCAGCAAGATACAGTCAAATCCTCCACAGTAATTTGGAGAAGACTAAACTCTGGTGCTAGTGGAGCATATTCCAAGCCATCTAATAGAGAGCTGATGATCTCGGTAACAGCCTCTTTGTAACTTTTATTCTTGCCTACAAGGGAATTTTTTCAAAGCAGATATGTAATACCTAAACTAATATTTTTTAAAACTATATGCTCTGAACACACACACACACACAAAGGAAGACACTTCACAGAACATTCACTTTCAGAGATCAGCTAGTACCCAATAAAAGTATATACCGAATATCTAGCTGGAATTTATCTATAACCACCCCACCAGCCAATTTTATATAGTTCATAGCCATTATAGGACATATTGACTCTTAGAAACGTTGGAATAGTTTGCCCATTTAGCAATAGTGAAGCATATATTTCCCTTAGCACTATTACCATTTTTAGCTGAAGCCGAAATGTTGTTTCTACATTAAGGCTGGGAAGTGCAGTGCTGGCGAACCTCATTAATTCCGTGTACATGAAGCGGCCCAAAGCTATGCAGCCTTTCCCCAAATTGGGCTTCAGCTCTGTAGACCTCACGGTCTCCAGCAAGGCAGTTTCCACACATAAAATTGGGAGGAATTCATGTAAAAATAGATAATTTGGGTCTCTTGTGCTGTACAGTCTGCTTGGGTTTATTTCTCCCAGGTGTCTTAGAAACACAAGGGCTGGTAAGGAGCTGCCATTTGGGTTTCTCGCCTTCCTCCATTTATGGACTCAGCAAATCCTTGAGCGCATCCTTAATCTGTTTTTATAAAGGGAAGGGAGCACTCGCCCAGCAGGACTTAAAATCACACTTAAGTGCCCCGCAGAACTGAGGCCCCGCTCCGCAGCTCCCCGGCCTCACGGGCATGGAGCATCCCAAGCTGCCACGAGGGATCGGGATGTTATTTATTATCCGCGTTACAGTTGGAACTGGGAACACGGGCAGTGACTAGTTCCAGTTTTAGCAACAACTGTATTTACACGCTGGGTACAGCCGGCTGCTGTGGACATTCCCAAGCCCGGGCTTTTTATAGCAACCCAAAGCACCTACTCCACCCCCTCCAAAGCCTCCCCTGCCCTCGGGGCCCTCTCAGCATCGGGCTCCTCACAGCAAGAGCAGCTCCAAGCTGAGGACACGGCTGCCGTGGTGCAGCCTAAACCCCACCGGGGTTGGATTCAGCCCCTCGCTGAATTTAGCTTGTTCTAGGGTGGTTTTTTAATGAGGTTGCAGCAAAGGCAAGAGTGGTCTCGGGCCGCTCGAGGAGTTTGTCCTGATGTCAGTGGGACAAGGGCTGAGCCTTCCTCTGCCAAAGGGGAGGCTGTATCTGTCACAGGAAAGGTCTGAGCTCTCTCCTCTGTGCTCTTATAGAATCGTTATGGTTGGAAAAGACCTTCGAGATCCTCGAGTGCAACTGTAAGCCCTTCAACACCATCCTGCTAAACCATGTCCCCAAGTGCCTCATCTGCACAGACAGGGAAAACCATCATGTTTACATGAAATGAGCTCTGAAAGTGCTGCCACATTCTGCATCTCAGTCTGGACAGCCCTTCCTCAGAGCGGCGATGGGACCCCCTGTGCTTCTTGGCTTGCAAGACTCACGTGGTGCGTTCCCAGGGGAGATTTTGGCTCTGTTATCGGTTCTGTCGAGTCCATCTGAAGGCAGCAAGTCAACGTAGTTGGAGAAACCCAGGGCCACCTCTGCCGTTGCTGTCACCACTCCCAGGGCTCAGTGTGCCCTTCCCATGGCTGCTGAGCCCTACCCTCTTCCAAGCTTTTTGCCACCTCTTCCGAGTTTCCAGATGGATCAGGCCCAGTTTTGGGCTTTCTGAAGCAGCCAGGTTCTGCCAGCCCCAGGGCTATCGTGTGATTCAACACCAAGGTCCTTGGGTATGAAATGTCTCTTTACCCTGGAAAGTGCCACCTAGGATCTCGCTGCTCAGCAAACCCTGGTCCTGCAGCAGGGCCGTCTTCGTCTACTTGATAGCAGGAACCCAGCGCTGCATAACGGCAATCAGCCACCTGCCAGGGACAAGTTAACCCCGCAACGAGGGCATGAAACGCTTCTGGTTTCTCTTCCTTTGCTCCTATCGCTGCCCAAGGCTGCTTCTCTTACCTCTTACTTCGTTTATCGCTCACTATCACGAATGATCCTTTATGAGGAAGGGCCACAAGGAGAGAGACAGGAAGGCTGAGGGCAACTTGCAACAAGGGAGCACCTGCCAGGCCCTCTCAGCACCACCCAAAGTGTCTGCAACCCCTGAATCCAGGTTGGAAAACAGGCCGGGAGGGAGGACGGTGGGACCCCGGACTACACCGGGCTGCTTCCCCTTCGCTAGTGCGTCACCCTCGCCAAGGGACACCCTCGAGACAAACACAAGCACCTTTGTACTAGCATTTGTTAGACACGTCTGCTAGCTCCTGAGATCATGGTACCATTTTCAGTATAAATCCAACAGAACTGCTCAGCTAAACTAGTGCTGGGAGTCCTGCGTCAGCAGAGCAGGAAAAACAACCGAAAAACAGGAGGGTTCCAGCTCCCCCTTGCCCCAGGAGCAAGGCTCAGACACCTCTTGGTTTTGAGTGTCTGCTCTTTAAGAGACATTCGCTGGCCGAGGAGCTGGATTTGGACATCACCCACCTGCCAGGTCCAAGGTGCGAGAGAGGGCGATTGGACAACCCAAAGAAATGAAATAAATAAAATATCATATGTCAGAGAGACCTAACAAGGGCACAAAGACAGTCTGAACATACTCACTTCATGCAGTTAAATAACAAGTCAATTTTGGTGCAAGCAAAAGATCAACCAACATGGTAAATGCGTCGAGAAAGTCTCTTCTCAGCTCCCCAGGAGCCCCAAAGTGGGAGCAAAATGCAGTCCAAGAGAGACCAACACAGTCACCGGTGCAAAACACAGAGATTTTAATTAAAACCACAATGTCGGAGGTGGGGGAGCGCTGCTTGAGACACGGAGCAGCCCTGGGCGCTGCTCCACGCGCGGAGAGGAGCGGAGCCCCGCGGGGCTGGGAGCCGAGGGACACGAGCAGCCAACGGCCCCGCTACAGGGGTGACACGAACCAAAGAATTAACTGCTTCAGGCCCAGAAATGCCTCGTGGGACAAACGTGCAGACTCGGGCAAGCAAAAACACGGAGCTCCATGCGATCCTCCTGCCCACCAACTCCAGGTCCCAAGGGACACAGGCTCCCCCAGGGCAGCTGCAGTGGAAGGAGACACCAAACACCTCCCTACCCTCTTCCAGGGCTCTGCTTCCCAGTCGCAGTGTCCCTCCCAGCACCGAGACTGCTAACGTCAACATTTCCATCCACCTTCTTTGGCAGAAGCCAAATTTCCACAAAATTACTGGGAGAGACGTGTTCAACCCCCAGGGCAGCTCCGAGAAACCATAAGCTTGGGCTCAGCCCGTGCTGGCCAGAGGCTGCGCAGACCTTTGCAGCCTGGTGGCACCTGGTAAAAGCCACCAGCAGAGAGAGGGGACACAGACGGAGAAGCCCCAGTTCCCTCATCGCTGCTCCAGCAGAAACAGACTCCTCTGATCCCAACGTGCAGCAACGCACCCAGCGTGGATTTATTTGCAAAGCCGAGTTGACGCACACATCCCATTAACGACTTAGGGATAAAGACCTGCATCTCCTTCCCTTCCATTTAAAACGCAGCTCTATGAAGCTGGTTTAGGTAGAAAGATCCTTGCCACCGTCCCACGGAGACGACAGGCAGCCCAGGGCCAAGCAACGGAGCAGACGGGACGGTAGCGGCACTGGAAAGCTCTGCTTTCGCTCTACAAACACCTGCATTTCACTGCCTCTTAATTTAGACTCTTCTCGCTCTCCCTCCCCAGAGCATCTGAGAGAACCTTTTGTAAGAGGGAGCAGCTAAGTCTGGCAACAAGAAAACTGTAAAAAAAGAAAAAAAAAAGAAAGAAAAAAAAGAAAAAAACCTAAATGCAAACAGGCTTTTTCTTCCAAACAGTAACAGTAAAGCAGCACAGCAGCAAAGCTGAGCATCCTGGCTGGAAGCAGCAGCACCACCCCCTCCACAGGCTGGGAATACGCAGGGAAAGGATCCCAGCTGTCCCCAGCACCCCACAAACCCCAGGCCAGGTCCTCTCACCTCCACACCGGGCATAGGAACCGCAGGGGGAAACACCCCGTCCTGCCAGAAGCTCGCAGAGCATCGCACGTGGACACAACAGCTCTTCCCAACGCAACTTCCAACCACTTCTGCCCTCCCCGTGACAGTGTCATGGTCTGGCTCACGTCCCCGTTCATTCCCCTGCCTCCTGCTGGTGGCACTGGCTGTGTGGTCCCTCCACCTGAGCTCCAGCAGGCGCTGAGGAGTGGAGAGCCCTTTCTCCAGGGGCAAATCGCTCTCCTGGGCTATAGACGTGCTCCGTTAGCAGCCCGGTTACAGAAACAGGGCCAAGGCTGCCTGCTTGTCCCCGCGGAGCATCCGCTCTGCAGGGACCTCCCTAGAGGTGCTGGGGAACACGCTGCTTCCAGGGAAAAGCCCTTCGCTAGGCGGCTGGCACTAGTTCATGACCGAGCGGTAGCAGCCACGGTCACCTCGTGCCATGGAGGCCAGCCCAGGCACGGGGCAGCAAAGCGCCAAGGGCTGCGCGGAGGGCTGGCTGGACCCAGCGCATCCCCAAACAGCAACAAACGGGTGGGAACGGGGGTTTTCTGCCCATTAACCGCAGAGGGGAGGGAGCCCGAGGAGGCTCCGCTCAAGCCGGGTCTTTGCATCGCTGTTCCCACAGAGCCGGGGCCCTTGGGAGCCCTTGGCTCCGGTTACGGAGCCCGTTCAGACCACCAGGACCTGCGAGGCTCCTGGCTTCACCCTAGGGAAGAGGCAGGGTGTAAAAGGAAGGCCCGGGGGGCCTTGCAGGAGAGATGGAGGGAGGAGGAAATGGCTTTCCTTACCCAGGATAGGGGAGAGACGTCGCCCTGCGCTTCCAGCAACCCGCCCCACAGCTCCCTTGGCCCTCTCAAGAACAGCCCCTGCAAGGGAAGGTGGCTCACGTGCCGGCTCACACCTCGCCCCTCACCGTGGCTTCCCAAACCAAACAGCAACAGGAAACTTCAGTGAAATTCCAACGGGAAATTGCAGTTACCGCTGCCCAACACATATACACGGGCCTTCCTCCCCTCCCCAGCCCCTTCCTCCCGGGAAAGGGAGCACTGGGCTTGTCGGGGAGGCAGCCCCCACCCCAACCCCGCCGCACGGGCTCGGGCACTCGCGGGAGGTCCCCGTGGCCAGGACTTGCAGGAGAGCCCTCGGTCCCGTCCCCCGCGCGGGGCCGGCGGGCGCTTTGGATCTGCGGTTGCCGATGAGGACGTGCGGGAATGGATGGGCTGTGCGGCGGCGAGGCGATGAGGAGGCGGCGAGGGGAGGAGGAAGAGCGCGGCGCCTCCGCTGCCTCCGCTCCTCCCGCCGCCTCCTTAGGACGTCACGGGCTGGATGGGGAGCAGGCTGCCGAACTTGAAGTGCTGGATCACGGGGAACTTCTCCAGGCACTGCAGGAGGGGAGATAAAGAGGGGTCAATTCAGGAGACATCTCCACCTTAAACGCATCCAGAGCTCCAGCTGGGGAGGCGCAGGGCGGCTCAGCGCCAGGCCGTGTGCGGGATGGAGCTGCTGGCTCTCCCCACTCGCTTCCACCAGGCTCTGCAGCTCGGGAATGCTCCATATTCCCATCCCCATCCTCTTCCCTTGGGCCCGAGCCTTCCGCTTGCTGAAATGTGGTCGTGGAGCATGAGCAGAGAAGGCAAGTTAATATCAGCCACTCCTCGCTGCTCGAGCTGAGCTCTGAAGAGCTTCACCCTATGTTCCCCTCGACAACAGCAAAACCCACCTTGGGAAAGGCTCTTCGTGCCCAGGATGGTGCCCACACGCTGGGCTAGAGGCACCATCCCGCAGCCAGAAAGTGCTGCTCAAATGGCCTTGCAGACTGCCAAGTCTTTGGTAAAGAAACACCACTGATTTGGCTGCCGGGGTTTAAGACATCATCCACATCCCCAACTCCTGAGATTCCCACTCCCACTGCAGGGTTGGGTCGGAGGGAGTTTGGAGCACGGATCAATCACGTATATCCACCACAAGGTAGCTGAGCTCAGAGCTGCCCCGTGCCAGAGCCAGCGCCTCCTGCCCACCCTCCTGCCAGGAAGGCCAGGGACCATGGTCTACAATCACACCAAAGCTTGCCAGGACACGCACAGCACGGCCCTGGTTGTGTTTATTGATTCATTACGGTTCAGACTGCTGAAACCCCACACAGAGCCTGCAGCAGCCTACCCAGGCTCAGCTCCAGCCAACAAGACCTCAGGACAGGGCACCAAAAAGCAGCCTGTCTTGTCCCCATTATGGAACATGTCACTTACAAGGCTTCCCAGTGCACGGGCAGAGCAGCCACCGTCCCCAGCACAACCACTGCTAGAGGAACCCTCAGAGGATGCAGGGCTGGAACACAGTGGTGTGAAAGAAGGTCGAAGAGAAATAAATCCGTGAGATACTGACAGCTAGAAATGGCAGCCCAGCTGGCTCCAAGAAGCCTCATAGACAACCAGGCTGTTGGGCTCCTGGTGAAACATCTTTACCACAACTGGGAAGAACTGGCATCCGTCCCAGCAAGCGCATCGATGGCCCAAGAAGAGACGAGCAAAGAAACTTCTCATCCCATATCCAGCAAGACCAGCCCAAAATTGCTGCATTATTGGAGATGCCAAAAACCAGGACCTTCCTCCCATCAGTCATTGGTGAAACCAATGCATCTGACACTAACTTGATGTGCTTGGAGGGGCAGGCTTATTCTTTCTTCTCATCATCTCTATCGTGCTGAAAGCCGGCTCAGGACTCGACTGGGGAGCTAGATTCATGCAACTAGTCCAACCTTTAAAGACGGAACTGGGACTGGATTCGTTGCAATGGGAAGTCTTTCCCATCTGACTGCAGCAGAGAAGGAAAGGTCAGGAGACTCGAAAGCAGGCTCAGGGGAAAACATCAAGGCTGCTGCTTTAACCACACTCTAATTCTGTCAACTTCTTCACTTGCCTTTGATGGAGAGAATAAGAAAAGCCCTTGCGCTTCCAAGGGAACTCTTCTTCACCCATTATAAATAGACACCTTTAAGATTTCATAAATATTCAGAGCAGAAGACACATTGTCTTCAGGCTCCTGCCCATCCGTAGACCTTGCAGCAAGCACCCCCGAGTGCCTGGATCCAGCCAAGAGCTCTCGGTGACACAGACTCACCTGGGCTTCATGTTGGCTGCTTAAAGTCACCCCATGGAGGGGACAGAGAAGAGACAAAGTGGCCAGATGCTTTTTAAAGAAACCAAGGCTGGCAACGACCCCACTTCTACCAAATGAGAGCTGATTGCAAGTAAACATTAAATTTCTCTTGGCCAGCTTCTACTGAGTCACCCTGTTGCCCTATTGGCTCCACTCAAGCCTGGTCACAGACCCAGGTCAGCAGTTGAGGGCTGTTCGTTCACTTACCTTCTGCTAATGTTGGCAGGGAGAGAGACTGAGAAGACAACGCAGCTGGGAACAGTGGGCAGAAACTTGCTTCAGGAGCCAGCAGCAAACAGACAAGATTTTCAAGAGTGACTGTGAATGTCTAGCTTGAAACACGCTAACAGGACTTGTTTTTCAAAGCAAGAAGCCTCAGTGATTCCCAAACATTGGGTCCTTCCCAAACGTCACTCAAAAAGATCTCTTGGTTGCAAATGTGGTGGTCAATAAATACTACACGGCCAAGCATGTCGTAACGAAAAGCTCTGCCCTACCATGCTGCCATCACCGTGTTTCTCTTCTCTCAAGCTAGTAAGAGCCACATGAGTCAGTCGGGGGGTGGGAGACTTCCCAAAACACAAGGAATTGGGGCTGACTCCAGCAAAAGTCCCTCTCTCTGCCCAGGTGAGTACGTCCAAGCACAGTGCACATCAGGAGAGCTGCTGTGTGCGAACCATGTGCTTAGGAAATGAGGCTAATATTCTAAAATCTGCAGACATTCTTTGAGAAAAAGCTAAATTTAAAGTCATGCACCATTTTCAGCTACACTCAATAGTTTCTTCCCCTTAGCCTACGAGAGTGTCCCTCCTAGCACCTCTTGCTTTCTTCTCCAGACTCAGCAAAGTCCCTCGATATTTCTCAAGACCCACCAGCATAAGATCCAGAAGTTCCACATGGAATCTGCTCTTTAGAAGCAGTCAAGGCCTCCAGAGAAGACCATGTCCCACAGTCAATGCTGGAGCCTTGGGTGCACCTTGAAATGGCCAGAACTTCTCCCAGGGGAAGAAATATACATTATAATCCTCTCTAGAGGACACCAGGGCTGCGCTGTCCTCCCCAGCAGGCCAGGGGGATCTGACACAACGTGGTGACCCCAAGGTGTGAGCAGACGTGGGCACGTCACCTGCAGTGTACAGGACAGGAGCACCCTATGGAATGGGGCATGTAGGGTGTCATGTAGGAGCACCTGAGCAGCGCAGGAAGGAACCAACCAAAAGCACAGAGATGACCAAGCAGCAGCAGGCCTTGCTCAGGCTCCAGGAGACCTCTAGTAGACTTCAGCAGTGCTCACGGCTTGGGCCTTCCCTCCAGACCCGCCAGCTCCCACATCAGAGTCTCCAACCTGAGGCTTCCCACCAGGCAGCGCCTCCGGCTCCAGCGAGGAAGCTCCGGGCCAGGGCAAACCCGGAGGAGCAGCACACGGAGGCACCCGGCTCCGCTCCGCCGGGGCCGCTGGAGGAAAGCTGAGC
Source organism: Tinamus guttatus (assembly GCF_059628265.1). Lineage (NCBI taxonomy): Eukaryota > Metazoa > Chordata > Aves > Tinamiformes > Tinamidae > Tinamus > Tinamus guttatus. The sequence goes on along the minus strand of NW_028288760.1, from coordinate 484,708 downwards.
TGGGGGCGGAAGGAGCCGGCGGGCCGGGGAGTGACACCTCGCAGATTAGAGAGGTATGTGGCCTGGAACCTAAACACAGGATGTGAAGTGCAGAGGAAGGGCTGGGGGAGGGAGCGCCACCTCGGCGCGCTTAACCCCTTCGTGCGCCGGGCCGCAGAGCTGCCCCGTGAGCCGCTGCCGTGCAGCCCAGCAATAAAAGCACATCCGACCTGCCCGGAGACCACGGGGTACAGGATTAACTCTTCCAGGCCTACGTGGGGGGAATGGCGCGTGTCCAGGGCCAGCTGAGCTGTCCTTGCTCCTCCGGAGGCATCGGGCACAGCCAGCATCACCCCACGGAGCCGGTCCGGCCCTGGCCTTCCCAGCAAGAGGTGCCGCCTCTCGGCCGGCTCCCTCAGGAGGCCCAGATGTGGCAGTTCCTGTCCTGCTTCCTCAAGTTCAGGGTTAGCTCTAGCAGGAAGGAGAGATAAGGGACGGCCAAAAGTGCCAGTTCCCCGGGTCAGGGTTCACCAGGAAAGCCTTTGGGGCAGTGCCAGCAGAGCTCTGGCACATGGAGGCTGGCCAAGCTGCGGGACAGCGCCGCGGCCTCGGCTGCCCAGCGCGCTGCACACGCAGGGCCTGCAGCAAGGCCAAGTCCGGAGCACGTGTCGGGGCTGCTCTGCATCCCTTGAAAGGAGCAATGAGGGTTTGAATCAATTTGCCTCCAGTTGGAGCAACGGCAGCGCAGGGATGAGACGCTCAAACACATCTGAACGCCAGCCCTAATTCAGACACTTGCAACTTTCATAGCAGAAAGACAAGCAATGGCAAAGTCATGTCTGCAAGGGAGGAACAGTTTAGGGACTGCTTTTGGGGCTAACACAGGCCAGGCAGGAGCCTCCTTCCAGCCAGCAGCACCTGCACAAGATGCAAGCCAAGGGCAGCTGAGCCACGCTTGGCAAGGGCCAGGAACTGCCTGCAATGGACCCCAGGCCAAGGAGCAGCCACGCAGGCAGCAGCAGGGCTGATCTGCACCGAAGTGGAAGGGAGGAGCCGTGTGGCCAAGCGGGCAGGACTGACTCAGCCTCCCACGGCGCTCACCTCTGCCTTGTACATGCGGATGAGGCCCTGGTTCACCTTGGACCAGGAGGGGACGGCGCTGATGTTCCAGAGCTGGTTGGAGTGCTCGGCGAAGGGGCCCGTCTTCATCTGAAAGAGAGTCGCGGAGGGGCTGAGGGAGCGCGGCCAGGCGGGGAGCGCGCGGCCCGGCAGTGACTCACGCTCACGGGCTCTCCAAGCAAACATTCCCCCCTCCCGGCGCCGGGACCCACGCAGCAACTGCGCCGTCCCCTCCCTCCGTCCTTCCGCGCTGCCGCTTCCCGGTAAATAGCGGCAATCCAGCTCCCTGCTCCCCGACGACGTTCAGCCTTTTCTTGCCACACTTTTCTGCTAATCAGATCTCCCTCTCCACACCTCCCTTCTAATGACTGCATTCAAACCCCCCACGTAAGCCCCATTCTCCCCCTAGCAGGGCTCGGCTCAATGCTGTTCCTATTCTACCCAGAAACCTCCCAGTGCAGCACTGCTGGGCTTTCCAAGAAAATGACTCATTCCCCATTCAGATCAACAACAGGCAGCAGCGACAACGGCCGCTGCCTTGACTGAATACGGAGGGCAGCGCAGGTTGGCGGCGGCTCGAGTGTCCCCAGCCCGCTCGGCACCTGCCTCGAGCGCAGCGGGGGCCGCGCTCCAGCCCCGCTCCCCAGCCCAGCTTGAGCTGCGAGTTGCCAGTTTGCAGCAGACACGGATTTTTGTTATTGTTTTTTTTTCCCTTTTTTCCTCCTAAACTCCAGCCTTCTTCCTCCCAGGGAGCGGGGTTTGGAGGAGGGAGCGTGGGGGGGAGCTGCCGTCGTGGATGTTTGCACGACAATTCCCTGGGTAGCTGCCTCTCCTCTCCTCCACGAACAAAAACAGACCCTCAGGGAGAAAGAGAAATATAACACAGCCACTCCGGCTGCGCAAATTTCCCATGACATCAGAAACCACAAGGCCGAAGCTCATGCTAAAAAGGAGCGTGGGGAGACAGGAATCTCTTGGACTCCCCTTCTCAGCTCAGGCTGGGGTTTAAACAACTAACCCCTTCCCTCCGCCAGCACGAGGGCCTGGAGCGAGGGTGGGAAAAGAGCTTCCAAACCAGATAGCTCTGCCTGCTAGAAAGGAAGGAAGAAAGGCCAAGGCAGGCGCTTGGGGAAATCACGGCTGCCCTTCTGCAAGGTCTGCGCGGCACCCGCCTGCAACAAAGAAAGCAGGAGCGGAGCGAAAGAGGGGGAAACGCTGCTCGGAGGCCGGGGCGCCGCGATCGCGCTGCGGGGAGCGGGGCTGCAGCTCTGCCCGCTCCGAGCGGCTCCCGGGGAGCCGGCCCTGGCTCCGCTTCCTCGCTGTGGTGCGAAGGGAACGGGAATGGCTGACGAGCCGCTGCGGCTCCGGTGCAAAGGGAATGGGAATGGCTGACGAGCCAGTGCAGCTTCAGTGCAAAGGGAATGGGAATGGCTGACGAGCTGCTCCCGCCGCGCAGAGCGGCTTTTCCTTGCGTGCGTGAGGTGAAACACACGGATACGCCAAGCCCAGCGTTCCCCCCCGGCGCCGGGGCGTCAGGAAGCGCTGGGATGTGGCGGGTTAAAGGCTGCACGTGGCAGGGGGAGCGTCGGCCGACGGGGCACGAGGAAGCGGCGCACGAGTCCTCGTCCCTGCCTCGAAGCGGGGCGAAAAGAGGCAAAACGAGCTCCCCGCAGCCACAAAGGGAGAAGCTGGAGAGAGAAAAGCGCGAGCGCGGAGGCAGCGAGCGCTGCAGTCCCGCAGTGACCCCAGGGGAACGCAGTGAGTCAGAGCAGCCATATTGAGCAGGAAATTACTCACAGACGCTGCGTTCCTGCCTCTCCGTTCCCAAGAGAATCGGCCTTTTGTAAATGGTTCCTCTGTCAGGAACGGGGGGGAGGGGGACGGCTGAGGCAGTGCTTTCCTGTCAGCTCCTTCCCTTCCAGCCGAAATCCGAGCCCTCCCTTCCCAAACCTCCAAATTTAGAAGCCAGATTGAAAGCGAAATTCTTGCTGCCTGCCCTTGGCTCTTAAAGCAACACGGCCCCCGGCCTCCCCGCGCCTCCGCGTCCCGCGGGGATGGCTCCGGGTGGGAATGCCGGCGGGGGGCTGCTGCTTGCTTGCCAGGGGCTTGGCTTTGGGATGGTTCCTCGGGGCCGGGTGCCCTTCGAGGACGGTGCCGCTCAGTGCGAGCGCCCGCTGCTCCCCGTGGCACCCCGGCACCTCTCTCCTACATTTACAGTGTGCAAACCTGTCCTTCCCCTCGCTGCCGGCTCGGCGGCTCCGTTCGCAGCTCCCATCACATCCCACAGTGCAGACGTGATCCCAAACCATCTCCATCCTCATCTCTACCTTGCTTTCTGCTCCAGAGCAGCGCGCTTGGGCGAAATCCCATGCTGGGAGGCAGGGGCGGGAGCCCAAATCCTAGCCAACGCGGTGAACTTCAGCTTATTTTAAAAAATAAATAAGAACAAATTAAACATTCAGGTCCCCCAGCACCTGACCGATTTTCCAAGAGCGGCCCAGTTTGCACAAGCCTGAGGGCAGCAGTTCAGTGGGTTTGGGCTGGCCATCACCTTGCTGTTACTTTAAGAGCTGAAGGTTTCAACATCCACGTGGCAAACACCACGACACCGCACACTGCATCCCTGAAACGTCACCCAGAGGCCGAGGAAAACACGGATCTGCTCAGGAGGATATTCTCTCAATTAAAAGAAAATAACCCAGTGTGTCAAAACAAGAGCTGCTCTTGGGTCAGTGGGATGTGCTGGACCCAGTGTGGGAACGGGAGGCATTTGCTATCTGTAATAACGCCCGTAAAGGCAGAGACCTTCCAGCTGAAAAACTCTTAATTTAATAAAGTCTTTAATCCCATCTATCTTCTTTTTTTCCCTGGTATTTTGTTTATTTCATTGTGAATTTTGGAGAGAAAGCAGGCGTGGGAGAGGCTGTCCCAGCCCCACCTAGTGGTAGCAGCAATCTTGCCCGGCATTTGAGAAGGAAAAACAAATTTTGAAATTTGAAAACAAAAATCTTTTTAAAAAAGGCAGCCACATTCCCATGAAGACACCCTGGAAACATCCTGCGTTGGATACTCCAGGTTGTTGCCATTCCTTGGTAGCTCCCGCTAGGAGGGAGCAAAAGCCGGTTCTCCTACCACCAGGTGGCACTGAGCAGCTCAGCTGAAGAGCTCTCAGTGACAATACAGGGTGGAAAAAGAAAAAAGCGAAATCACATATTAAAAAAAAAAAAAAAAAAAGCTACCAAGAAGTGAAGTTTCTGCAGGCACCATGACTCGAAGCAGTGCACTGCTGTGGATGTTAAACTTTACGTGTCATCTGCTTACTGCAGAATTTTCCACAAACATCCCAAGATTTATATTTTTCAGCTTAAAGATTTATATTTTTCAGGTTACTGCACTCTGTTAGCCCGGGATTAAAATAAATCGTAGAGCACCTTGGCTCCTGCTTGCAGTGAGGATGAAGCAAGAACAGATTTCCTCTCCTCATCTTTGTCTCTCCAGCAGCCACGGCACAGTTTAACGCTGCGTAAAGGGTTAACCCCTGTGAGCTGTTCTGTACCAAAGCACTGTACCGAATTCAGCAGGACTTGACTCGGCACCTCCTGGGGTTTGGGCCAACGGCTCCTATGGATGTTTTCTACATGGAAGGCTAAATCCATACCCTGAAACCTCCCTTCTCATCTCATCACCAACTTAGGGAAGCGAGGAGGGGAAAAAGCAAATGGAGCGAAGGGGAAGAGCTGCACTCTACCCTTCAAAATTCATCACATCAACGCCCTCTTGCCAGAGACAAGAAATCCCTCACCAGAGCAGAGCATGTGGTTCTTGCTCTGCCTGCCCAGACCTTGCAGTAAGGGGGGCAGTAAAAACAGTCGGGTCATTCACTTTGGCAGAGGGCAGGAAGCTGCAAACTCCTGCATTTAGAAACGCTGCCCATGGCTGGCAACGCACCAAGTATCACCAGTCCCTTGCCCAGGGGCCCTAGAGCCCTTGAGCAAAAACACAGTGCTGAGGGTGCTGCCAGTTGGGTTAAATTCAGCACCGTTTCCTCTTAATGGTTTACAGAAATGCACATTTTTTTGCAACTTTTATGGCAGAGACTGGTCAAATCTGGAAGATACCAAGCTGCGTGGAGGTTTTCGAGCCTGCTGTAAGGAAGGGAAAGCTCACAGTCTGCTAGGCAGGGTGAGAAGGCTGGAGGGAAGGGAGGTTATGTTGGCAAGCACAGCCATTTTGCAGCTCCTGCTTTATCTTCCTAGCACACATGCAGGCACCAGTCTCCTCCATCTGAGTTCCCACTGACTGATCCAAATGATGATCCAAGGTTATTTGTTTGCTCTTGTTAGAGCTCCCTTCAACAGCAATCCACAGCCCATCTAGCCTAATTATACTTTTCTCTCAACATCCCTGTTCAACTCATTCAAGGAGAGTGTCCCAGACATGCAGCAACAGCTCATCCCCACAGTTCCATGAGAGCAGACAAACAAGCAAAGGAGGAAGAGAAAACCACAGCTAGAGCCTAGCGTCTAGGATCAGGAGAACTTCCCTGTGGGACAAACTTCCCAGTCCTCACCTCTGTAATGAAGAGGATGCACTCCAGGAACATGAAGTCCTTATGGTTTTCATTTACCACCTTCTCATCAACAAAGTGCCGAGGCTCCAGATTTGGATGGTCTGAAGAGTAAAAGAAAATAGGAAGTAACCTATAGAGCACCCCTCTTCCTAGGCCAAATTCAAGCAGACAGAGCTTTTGAAAGCAGAAAACATTTTTTTTTTTTGAGCCCCGAGCAAACTCTTTCACTGTATGATACATAATATGGACACATTTATACTTAAAAATTATTGGCAAGCCTCATCAGCCCTGCAACCAAGACCAATGGGACAGTGGGCAGGCTGGGACAGCAGAACATTTCTATTATTACCTATTAGCTGGGAACTGCCCCATATGAAGGGTAGAAATTGGAAGTCGTCCAAGCCCCACACACCCTGGCTGCCAGCAGGTTCCATCCTGTAGGTCTTCTGCAGCTTCCGCATCACTTCTAGGTATCTAAAGCAAAAAGGATAAAGAAGAGCTAAGGCAAGGCAGTTTTTTGCACCAAGCTCAGGTTTCTCCCTCCATGGAACAAGAGGGAGGTGAAAACAGAGAGACCTTCTTCCTTAAAGGGCCTCAAGCTCATTTTTTGACCCATCAGAAGAGCCCAATTCAGGATAAAATCATCTTTTATACTGAATTCTCTAAGAAAGCAGGTGTAAGAGGTTTATATTATCCACAGAGTCTTAGGTTCGTGCAGATTTTTCCCCATTCCCACTGTAAATTGAGAATATTGATACTTCACTCTCCTCCAATAACTTCCAAAAGAGCTCAGAAAGCTTTCCACTGCATGGCAACTGCTACTTCAATTTTTCACGTGGAAAACTCATGCAAGGAAGAACCACTGAGGGAAATCATTTCCACACCACCAATCAATTCTATATCTGGGATGAGATCTCTGGACTCCAAATGCCCATTCCACTGGTTTCATCACTACCAACTCCACCTCCTGGGTTGGAAACACATGTAAAGATATAGTGGATGCCTGCCAGTTTCATAGATTTTTTTTTTTTAATGCTTGAAGAGACATTAGATCATCTGGTCAGACATTCCAGTCTATCACAAACCACAGAACTTCATCCAGATACCTCTGAAGAGCTTGATAACTTGTGTTCAACTAGAACACCTTTCCAAAAAGATATCCAGCCTCTAACAGACAAGGTGTCACCACACTCTCTGGAGATAGTCATAATGGGTAACAACACACTCTATTAAAAAGTACATCTGCTTCCTAATTTGAAATTATCTATATTTGTATTCAAACATGGTTTTCTTACTCTGCCCTTGTTCCCTAGGCCAGCATGCTTGTCAGCACTCGTGTTCTCTGCTACACATACACCTTTGCAGAAGGATCTTGATTTTCCCAGATCATATCCCAGGAGGAGGGTCTTCCTACAATTTCTTACTTCCAAATGGGTGCTGATGGGGGGAAGAAAGGGCACACAACCTGCCCAGACCACGGGGAGAGACTGAGGTGCAGAGCAAGAACATCTCAGACATCTTGGACAGCTGGAAGGGGACACTGCCAGATCTGGCACCTAAACAACCCTCCTCCTTCCGTATCTCACCTGTTAAACACTTTGAAGACAATGGCCATCTGGTCATCCACTCTGAGAACACCGATTTTGCAGAGGCAGCAGAGAAAAGCCGCAAATGCAGCTTCGTGCCCTGAAGTTAAAAAAGATGGAGAGATATGACATAGGTGTCTCCAATTCCTGGGACAAACTTTGCGTAGGCACCACAGTGGCTCTTTAGAAATCACAACAGCCACATTCCCAGGGCAAAAGCCCCAGCCAGCTGTTCCTAAGGTGCTGACAACATTTCATTCCCATCCAACACCCAGCCAAAGTGCCTTCCAGGCATTTGTAAGATCACTCTTCACTTGGAGACAGAAAGAAGAAAGTTTTTGAGGAAAGGCAGCTCCAACACTGGGTGTGCTGGGAGCAAGGCAGGGCCTTTCCCAGGAGCTTGGCATGCTGAGGGAAGCAGAGCTCTGCAGAACTGCTCTGGAGAAGTGACCAGGTCTCCTCCTGCTTCAGACAGACCTCTGTGTCAGAGGGATGCAGGTCCAAGCCAGTGCTGGGAACAGTCCCTCCCACAGGGCACCAGGATCAGCGGCTGGAGCTCTGCAGCTCTGTCCTCCAGCCAACAGCAAGGAGGAAAAGGCAGCCAGCAAAACCAGTGTCCTTCACTGGAAGGGACCAGAGAGCAAGGGAGATGCAAGATAGGCAGATTTGCTCTATAAGGAAATGTAGCTGTCAGTGTATGAACAAACTGCACCCACAGTCCAGCCACTGGGGAGATCTATGACATGGGCCCCTGGCACAGGACACACAGGAGGGGAGAAAAGACTGAATTTTATTCCTTAAACTGTCAAAATCCTAGGCACTAGGTCCCTTTCCAAGGCCAACATCTCCCCCTGGTGCCAGCGAGATGCAGCTCTCCCAGCAAGGCACTGCTCAGCCTCCCCACTTCAACCTTTTACCTGTTTCCAAACTTGTGTTTCCTTGTTTCCCATGGCTTTTGTTGAGGACACCCTTCTCTGCACCCCTGCCCTCTAGATGAAGGGGCAGAGTGTGGAGTAGCCACGTGGTTTCACACCAGCATTTCTGGATTTACATCTAACTGAAAGCAGTGCATCTACCCTAACCTGCAATTTTGTATTTTCTGAGATACAAAATGTGTCTGCACTCAGGCTTTGAGCAGTGATGCTACTCTGAGGAAACACCAGAACCCAAACCAGAACTTCTCACTGAACACAGATTTGTTTCCCACTCTAGTTCAGTTTCAAGCAGTCACATTTTATCCCTCCCACCTGCCTATTGCAGATCAGCTGTGCAGCTCCCCAGGTGCATCCCAGAACAGCTCACAAGGCTTGATTCATGCTCCTAAACCACTCTGAGGTGCTCGGAGGAGACATGAGAAGGGTGTCGGAGCTCTAGTACAGCCCAGTTCCCAGCACCAGCTCTCCCCAGGCCCCATTCAGAGTCCACAATGGACACAGGCTAAGGAGACCCAAGAGGAAAGGTGGGCAACTTCTGGCACTAAAAACAGCAGCTCTAGTACATTTAAATAAAGCCAACGTGAGGCTCCAAAGAGCAGCTGCCCTTGGAGTGCAGCCTGGGACAGCCGGCGTGCCGGGGTACCTGTGCCGTAGTCAATGCGGGTGGAATTCCCCACGGATTCCTTCAGGTACAGCGCTACCTCCGGCGCAGCATCCGCCAAGTGCTTGGGGATCACTGTTGCCACCAGCTTTTCTGCTTCCTGGAAGACATAAAGGAGCCTCTCGAGTGAGCACAGAGCTGCTGCAGTCCCCAAGAGCAGGTTGTCCTCTGCTCACTGGTGCACTCCTACAGCACCCAGCCTGGCAGAGGAATAAACTGTCCTGCTGAAGTCACCTCCACAGAGCAGTTTAGGGACATCTTTGTCTGATGTTAACACTGAACACAAGCAGCCTACAGGGAAAAAGAAACTTCAGCATTCAGGCACATCAGCCCAGTTACCCACAGAGTCATCTCAAGGCTGAAAGAGCAGGGGAGCCCCCACAGTCACCCCTGCCTCTGCCACCTCCCCAGCTCAGTGCAGGGCGAGTGCTCCGAGCTGAAATCAGGCACTTTCACAACCTTCCTCTGATGATCTGTGTCACCTAACGGCTAGTGGACACAATGTGGAGTTGCAGAGCACAGGAATTCCTTGGAATGATACAGTGAGCCAGCCTAAAGCCAGAGAGGGATTTACATGGAGCCTCTGCTCTCATAAGAGATAAAGACAGCACCAGGTCAGCACTAAGTGATGCATATCAAGAGCTGGATCACTCCAGTGCTTATCAGAGACTGTGCAACTCCCCCGCAGACTGCCTGGCTACCAGAGGGATGCAGCCATTCTGCTACCACTGCTTTTTTGTAACTGCACTTAATAGTAGGGATGAAAGACACGCTCACCTGGTCTAGTTTGCTATACCAGGTCCTGAAGGCTTTGTTCCCAAAGCGAGAAGGTTGATCCACCGGTGGAGTTTCATCGATCCATCTGTCGAGGGTGTTCAGAAGAGCCACCAGCTTTTCAATGGGCTATAGAGACAAGAAGATGAGGGGTCACGGTGCTACAAAGCAGAGCAGTCCCTCAGTGACTGCCCTCCACTGAGGTTTTTAAAGCCAACACCATTCTTCCCAAGGTGAAAAGCAGGAATGGAATGTGCAGTGCAGAGAGGCCAGGCCAAACCTCCTTTCCCTCAGATCAGACCAGTACAAGATGCAGTCTGAGGCTCTCCAGCAGCCCCCACAGCCTCTCACGAGCTGCAACAGCAGCACACGCCAATACAGCAGAAGAGCTAAAGCTCCTCGGTGCAGAACATACAGGACAGAGAAGCAGAGGCAGAAGTGCTGCTGAATTGAGGCATCTCCAACACAAAACTGAGGATTTGCATCTCTTCCTGGGATTAGGGGATGGTATCCTCATCCATGGTGGGTTGTGTGGTTGTATACGTAAACCTCTCCTCTCTGGGTCTTAGTAAGAGCATGAAGCTGGTGGGAAACAAAGGAAATAGGAAGACAACAAAGACATTTTCCCTGCACCCTGTGCTGGAAGGGGAAATTGAGGAACCTGCATAGGACGTAGGAGAGTCAGAGCCTGGAGGAGGCGCTGCCATGACCATGAGGGAAAAGGAAAAGAGAGGAAGAGGGGGCGACAGGCTCTGCAGCGCAGCCCCTCGGGCTGCTGCACACTGTGCCGTGGAGCTGGGAAAGGGCCCGGGCACCCGGCCAGCTCGGCATTCCGACCGGGAAGCACTCGGAGCAGCTCCTCGCAGCTTTAGGAAGCTCTGCCGACAAGCATTTGAGCCGGCCAGAGGGTCCGGGATTCTCCTCGCCCAGCTCCAAGGAGCTGGAGAGCCGCCAGCCGCTGCGGCAGCTGCCCAGGCCCGGGGCAAGGGAGGCTTCGCTGCCTCGGTGGGGATTCCTCCATCAAGAGGACAAAAAGGACAGCAGGAACGGAGGCTGCTTTGACTTTGCTGGAGGCATCAACCGTGTGAGGGCAGCTGGTCTCCTGGGCTGTGGTTCAATTCTTCCTGCTGCTGCCGGGAGGACGAGGAAACAGTCGAGCCCAGCAGGTTTCCAGCCCTTGAAGTGCCACTCGCAGGGGGCCGGGGGGACAGGCAGAGCCCTGCTCACGGCTCGCTCCCCGCTCCAGGGAGCGGGATCAGCCCCGGCACAGCCAGCAGCCCCTTGGAAGCGGAGGACACGGTGCAAGGAAAGGAGCGGGAGCAGGGGGTGCACCCTGCAGCCCGGCTGCGACCGGAGCGCGCCAGGAACGCGGAAGAGCCCGAGCGCTGACAGACACCCCAGCACCCTTGGGTGGCCACAAACCACAACCAGCACCCGGCTGGCGCCCAGGATTCGTGCAGAGGGAAGCGGCTCGACCCCCTGTCTCAGCTACCCCAAGTGCTGCACAAAGGCAGCATCTCCCCTGCACTGGGCCAGGTTTGGGGCCAGCTCCTCCCCACCTGGCTATCGCGTTCCCCTCCAATTAAGCGCCAGCCTCTCCAGCACCGGTTGTATTAAATAATTAAACCGCGCTGGTGATTTATCCCCGAGCAGCAGCAGCAGCTCATTACGGGCCTGCCCGGATAAACGGCTGGCGAGAGCTGCCTCCTTCCCCCTCCCCGGATCCGCCGGAGGCCGCGGGGAGCGCGGGGCAGAGCCCACCCTCCCCTTCCCCGCTCGCTTTAAAGAGATTAAAAAGCCCGGCCCCGCGAACGGGAGAGCAGGACCCAGCTGCTGGCTCAGCCAGGCCAATAAATAATTAAGGAGACGCGGCTCGTTTGGGGCTCAGGGCCCTTTGGAAAGGGGCTTATTTAAAGCAGCAGCTTCGCGCTGGCCGGCAGAAGAGCCGCGCGCAGGCGGCGAGCGCGGAGCTGCCGGGAAGGGCCCAGCGGCGCCGCCGTGGCCCTGTCTCGCCCGGCTGGGTTTAGGCTCTAGTTCTGCTTTACCTTTGCAGGGATCAAAGCCAGGGCAGCCCCCCTGCTCTCACTGCTGTGCTGATTTTGCACCCCCTTGGCCCCGAGGCTGCCACCGGTCCCCAAGGCAAAGGGCAGAGCCTCCTGCGGAGCAGGGACCTGCCAGCGGCTCCGACAGAGCAGGGGACAGCGGTGCTGGGGTGGCACCCGCAGCCAGCGCCGCCTGCGGGGACCCGACCTGCCCCGCTGAGGGGGAGCTGCTGGAACGGGGCACTTTGTGCTTCCCTCCTGGATCCGCAAGGACGAGGTTCCCCGGTGCTGGCCGAGGGGAAGGGCAGGTCCTTGCACAGCCAAAGCAGCCAGGGCGCAGATGGCCGCGCTCCCTCCAGGAGGGGACAGCAGGACACAGCCGGCCAGACACACCGCGCCGGGGCTACACCGGCGGCCTCAGCAACAGCCGGCGGCTTCAACAACAGCCGGCGGCCCCAGCAACAGCCCCGCTATCACCACCCGCCAGACGCTTGCAGGGCTCCCCGATAAGCCCAGCGCCCAGCTCGGCCCCCAGCTCGGCCCTTTTGGCAAGGGCAGAGCAGCTCAGCAGCCCCCAAAGGGCTCAGCCCCGCGGAACCCGGCCCTTGCCTGGCTGGATGCTTCGGCATCGGCACACGCTGCTCTGGGAGCTGTTAAGCCGGCGCTCCGAGCGCGGAGCGGCCCTCATTCCCTTTCTTCTTTGGCAAAGCAGCACCAATAAGTCACAGCGAGGCTACGCGTTCAGCGGGAAGGATTCCAGGAGGTCATTTGCTGAGGGACGGCGTCTCCAGCTTTTGATCAGGGAGGAAGATGGGACGGCATAAAAGCACATCAGCAGCAGGTACAGCGAGAGAGAAGAAAGCAGAGCAGGGATGCAAGCAGAGGCCGCGAGGGGCTGAGCCTTTAAAAGCAAGGAGAAGCAGTTTGATCTACAAACGAACCCTTGTGAACGGGCAACCTCATCAACAAGGCGGCCCCGGGGACGCTCCACCTGTGCCTCGAGTCTCAGGCTTCTGCTCTGCACAGTGTAAGGGGAACAAGACACGTTTGCTGCCACTTCCCAAGCAGACGGGATCTCTTCTGATCATCCCGGTACTGGGACCGCACGTGGAACGTGTTCCTTCCAGGAGAAATCTCCTGCATGGACACAGCCCTAATGCAGCTTCTCCGAGAGGGCCTACAGCTCAAGGGAGTTGGAGGAAGAGGATTTTTTTTATTATTATTGTTTTGCTCCTTTTTCACACCTTGTTTCCCTAGGCCCCATCTGTGAGTGACTGTGAATGAGTGAGATAATGACAAAAACAAAACTCGAAGGTCAAATACAAATAGTTGAAAAAGCAGCAACATGTGAAAGAAGCACCTCAGACCAGCAAGTTCTAGTGGACTGAAGGAACAAAATGTAGACAAAAAGTCTGTTGGAGAGGGATTCATTATCCATGATCCCCCCTGTGAACCAAAAGCAACTTTCTCCTTCATATGACTGCTCCTTGAAGGGAAGGCTGGACTTAACATAAAGGACATTTTGGGTTGCCTTTCCACACCAGAAGGAATCTGTAAACAGGCAGAGCCCGATTTGCTTCCCATTCTGTCCAAGATGGGCAAAGAGACACCCAGAAACACCCCTGTTGCAACACAGAACAAGGCAGAAATTCGTGCTGGCAGCCAGCACATCCACTGCAGGTCACTGCAGCACTCAGGATGACCTCAAGAAGTAAATGTAGCCGAGGGCAGGCGATAATTCCAGCGAGGAAGGCTGCTCTTCCCTTCTGACCTCCCTCTGTATCCCAGTGCTGGCTCCGAATAATCCTGCCACGCTGACAGGGCTTTGCTTCCTTTGACTAAGACGCAGTAACGGGCATGAAAAACAGCCAAGGCACCAAAAAGAACCAGGTGACACTGATACGAGGGGAAAAGACCATTCCCACAGAACAGCTTGGAAGAAACAATCCTGCCCCATAGACTAAACCTATTGCCCTGACCCACTTCACCTTCGCGCAGCTCAGACTTCACTGCAGAGTGCAGAAAACTAACAGTAAAAAAAAAAAAAGGGAGAAACAAGAGGATCCAGCCGTTCTCCTACCTCAGAGACTTTGTATTCACAGGTCAGCTTCTTGCCCCTGACACCTTCGTTCAGCGTGAGGATGAAGCCCATGTAATCCGCGTACGCCTGCAAACACAGCGGGGAGAGCAGGGCGTTAGGGAACACACAGAGTGGCTTTGGACAAGCAGGACAGCACGGGAGCATTCCCATACAGAGGGGGCCCTTCCCAACACACAACTCCATTCCCTAAAAAAAAAAAAAAAAAAAAAAAAAAAAAAAAAAAAAAAAAAAAAAAAAAAAAAAAACAGGAGCAGAGCTTGCTGTGAAGCTGCTGCTGCTTTTTTTGCAGACCAAGTCGATTGCAATTGCACTAAGAACCCTGCATCAGTGAAGAAACCCCAGAGAGAAGAACCCTAAGCAAGCTCAAACCTCCCCTGATATTACCAGGTCATTTGAGCTTGTAGGCTCTGCAGATTCTCAGTCCTGCCTGCACATCCCGCTCTGCACTACGTCTCACAGACCTGTGCCAGTATCTCCCACTCCCAAATCTTCTCCCACATGCATACCCAGCAGAAAGCAGGGGACAGCCCAGGTTCCTCTCTGCTCCCCTCTCTAAATTTGCTGCTTTTGAAGCATCACATCCAGCGCAGCTCAGCTGCCCCCTGACTAACATGCTGTCACCCTTCCTTCCTCAGGGCTCTCTTGCACAGAAGCCTTGATCAGGAGAGAGTCCTTAAGCCCAGGACATTTCACAAAGGAAGCCCCAGCCCTCAGTGTTCTTGAGCCCTTGCTATAACTTAAGCTCCTTTTAAGTCATCGCAGACTAGTCATTATGCAAGAAGTTGCTCCTAAAAGGTGGGGCCAACAGGAGGAACAAGTTTGGGTCATCACCTCGATCCCTCAAAGGCAGAGGGCAGAGAACCTGCCTGTTCTGCCAGCTCCACATATACAATAAATAACTATTATGCAGGAAATTGAAGGTCTCAGCTCCAGCCCTCAGGGACCAACCCAGCCTGCTGCTACTAAAGGGCCACACAGCTGGACCACGTTCAAGCTGAGTTCAAATAGTGTTGTGGAAATCCAGCTTGGACATGATGGCAAAACTACAGGCTAGGCAGGACAAGATGGCTATCATTTTCTAGACTATCCTGTTGGAATAGAGCTGGCATCATTTTCTGGCCACCCTCAAGCCTTTGGGCTCTCCCCAGCTCTCTCCTTTATCAGGGCACTCGGCTACCAGACTCTGCACTTCGTAGTCAAGTTATTGCCCTACAAACAGCTGGGGACTCCTGTGCTTTAAAACACAAATCCATGGATTTCTCAACCCCCTTTTGCCTGGGTTCCTAGGCCCATCCTGGCTGCCCTGCTGAGTGCCATTAGCAGCTCTCCCTGGGCCCAGGGTCGTACCTGAGAGCGCTTCCACTTGCCCATGTCGGAAACCATGTTTATCTCCTTTTTGGGGATCATGAAGCTCTGCTGGAGCGGAGGAGCTGCCTCCTCAGAGGCACCTGAGACACACAAAGAAAGAGAGAGAAGTAAAAAAGAATCAGTGGAAAAGAAGAAATTCTCTAAATCTTGATTTTGCTCAGAAATCAACCTGAATTTCTCAGGACAGAGCGTAAACAGATCTGTCCCAGCTTTCACTGTTAACCCACCAAGCCCCAGCAATAGTCTCTAAATCCCAGGATTGTCCTTGGAATCCCAAGGACACTGCAAAGCTTCAGAAAGTTGCACTACGCTTCTGTTTCATGCTGAAGACCAGTAAATTCGAGAGGCTGTTGCGGGAGAGATGTAAGTCACAGCCCGGCTAGATAATTTATTGCTATCCAGTGAATACAAGGCTCAGGTGAGGCAGAAGCACTGAGCTCTGCTAACTAATTACCTGCACTTTGGTTTGGGGGTTTTGAGACAGAACTGCAGCCCCCTAAAAAGCACAACTCTTGCAAAGACAACGCTGGAACATTCCATAGAGGGCACCGAGCCCAGCGCAGCCCAAAGGCCCCAGCCCCGGCAGCACGGGTGGCTTTGAGGGTGCTGGGACACAGCGTCTTCCAAGTGAAATATGAGGGTTACTTAACTTTAAAGCTCTCCAAGAGCCCAGCACGGGCTATTGAACGGGACTGCACAGTGCTAATGCATTAGAGCAGCTCCTCCCCGGGCACCCCAAGGACCCGGCGCTGCCTGGAGGGCGGCCCCTTCCCCGGGGCTGCAGAGCCAGAAACACCCCGCACGGTAAAAGGCAACTTGCACCCTGTTTTATAAGCAAAACTTTAATAGCAAGAGGCAGTGCAGCAAGGCATAGTTAAGGAAACCGTTAACGTGAATTTATGAATTGTATCAAAGCCACCCAGCTCCTCATTTTAACTCTGGAAAATCCGAAGTTGCCTTTTTCCCCATCAGCCGCCCTAGAAACACTTCAGCGACTGCTCTCCACACTGCGGCGAGTCCAGGCACTGACACCAGCAAATCCAAACGCCCTAGAACAGTAAATTTACCTAGAAAACGCTACCCAGAAACGTCAGCAGCTCTTTCCCTCTTGCCCCACGGAGCGGTGCTGTCCAACAAGATCACCGAGGACTCCGCTACAAACCCAGCGCTAACCTTAGAGGGAATTTAACTTCCCACCTCTCGAGCTCCACATCTACAAAACTGCTGGAGCCTCCCCACCAGCCCAGGGTGTAAAGGCATTTGATTCATTCTGGTTCATAAACTAAAGGCCCAACGATGAGAGGAACAAAGCGCAAGGAATTTAAATGAAAGACGCCATCCCTCTCTTGTGAGAACGCAACAAACTCCTTGCAATAACTAGCCTCATAACCATGAAGTTGTTTCTTTTTAAGAGTTTATAACACAAACACAATAAAAACCACTACAGCAGTAGTTTACAAAAAGAGTTAACATTATCTTGACAGTTTATACAGACTATACATACAGACCAGCGTGGCCAATGCAATGTCCTGGACCACGGGACCCAGCTGGGTCTCGCATCAAATAACTTTTTTCCTCTCTTCGCACTTTTTTCTTAAGCATCACTTATGCACACTGTGGGCACTTCCTCTTGAGGAAGACACCAGATTTTTAAGAGACAGGAAAGGAAAAAAAAAAAAAAAAAAAAAAAAAGTGGGGGTGGAGGGAGAAGTCTCCAGGAGTTACAGTATTAGAAAATTAACACATAAGTAAAACTCTAGGAACAAGGGAAGAACGTCACAATGGAGACAGGAGCTGAAGAGGTTGTTTTTATGGTGAGATGTCACTTTGACACAGAAGCATTTCCAGTCTTATCTGCAGAGTGGGGAAAAAAAGCCCAAACCCCCAGTTCAGCTGACAGACAGACTCCCACAAGGGCGAACGCTGCCCACGTCAGCGCGGACAAGGGAGAGATGCTGGATTTTTTCTACTCCTGCTCCCTGAGCAGGGCACCATAGGAGCTCAATGCACAGCACCATCCCGGGAGCCCGGTGGGGCCGGGCACGAGTCAGCAGGGAGAAACGCAGCAATAAGAACCGCTGCTTTCCAGCTACCCGGGGGCGACGGCGCCCAGACCCGCGCGCAGCGCCTGGCCTGCACGGCCCATTGCGGAGGCTGCCCAGCGCTCCTGGGGGATGCGTAAATCCGACCTGGCTCATCAGCAGGAAACCGAGGCCCTGAAGATGACTGGGAGTGCAGGGTCCCACTGCCGGGGGGACACGCGGGGCAGACACGCACCCCACTGCCCCGCAGAGCCCCCCGTGCCCTTTGGCACCCCCAGACCCCATGGGGGCCAGACCCTCCCCGTGACCCAGACTCCCCTTTCCCCCCACTCCACTGTACCCTATGGGACCCACACGCTCCCAGCCCCAATCCCCCCCATTCCTTCCAGGGCCCAGCTGCTCCCTGGCCCCAAGCCTCCCCATAGCCTATACGGTCTCCCCTCCCTCCCCGGCCCCTCTATGGGAGACTATGGGGCTCGGACTCCCAAACCTGCCGACATCCTCCCCCCCGGCCCCGGCCGCCCCCGCCGCGGGGCACGGGGCACGGGCTGCCCCTCACCTGCCGGCCGCTCGCTCTCTGCCATCTTCCTGGAGCCAGGCCACCGCCGCTGTCACCTCTCACCTCTCGCCTCCCGACACGCCGAGGCCGCCGCCGGCCATCTTTGAGCAGGGCAAGCCGCCCAGCCCTGCGGCGGCTGGGGCCGTCAGCGGGCAGCTTGGCCCCTGCGGGCCACCGTCGTTACCCGCGCGGCCATGCTTATGTGGGGCAGCGCCTCCTCTGCCCACACCGGTCCGGCGGCAGCCATGTTTGTGCGGGGCGCTGCAACCAGCGGCGCCGTGAGGAGGGACTGTGCAGGGACGAGCGCCTCAGCGGGCGGGATGACCCCCGCCGCCCTCTCGCCTTGCCAACGGGAGCCAGGTGCTGGCGGCGGAGCCTTCACCGAAGCTCTCACTCCTTCCGCGGTCTGCAGCACCCGGCGCCGGCAGCGCCTTGCCCTTCCCCAAGATGGCAGCGCGCGCTTCGCCCCGCTCCAAGATGGCGTCGCGGCGGCCCCGCCCCCTAGCGGCCGAGCGGGGCGGCGGCGGCGGCCGGTGTCCTTGCGGCGCGCGGCGGGCGCGGAGCCATGCTGGCCTTCGTGGCGAAGGCTGCGGTGAGTGCGGGAGCCAGCGGGGCCGGGGCCCTCACGCGCTCGCTCCCCTGGGGGAGCTTCCCGCGCGCCGCTCGGCCCGGCACAGGGGCGGGGAGGCCGCCGGCGGCAGCGCCCGGAGCTGCCCCGGTGCTTGTGGCGCCTCCAGGCAGCGCCGGGCACTAGGGCAGGGGGCCGCGGGGAGCCCCGGAGCGGCGCGGCCGGTGACAGGGACCGTCCCCGCGCGCGGCCGAGCGCCCGTTACCGCCAATAGCGATAGCGCCCGGGGCCCGGGACGAGCGCGGCTACGTGACGGGGCTGCAGCCCGGGACACCCGCGGGGACGGGCTGTGTGTCCCAGCGCTCGCGCGGCTCCTGCCGTCGGACTGGAAAAAAAAAAAAAAAAAAAAGCGCAGCAGATCCATCATCCGACACTAAATACCCGTGGCCGCGCTGGGAACCGGACACCGCTCCGGAATCCCGCTGGCTGCAGGTGGGCGTCCCGGCGGAAAGGCCCAGGGAAAGGTCAGCGGCTCGTGAGGCGCCGGCAGCGACTCCAGCCCGAGCTGGCCCCGTGCAGGGGACCTGCTGCGGCTGCTGCCCCCCAAACGCTCCAGTTTGACCCCAAAATGAGCAAGCGGAGGACGTAAGAAAGGCACAAACTGTTTTTGACATGCAGTATTTTCAGGGTCTATGTGAAGCTGCTTGGAACGGTGACACTAGATAGCTGCTGTGTGTAGGGCTGCCTGTGTCTGCCCTCTCACTTCACGGCACTAGGAGGCACTGGGGAGGGTGGGATAGTCCCGCACCTGCTCGTTCCATTTGTGCCCTGCTTTGGAGCTGCCTGTTTGTTTGGTTTTAAGATTTGGCAGTCTAAAAATCACCCAAGTCCCAGCTTGCACTAACATGGCTGCGCTGGGCATGAGGGCAGTGAGATGGTACCTGTTGTCCCCAGAGTGAATTTGCCCCGTGTGGGGCTAATCTGTCTACAGGGATGCTGGGTCAGGGTCTGGTTCCTGCTAGGGAGTTGTCCCCGTGTGACGCCCTCTGGTCCCCCTTGTTGCCAGTCTGAGCAAAGGGACTGAATTCCCCCTCGCCTCCAGAAATTCTCCCTATGGCTCATGCCGTGTGGTGACAGCCCAGAGTGCCGCCTGCTCCCAGGACATAAACTGAGGTCACCCTTGGCCAGAGATGTTTCACTTGTCCCAGAACTGCTGCTGCAGCTTCACACGCGAAGCAGAAGCTAAAGGAAAAGCCCCTCCTTGCTCCCACAAACTGACGGGATGACTTCCCAGTGCCCCCATGGCCGTAAACCCAGAGCGAGTGATCGAAGAGGGACTCTGCCCTCTGCAAACACGTGTCCCCATCGGCAAACGACAGGATAAAGATAAAGCGGCGGCTCGGGGGCCGAGGGCAGCCTTCCTGCGCCTGCAGCCGCTTGACGCACTTGGCCGCGCTGGTTGCCCCGGTCTGTCCCAGCCCGCGGTGCCTCGCGGGGCAGTTTGCTGGGAGGTGACTCCCCGGCGGTGCCAGGTGGAGCACGAAGCGGAGGGAGAGGCTAACGCTCTTTTCTGACCTCCCAGCCATGGATAGGAAGCAGGAGCAAGCAGAGAAGGTACAGTATCCCCTCCACGCCACCATTAACCTCCCTCGTTTCTTCCCTGCGGTGCTGTTCTTCAATGCTTCAGTAACTGACCCTTCTCTTTTTTGTTGTTTTAATGTAATTATTTTTTTAAACCTTCTTCTCTAAAATTTGATCCTCTGGTTCTTGCCACATCCTACAGGGAGCACAGAGTATTTTCTCTGGCCCCAAGGAGAAAACTTTGCAGATTTGGCCCATTCTTTCTGCTCCTCAGTGCTCAGCTAGGGAGGGGGGTGGCTGTTTTCTCATCGCCTCGGGAAGCAAAGGGCACCTTCTCCCCGGCTCTGCATTCCAGGGCAGAGTCCTGTAGGAGACTCTGATTCAGGAGATCCAACACAGAGGGAGGAGCAAAGGGATCTCAAAACCTGTGGAGTCGAATTTAAACATCCTCAAGCAGATGGGTGTCCAACCCTGCTCACCCAAGGGGATGCTTTTGAATTGGGAGGGAAAACTGGCAAGTTTTTTTCCTGGATAGGGATGGATTTCCCTTTTCCCTATCCGGGGCAGTGGATGCCTTTGCTTTCTAAGGTTTTCACACTCACATGTCACAGTCTGATCCAACGGAACTGTTGGCATCACCCACACTTTCCCAGACTGCTCTTCCTACTGCTCATCCCCAAAGGCAGCTGTAGCTGGGCCAGGCCCACACTAGTATAACGGGACGGAGGAGCTAAATAAGCTTCAGCCCTCGCATAACTAGGAGAATCTGCAGGACTAGAAAGAAACATTGGGCCAAAGCCTGCGCATCAGTCAGCCCTGCCCTGTCACCGCTGGCTCTGTGCACTCCCTGGCCAAGGGGGATTTCAGTCTTGCCTCAGACTCCACTAAATTCTGCCTCCTAAAAGCCCACCGTGCAGTTTGATTTGATCTACATTTTTGAGAAGGAATTACACAGTTTTTGACAATACCCAAGATTCTTCCATAGCTTCTTCCCACTTACCATGGGATGGGAGGGTTTGTTTTCTGTCGAACACATGGCTTGAAGGTGCCCAGGACGTGGCAGGCAGCATTTCCTGCAGTGAGCTGAGAATCTCTATCTTGGGAGATCCCGTTTTCCTTTTGCAGTTTTTCAGGATATCTTATGACCGTCTCTAGCATGTCATCCCTAGACCTATATCTTGCATTTGTGCTTTTGAGTGCTCTGCTCCTATACTGAGACATCTATGTGTCCTAAGAGAGGTTAGGATGGAGATTTCCAGATGGAAGTTATTTGCGGCCTCATTGACAGCGGGAGCAAGTTTTGTTTCAACCTTTCCTCTGTGCTTTGCAGGCCAGGCCCTGTGGCCTGCTGAAACCCACAGCTTTGAGCAAGATCCCGGGCAGATTCCGGCTTCATCAGGAAGCCTTGCCCAGTCTCCCGGTGCCACCGCTCCAGCAGACCCTGGACCGTTACCTGCAGGCTTTGCAGCCCATCATCAGCGAGGAGGAATGGAACCACACGCAGGAGCTGGTGAACGAATTCCGCAAACCGGGAGGCGTCGGGGAGAGGCTGCAGAAGGGCCTGGAGAGGAGAGCCAAGAAAACGGAGAACTGGGTAGGTCTGCAGCCTGGGCTGTGACTGGAAAGGGTGGAGGTCTGACACGGCTGCCCGAAGCCCTGGGTGCACCCACTGCCATCGGTGCTTGTATGGCTGCGTCTCCCCAGCCTGTTTCTGCTGCATGAGCTTCTCACAGGACTTGGGTTTGCAGAGACACACGGCAGGACAGGGAGTCACTGACCCTGTCTATGGCTGCTGAAGCCCCTAAACGTTTTAGCCTCCCACAGCTGCCTTAAAGAGTAGGAAACCCTCGATTTTAGCCTCCCCTCCCTTGCTCAAATCCCCTTACGCACGTGCAGCATAGAAGCCCAATGCTGCGAGGCGCGGGCCGGAGCTGGGGGCAGGATCCGTGGCCGGCGCGGGCTGGGGCCGCGCAGCAGCAGCTGCCATCCCCGCGTGTTGCCTCTCTCCGTCCCAGCTCTCTGACTGGTGGCTGAAGACAGCTTACCTGGAGTATCGCCTGCCAGTCGTGGTTCACTCCAGCCCAGGCTTGGTTTTACCTAAGCAGGACTTTCTGGATCGGCAAGGTCAGCTCAGGTAAAGTCCTTTTCTGCTTCCCTGAGGTTTTGGATGAGATGAGCTCTTTTCTGCTGGACAGGGAGGAAGGTCTTCAGGCTGGCTGGGAAAGGGAGCATTCAGTGTGTGGTCCCCAAATCTGATAGCGCTCTGTGCTGGGCAAGAGGGGCCAGGAAAAACTGATGGGCTGTAAGGAAGTTCCTCACTGTACCAAACCAAAGAGTTCAGCAGTGGGGAAAACAGAACAATCCAGTGGTTTAGGCACCAAACTGGGCCTCAAAACATAGGTTTAGACCTTTGCTGTAACACAGATCTCTGCATGGTCAGACACAGTGAAGACCAGAGGCATGAAGGTTGTGCATGCAGTTAAAGAGAAGCATAAAAAGTAGCCCAAGCTCTAAGACAGACCACATGGAAACGCCTCTGGAATCTGTCACCTCACAGGGATGGGGGGAGCCTGCTGCTGTCATTCAGAGTGTTTCTGCAGGGGACTGTCCCCTCCTCTGTCATTAGAGGGGTTTATAACTTAGAAGACCAGCCTCTTTCCACCCCCAGCTCTTCCTTGCAATCAGACCCTGCCATTTCTTGCTCCTTTCTGCATCACAGCGTCCCCCTGCTGAGACCACCTCACTGCTGTCCCCGAGCACCCACGGAACTTGCCTCAGATTCACATCTCCACATGGCCCCCCTTTAATTTTTAACCACCATCACACGCACGTATCACCTTTAGCCACAAACCTTGATGTTGGCCTTTACACAGGGTTACCTTTTCCACAGTAACCAGTCATCACTGCTCCAGCAGGTTAAAGGTACTGGCCAAGGGCGAGTGAGGGCAAGAACAAATTCCTCCATCCCACATATGACCAGGGGTGCAGAGGGTGAGCCCTTCTGGAAAGTACGAGACTAAACATCCTATTTTAAGAGCTCTTGATCACGTTATTCGCTTTTAAGTCATCCAAGTGGAGGATGAGAAGTTGAGCATTACCTGCAGTCCCAACTGGTGCAATCAAGCAGCAGCATAAACACCTGAACTCACATGTAAAACAAAATTTCAAAGTATGATTGTATAGTTTGCAGCTGCAGAAAGAAGTTTGAAGTTTGAGACAAAAGATTCAAAAAGCAGAGGTTAAATGAAAAAAGTGGAGTTCTCCCATCCTTAATCTGGCAGCACCGCAGCTTGAAAACAAGCCAACTAAATAACCTCTCCCCCCATCTCCCCCTCAGGCTCTAGTCCTGCTCCAGGCTGTTTGCCCTCTCACTTTGCTTCCCAGCTGTTTTACATTCTCGAGTTTTTGCAATAAAACTAGGAAGATTTAACTGAAAACTACCTTAGAGGGTTCTTATTCAATAGCCCTTAGGTTCTTGGAGTTATTTCCTCTGATCTTTACTAGGGATGGCTGAACAAATCAAGATGACACTGCCTGCAAATGCTAACTGCTCCTGCCACTTGGATGCCTTGGAGCTTCTCTCTTGTCACAGTCACCTCCTTCCTCCTAGCACGGGTGGGAGCTCGTAGATCAGACGAGTCCAGCCTGAGCCTCCCTCCCGGCTGGGAGTTGGCATGGGAAGTGTGTAACGTTGGTCCTAGTAAACGCAGCGCTGCAGTGTCAGCATGCAGCACATCTGCATTTCAAACCCTTCCACGCCAGAGGAACCGTCTCAGGGAGGAAGAATGTTAAGTCAGCAAGGGTAGGGCTTAGGCACAGAGAGATGTGGCCACATCTTAGCCTGAAAGTGAGAGGCAGCTCCCACCAAGGAAAGGCAGAAGTCTCCTTTCAGGGTAGCTGTAATGCTAAGACTCAGGAATGGCAAAAATCACAACACATCCCTGAACAACGCTGCTGTTAGGAGGTCATCTAGGCATCTGAACCCAGCCCTGCTTTCTTGAAGCTTGCCCTTGGTTACACAAAGAAACGTTAAAGTGCTACAGACAGGACTACCCCGGGGTCTCAAATCCCAGAGGGGCTTCAACAGCCTCCAAAGACCCGATAGGGACTTGGCAGAGAGGCTCAACCCAAGGAGCAGAGCCCTGCCCTGGGGCCCGCTGCTCTGGGCTGTTCTCTGCTGATAACATTCGATTGTTTTCCAGGTTTGCTGCCAAGCTGATCAAGGGCGTTCTGGATTTCAAGACCATGATTGACAAGTGAGTTAATGGCCTTCCAACCCTTCTGAGTTCCTTACTGCCATAGCGAGCTCAGCTCACTCCATACCTCCCCATCTCAAATGGAAAGCCAAGAGAAAACAGCACCTATCTGAAGAGAGAGATTGTAATCAATATCGTTGCTTATTGCTAAGGTCATTAGCACTGAAAAAAAAGCAGATTCACTTTTCTTTCTTGGGCTGTTTACCTTAATGCTTGCATTGGCACATGTGCACACTCAGAGGGAGGGAACCTGACTGACAGTGCTGTGGAGTTAGGTCCTTTGTTTTCCCAAACAATAAGTTGCAGCTCAGGCAGCAGGAATGCATCTTCTTTGGGCTTCTGGTGTTTCTCAATTCTGGGCTAGCCAGAATGAGCTCTGGAGAAGCTTGTTCCTCCCTACCCTTTCTCTTCTGGGCCTCAAATGGCCTCTACTTAACATGGCTCATTTATGTTACATTTTCCAAACACATTTATATATGTTTAAAACAGGAGAGTCACTCGTTCCCTTCCCAAGTGAAAGGCCAGCAAACACTCTGTAGTCCCTGTTAAGAAGGCTGGTGGAAATAGGAAGAAATGGCCCCGTTGAAGACTGTGTACACCCACATGTTTTGGCTTGCTGCAGTAGGTGATAGCTGCATGGCCAAGCCTGTCCCATATGGGGAATGCAGGACTCTTCACTGCCATTTTTCATCCCCTCCTTCCTTACCTTGCCATGTCCTGCAGTGAAACCCTTCCAGTGGAGTACCTAGGGGGGAAGCCCCTCTGCATGAACCAGTACTACCAGATCCTCTCCTCCTGCCGCATTCCCGGGCCCAAGCGGGACTCCATCGTCAACTATGCCCAAGGCAAGAAGCAGTCCAGACACATCACGGTGGTTCACAACTTCCAGGTAGGGCTTTCAAGGAGGTTGGTTGGAATGGAGGTGTCCCTTTCAGTTGGCCCTGCCAGAGGAAAGGGAACAACCCACAAGGTTTTCCCTCATCAGGGGGTTATTCCTGCTCCCTTTATCTCCTTTGGCTTCAGCTAGCAAACACCTGGGACTGCCTGGTGAGAGCAGGACAGAAAGGTCTCTCTTCCTGTGTTTCTTGTCCCTGCAAATTCTCTCTTTGAAAGCCCAGATCTTAACAGATCAGGTTTGGAATTGTAAATTGTGAGTGAAAAGGGGATAATGAACTCTGCCACCACTGACAAGACTCGGAAATGGGAATTCCTCTTAGGTATTGTCCCTTGTTACCATGTTTTCTGAGCGCCGTATGACCTTGGCTGTATTTAGGCCCTGCAAAGGAAGTTGGTCTCGGGTCTCTCACTTCTGAGGTGCTTTTAAAGGCCTGCTTGTGAGCCATATTCCCATGTTCTTAGCTCTTCAAAGTGTCTTCTTGATTCTGGGGTGGACACTGGGGAGTTCTCATTTTCCATCTCTGTCCACTCTTCTCCTCCTCAGTTCTTTGAGTTGGATGTTTACAACAGTGACGGAAGTCCCCTGACCACTGACCAGCTCTTCATTCAGCTGGAGAAGATCTGGAACACCTCCCTCCAAACAAACAAAGAGCCCATTGGGATCCTCACCACCAACCACCGAAACAGCTGGGCAAAAGCCTACAACAACCTTCTCAAAGGTCTGTGCAGCCCCTGCCACACAAGTGGCATCAAACCCCACTTACCAGCCTCTCCACTGTGCTGTTCAGCATTTTACATAGAAAAGTCTTTGAAAGCTCATTCTGGACAGATAGCTAAGTGAGCTTTCTGCCCCCAAAGCAGCAGCTGAATTTCACTGCAAAGCATTGCCATGTCTGTTTAGGAAGCTACCTAGATGAAGTGCAAAGTTTGGCTCATAAATGACTTGAAATTGTGACAGTTTTTTGCCTTACAAATGGGTGGGATGTAAGAACCATGCCAAGGGGAGTGTGACTGTAACACACTCCCATCCAGAACAACCCAGCTCTGTCAAGTTTTAGTCCGTGTATACATCGCTACTTGACCAATATTGCATTGAGGTTCAATGAGGATCCTGCACTGGGTCCTGCTCTTTCAAATTTCAGCCTCTAATTAAAACATTTTTTCTTTCAACTTCCCTATTATTTCCTCTTCCCTTTCTGTCCCAGATAAGACCAACAAGGAATCCGTGCGCACAATTGAGAAGAGCATTTTTACAGTCTGCCTTGATGCCCCCATGCCCCGGGTGTCCGATGACATCTACAAGAGCCGCGTGGCTGCTCAGATGCTGCACGGCGGAGGAAGCCGCTGGAACAGCGGGAACCGATGGTTTGACAAAACCCTCCAAGTAAGAGCTGGTGCAACAGAGACACCAAAAAGATGTGTCTGGAGATGATATTTTTTTCCTGAGGTTGCAAATACTTCAGAGACTCCAGACACCTTTAGCAGGAATGCTTTCCTCCCAAAGAGGGAAGAAATAAGGGGGGCAAGGTGTGGAGGCTGACTAAGATCCTCTGGTTTCCCTTGCAGTCCCCACAAACACTCCTTCCTGCCTCAGGGATTTTTCAGCTTTCAGTGCCTCTGCCCACGCTTGTTCAGTGCAGCCTTCTTCAGCACAGCTCTTCTTTATGTGCCTTGTAAATCAATTTTCTGCCTGTGGTGAACAATGCCTCGTGTGCTTGGAAGCAGCCCAAACATAGGGAGGTCTGTTTCTTGTATTTCCCCAGGCTTGTCACTTCTCCTGTCTCTGCCAGACGCTACCCAGGTTATTTTCCAAGCATCAGCTGCCATCCCACAGTTTTTCCTCTGATCTCTTCTCCCTTCAGTCTTGTCAGGATCCTTCAAGAGCAGCTGCTATTTGAATTTCTCCTTCTGTATTAGTTGATCTGTCCTGACTCTTAGACAGTAGCAGTGTGCTTTAAAAGGATTCTTCCTATATCTGCTGAGTGTTTCCGAATGTTCCCCGTTATATTGTTCCTTCTTGGAACTCCTCACTGATGGAATAAAGCTTAAATGTTTCAGCTACTTGAAAAGTTAGGGTTAGTCAGCAGAAGGTGAGATTATCCTTCTGTTATTCCTCTATTTCCAAAGTGGTGAGCTCAGTGCTTTGGCACTATGTTGGACACGTTCTTCTATCCAGGTAATTTCTGCAAATCCATGTAGCAGTGATACTGGATCCTCTTAGACACACTGGAGGATTCCCATTGCTGCTTTGCTCAATTTGTTGCCTTTCCAGCATGCAGGAACGTGACCACTATCCATTCAGATGCAGAGCAGTTAGATACTAAAACTCCTCTCTGGGTAACCCCCACTTCACACTGGACGTGTCTCTTCACCGCAGTGTCTTTCCATACTTCTTTCATAGTTCATCATTGCTGAAGATGGCTCCTGTGGCCTCGTGTACGAGCACGCTCCCGCAGAAGGGCCACCCATTGTGGCTCTTGTGGATCACGTTGTGGAGTACACGTGAGTCCTGTATCTCATTTTTACCTCTGCTTTGGATAAAGGTTTTACATCACCTGCTGCCCCAGAATATACTCCTTACAGCTCACTCCCTAGGAGTTTGCTGTGGAGGAAGGGTAGTTATTGCAGTTCTTTTGTGAGTGGTCAGGACTGAGTAAGCCCAGCTCAAAGTAATTTTTGCTACTGCTCCCATTCTTAAGGGAAACCACTTTTCAGAGTTGACAGGAGTTTTGTGAGGCAAAGTGTCATAAGGTGCTAGGGATGATGTCCGATCATTTCTATGCAGAATTCCGCTCTGTGAAGCCCAGGGTCAAATGTCTGGTTAAGTGGCTTCACAACCACTTCTTTATGCAGGAAGAAGCCGGAGCTGGTAAGATCACCTATGATTCCTTTGCCGATGCCCAAGAAGCTTCGTTTTAACATCACCCCAGAAATCAAGAATGACATAGAGAAGGCAAAGCAGAACCTCAACATGTGAGTATGAAGCAGCAGAGAAAGCTGCTGAGCGACTTCATGGTCCCATTTGGAACATATCAGTGGTTTAAGCAAGAGGTTTTCCTCACTGTAACCAGGAAGTTTTTCCACTGACTTCTTAGGTCAATGCTGAACCTTGCCAAAAAGCAGACTAAAGCCACCTGCCAGCAGAAAATTCAGCAGAGATGGTTGCTTAACCATCCCCCTTTAGTGGGAAAGGGCAGGCTTTACTAGATCTACCTAGAGACACTGGAGCATACACAAAGACATGAGCCTGCCTAACCTAACTGCATGCTTTTGGCAGTGACCAAAAATCTCACCTACACATTATTGTCTAAGCACAGAGCTTAATTCTTTTGC
This sequence comes from Tinamus guttatus, assembly GCF_059628265.1. NCBI lineage: Eukaryota > Metazoa > Chordata > Aves > Tinamiformes > Tinamidae > Tinamus > Tinamus guttatus. The sequence goes on along the minus strand of NW_028288760.1, from coordinate 456,337 downwards.
ACAATGTCTCTGTGTAGATCACAACCAAAATCCCTCTGAGCCTTGTGAAAGCGAAGCCTGTACCTTTATGTTACAAGAACCAATACACAAGTGAACATTTTTACTTCCTTTCCTTGCAGAATGGTCCAAGATCTGGATGTGAAAGTCATGGTCTTTCATCAATTTGGGAAAAATTTCCCTAAATCAGAGAAGATAAGCCCTGATGCTTTTATCCAGCAGGCCTTGCAGTTAGCATATTACAGGTAAGACCATCAGTAGGTAGCTTTTCAGCCTCCTCGCCCTTCAGAATCAGGCTCAAATATATGAGTCTATTAAAGGTGTCACAGCCAGGTCATCACTAGGCTGTTGTGACAAGACTCTTAAACCCTGTTTTACTTCCCCATGCTCTGGGCTGGAACTTCTCACTTGTGGCAGATGCCACAAAACAAATGAAATTTGCTCCAGGAAGCCTATTAAATCCTTGTAGAAACACTTCACAGATCAGTTCAGTGTCCCCTCCCTGCCACCCTTCCCCTTCCCAAAAACCCAAGCCACAAAGCTCTGCTCCACAAGGGGCTACTCCTGTCAAGTGAAACTCATGTCCTGCTCCATCTCCCAGGATGTATGGCCATTCCTGTGCCACATATGAGAGCGCTTCACTGCGGATGTTCCGTCTGGGCCGCACGGACACCATCCGCTCCGCTTCCGTGGACTCTCTTAAGTTTGTGCAAGCAATGGACAACGCTGACAAATCGGTGAGGATATCAAGGAAGCAGAGTAAAAGGAGTGCTCTCCAGGAAAAAGAGTAAAGCTGTTGATTTGGGTAATCCTGTGTCAGGTGGTTTCAGTTAACCAGAACTGAAGCTTGTAACTTCCAGCTGGGTTAAAACACAGCTTAGAGTATATAGTTTATAGTTATATACTTTGGGTTTTACTGTTCTTTTTTAGGTACTTATAGCCAGGAAAATTGCATGTAGAGATTTCTAATCTCATCACAAAGTAACATATTTAAGTATCTGTGTAACTAACTCACACTAAGCTCTGCTACAGATGGAGAACTCCATTCAGAATAAAGCAGCTCAGCCAAAATGGTTTGAAAAGTAACATTAGCTTAGAGTAGACACAGAGGGCAAATATGTCCTCGATCCTAGAAGAGCAGCCAAAATAATTTTATTAATTCTACAGCAAAACTTACAGCCAGATCTGTGTGTTCTCCTCAGGACCAGGAGAAAGTCGACTTGCTGAGGAGAGCTACCCAGGCCCACAGGGAATACACTGATATGGTGAGTGTCCTTCATGCAGCCAGGTTGGGGTTTTTGGTGAGAGAAGAGACCTTAAGAGCTTTCAGTCAGCCAGCACAGCACTCTGGCCATTCCTGCTCTTGCACAGGACTAACTCTGATCTGACAGTGCTGGGACCTGATTGCTTCCCCTCTGGACAGCTGTTCAAGTGTCCTTGGTGACTAGCCTAAAGGACAGAATCAAATATCAGAATAGCTTTAGGTCTCCCCCTCGCTGTTGTTGGTAAATGCCACAGCTGCTCAATGACTCCTTAAACCAACAGCCTGTAAGCAGAAACTATGAGATTGATTCAACTAGGGTGTTTCATTTCACAAGCCTTACAGACAAGGCTAAAGGCAAGATCCAACTTTTCTTCTAACTTTTAATATTAGGAGATTTAGATGCGTCCATTTGCCCCCTCACAAAGGAGGGGATAATTTAGTTTGCTTGCCTGCTAGATGGGCTCTGGGATGGTCTTTTTTCTTTACAGGCAGTAAGGGGGAACGCAATCGACCGCCACCTCCTAGGCTTGAAGCTTCAAGCTATTGAAGACCTCGTGAGCATTCCCGAGCTGTTCATGGACACGGCCTACGCTGTGGCAATGCACTTTAATCTCTCAACCAGTCAGGTAGGACTCAGCATCAAAACAGAAGCACACTCTGATTCTCTGTGTTGGCTTTTTCTTCTCTGCAATTTTCCATCATCCCTTTTACTTAGAAACTAATCTCCATTTAGGGACTAAAAATTTTAAGCCTGTTTCCAAGACCTCTGAGCTTTATGGGATTACAAGTGGTACAGCCCTTCTCAACTCTCTCAAACACCAGCAGAACCAAAAGCATTTTGGTGTCTACCTATGGAATGAGATGCCTAAAAAACTTTACATCCACCACCTGTGGTGCTCACTCACACACCTTTGCTAAACAAACTACACATTTATCTTGGCAAGCAGTTCTCCTTTGCAAAAGCATATGAAAACATACTGCTAAGTGCAGAATCCAGCATGGGGGTGCTAGTACGTGGGTCTGACCAAAAGCCCTTCTTCTAGAGGATTTTTGTGAGATGGCAGTGTTTTTCCGTTTCCAGTTGTTAGTTTGTTGTCTCTGGGTGAGGAGGAAGATTTTTTTTTTTTTAAAATCACATTGTCTCCACAGGTCCCAGCAAAGACAGACTGTGTGATGTGTTTTGGTCCTGTGGTTCCAGATGGCTACGGAGTCTGTTACAACCCCATGGCAGACCACATCAACTTTGCAGTTTCGGCATTCAACAGCTGTGCTGAAACAAACGCAGCTCGCATGGCCCATTACCTCGAGCAAGCACTGCTAGACATGAGGATATTGCTCCAGTCTACTCCCAAATCCAAACTATAAGAGGCAAATATAATGCAAAAGCTCTAAAGGGGCATTCTCGCACGCACTGAAGTTCCAGTTCCTCAGAAAATGGCTGAGAGGACTGCTTGCTCAACAGGATCCTAGCAGAACATCTACCATTTCTTTTCAGCAACAGCTTACCCAACAGCTATCCATAAGTATTAGACTGTGCAGCAACAGGAAACAGTGTCCTAATTCAAGGTGGAAGTGACTAGTCCTCTCCTGTTACTGCAAAGTGCACCTTTCCGTCCTCAGAGAGGACCAAAACGCGATTGTTTTATGGAACTTACTGTAAAGGAATACAGAAAGCACAGTACTTACCGGTATTTAAGCCCATTTGGTAAGGAAAGTAGTTCTCCTCCAGGAAGAGCAGGAAACGATGCTTATTATATGATGGAACTACTATAAGATTAAGACCTTTTGCTGGTTTAGGCTTTTGACAAGTCTGCACAATCTTTCAAGCTTCACTAAATCATTTTCTGCTACTCCAGCAACTGAACTTTGGCAAGAGGAGAGAGAAGTTCTCAAAATTCAGTTTTGTTAGGGGGCACTGCACTGCTTTTCCCATGTCCCTGACCACTACATGCTCTACAGGCATGTGATCTCTCTCTGTTGCACTGCCCCTACTAACAACAGACTATCACCACTATAAGTTAAGGTTTTCCTTTGATTTGTTTTGGCCTTTCTGTTAAGCATGCTGCTGTGGTCCTAGCTACTGATCTTCAGGCTCAGTGAAACTTCCCCTCCTTCCCCTCACAAAGCTTCTACACAACATGTCTCCCAGAGGTTTGGCCAACTTTATATACTAAAATGTTTATAGAGATAAGAAGGGCTTATACCTCTATAGCTTTAACAGGACTGTCATCCAACCCACCTCATTGCACCTTTCTTTGGAAAGGGGGAAGAGAGGCAGAACACTGACTTTCTGTTTATGGAATACACATGCATATGTCTTCTGTGCCACACATTTTAATCTATAATGCAATTTTACACCTTGCTGTAAGGGGCAACATCTTTATGCATAACGTGTTATGCTTAAGTTTGCGTAACACCAAGTGCTTCTGATCAGGAGCTCCAGAACACACTTCTATATCTGCTCCACACAGTTCAAAGCCATTACAGCCAAAGGAAAAACAGCTGCAGAATCACTTTCCTTCCACATTATTCTGCTTTAACAAGCAGAAGGTCTTGAAAAGTAGGAATTAAGCTGAGAACTAGCAGGCAGCACAGATGTTTGTTCACTATAGCAGTCATGGTTCTGGCAGTAACAGTGCAGCACCTTTTCTGCCACTCTTTTTTTTTTTTTTTCTTATAATATTACTCAGATTTGTACTAGCTCTATTCTGTGAAAGATAGAGATCTCATGACAGTATTTTTATGCTGGGTTGACAAACTTGAGAAAGTTTTTTGTTTTTTTATAGACATACACATATATATTTTACACTTTTGGCATTGGAAGTAGTGCTTATAAGAATTTCTTTAAATCTGCCAGAATTCAAGCTCCCAACTATCCTTTTATATAACAGTATGTAAAACCATAGGGGAGCAAAGAAATCTAGTGCTATTTCTGCAACAGGGATTTATTATTTAATTGCATGCACTTCAAGGTGTGGATGCTGAGACATCACCATAAACAAGAAGCAGTTGGGGTTTCACAGCCTATTTTGTTACAGGGAAATAGTTGATCCTGTCTGCCACTTTTCTGGTCACAGACCAGCAAGGGACATGGACAAAGTGCCTTGGTAAACATATGTTTAAAAAACACTTGCACTAAACCTGCTTAAAGGAAAGAAAAGAAAAATCAGTCTAATCTGCTTCTTGGGGTTTTCAGAAGGGTGTTATTTCAAAGCTTTTATCTTATACCTAAATAAGCCTAAAAAAAGAAAATTTTACAAACTCACCTGCACAGCCAGTGATTGTATGAATTGACACTTTCACATCATCTACATGGATTTAGATTTTGTTGATTTTGTAGAAGAATCCTGAATGGAGGAAAAGAGTCTAAAAGCAATGGGAGCACTAGAACCTGGGAGCAGATGTCCCTGCTGACTCTTCCACTGTGAATTAGACTGAAACTACAAACAGGATACTCAGTATTATCAAGATTGAAGTGATTATGTTAACACAACATAAGAGACTATACCTTGCTGGAATAAAATCTGCTTTTAAGAAACCTTACTCTTGAGGGAAAATATATATATATATATATATATATGTTTTTCTTTGGTGAAATAATCTTCCTCACTCACCTGAGACAACCTGTGTACTAGGGAATAAATTATTTTTCCCTGTCTACAGTGCCTTCAACCACTAATACTACAGTATTGCCACTTAAGTCTGGCCCTTTTCTATTCCCTGTCTCAAAGGGGAAGCCTCTCAAAGGAAGGTGCCTAATAAAGATTAAGCAGAAGCGTGCTCTGCTGTGAATGCTTCTCAAGATGGGTTTGATCTAGACTTGAATCTAAACCTGGGTATCCCACTAGCTCCAGCACAGCTGTAAGAAGCACAGCATCACACACAATTCTTAAACCATTTTGTGCATTCTTAATTATATGGAGCTGAAATTCAGATAGATCTTTCTTTTAAAGTGCTTGAAAGGACACTAAAATCATTACAAGGTTTTTCCTTTAAAAGTGTTTCTTATTGTCCAAGTTCTAAATTGTAATGTCCTTCTGAGTTAGCCCTTCTAGTTGTTTGTCTGTTTTTTTCCAGTGTCTACTTCCAAAATACTATCCCCTCCCTGCTTTTGACTAACTGTTTCTTTTTCAAGAGATGTCTGTGGTCTTAAGGCTGTATTAAGTACAAGAACCGAAGTTCTGGAAAAGCTACTAATTTGGAATAAATTCAAGAAATGCATAGACTGAAAACATTCAAAAACACTTGGGGCATGAGTGCAATTTATGATACAGCCTAGTAGTGTTTGCATGCTTTGCTGGTTAGTTGTATTAAATATCGTGTTGACAGTGTAATCTTGTCAAGCAAAGATTTGAAGTGTTCTTCCAATAAACAGATAAGTGTTATGAGAAGGTTTAAATCTCCTTAGAAATTGCAGAAGCTGCATAATGATCCTTCTAGGAGAATGCTGGTGGGACTACAGGAAGAATGAAGCACAGTGCTCTATCACCTTCCTTTTATTGTCTTAGTGCCTCCATCCAGCCCTTGAGGACAGGGGAGGAACCAGAAATCAGCTGCTTGCAAAGCCACGTATTCCAAAGAAAACATTTTGTTTCAGAAAACTAGTGACAGGAGGCTTTATACAAGCACAGGATAATAAGGTAGGGCTGGAATCTCTTTTCCGCACAGCATCATTGATTTAAGAAAATACATGGGCTCACTAAAGAATTTCTACTATCCCAAGTTCTGCAAAGCTTTTTAGAAATGTGCAGAAGTATGCAGGAAATGCAGATTACAACAACTAGTAGAGAACAGTAGAGAGTTTATTACAGACTCTTACAAGAGCTCTTCTCCCTCTCCTTTACTGCCAGGCATCAGTTGTAGGAAGCTCAGGTCTAAAGGCAACACAAAGTGGTAGAGCTTTATATACCACAGTGCTGCCTGCAAGGATATGAGCCCTCTGTGTGTGCTCTGGTTCTCCATCAGCACTTCATACATGGCTTTTCCAGCTCTCTTTTACAACAATTCTATAGGCTCAGAGCAATCCAGCAGTTCAGCCTTGAGCCTGGGAAAGGGAGCTGTGATCCCCCTCCTGCCTTTGTAAGTTAATCTACAAGAAACAAGGAACAATGAAGTGGCTTTGCAAGAAATGAGTAATTAATAGCAGCTTTCAAATTCAGATATAAGGTACTGCCACGTTGTGTTGCCTACCTGATGGTCTGGTCTCATTTAATAAAGCTTTTCTAAGCTAGATCTAACATTCCTGTAAAAGCTGGATGCTTCTTTACTGTGATACACCTTCAAAGCAGATCCAGTGCCCAGGTCCCTCAGATGTTAACATGAGCAGTCCTGGTTTTTGTTATGAGAAAAAAAACCTGAAAACAAATACATAGTTTCCTACTCAAAGAAAAGATTCTTAAACATAAAAATGTAATTGATCTCCCTGATCACTTTCATTCCTGGCTTTCATTCCTGATTTCCCAGCTAAAGGATGGTTAGCAGTTGCCCAATGGTTTCTGCAGCAGCCAACTCCCACTCCCTATGAACACACAAACTCCTATGGCAACAGGCAGAGATGAAAACTTGAAATATCAAAATCAAGATGAACAGAAATGTATCCCCCTTCAAGCATCTTTATAATGCAAGAATCTAGTTAGAGATTAGCAAAACAGGCAACAAGACTGAGAGGAGGCAGTTTTGCCTCTGCTCCCGTGACCAGCAAAGGCAGCCTGATGACTTTGCGCCATTTCAAACGTCCTTTAGCTGTGACGATTCAAGTCTATTGTGCTTTGAATAAGCATTTCTCTGTAGTAACACTTAGACTGCTGCATTAGACATGAGAAATACAAAAAGTGTCTATGCACAGCCCTAGAGGAAAGCCCTCCCCAAGTTATCTCACGGCCCACAGAGGCTCTGGGCATCAGCAGCACGTGGAGTTGTTGGGCTCACTCCCAGGAATGTGTCATCCAGGGAGCCAACAGGCAAACGGAGAATTGGAAAGGAACAGGGAAGAGACCACCAAAGCTGCTTGCAGGAGCTCAGCCATCAAGGTCACTATGGCAGAACCAAGACCAAGCCATTGTGACAGGTACCTGCTAGGACAACCTCACTGCTCGAGCCCTCTGATGCATTCCAACTGGGCTCTTCAGAAGTAACTCAGACAACACCTGGGCTAGTTTAACTTGTCACCTTGTTCATTCTTTAAAAAAGTCTACCTAAAAAAAATAAATTTACCTACTCTACCTACAAAAAAATAAATAAAAAATAAAAACCAGAAAATCCAGGGTTTAAGGCAGGGATCAGCAACTGAATTTCATAAGGCTTTGGGCTGACTCCTCTGGGAGTGTCACATTGCTCAAAAGCGAGCGGCTCCCCAGTGCCATCCAGAGCACACTGAGCACAGCAGGAGCTGCACAGAGCACAGCAACCCTGAGAGAATGGGAGTATAAAGGAAGAGAAGGGGCAGACGAGAGAGGCATGTGGAGTCTTGCCACCTAGAACAGATTCTGAGAAAGACTTTCTTGCTAGTTACACAGCAGGAACAGCAGGGGAAAAATAATAATAATAATTAAAAAAACCAGTATATTTCAGTTTTTCCTTTGTTTTGCATACACACCCACACACACTCCCCCAATGATATCTGGGCAGGCTTCCCTGCAGAACCATCACTAGTGTTAAAGCAAATCTGCAGGACTTTCTTCCTGTCCATATGAAGTGCAGTTGGAATTGATTTTGATCTCCCAAGAAAGCTTCAGAAAGGAAAGAAAACCTTCCTCTCCCTTCCATTGAAGTCACCCCCATCTTAGGTCCCCTTCCTCCTGAGGGATTTTTAAAAATTAAAACTCCTAATTAAGCATGACCAACTTGAGATTAGTTTTGTCATCTTCCAAAAAGGGAAAAAAACAAAAACAAAACACACAATCAATGTCTCACCCACCCCGAAAAGTAATAGTTCCATTTAAAAAAATAAATAAATAGTGTGTATATTTCATGCTGAGGAAAAAAAAAAGTCACAAAAATTATTCGATTTGGTTTTCCCCTCCCCAAACAAGACACCAGGCATTTTCTCCCCCCTCCCGACGTAGACACGGTGGTACATTCCACCTGGCAATGTGCATCTGTGTTGAAAATGAGTTTTTCCTCCTGCACAGTCCCACATGCATCAGGGAGCATCCAGCTAGCTGCTAAAGCAGAGCAAAGGCTTTCAGGTTTGGGGTTTGGTCCCTGCCTGCTCCTTTGGTCCGTCTGTTAAAAGGCTTCTTGCTGCTCCCAGGTCTCTGCTCTTGTCTTTCGCTGTCGAAACGTGCACTCTGGTCCTTGCACCTCGTGAGTCACTGCAGCTTCGTACCCAACTTGCGCTGTCTGTTTCTGCAACAGTGACAGAGAGGGCAGGGTGACAAAGATGCCCCTTAACCCCATCGCTGGGTAGTGGGGCAAACCACTGGCTAAAGGACACAAGGATTAAAGTCAAACTCTGCTTATCTTACAAATGAAGCTGCCTCCACCACGTACTCCAGGGAGAACGGTCCCTCCTACCATTTACAGCCCTACAACTGCCACCTTGGCCAAGTGTGCAAAAGTTCACATATGGATGTAAGACTTGCTTACAAAGATCACAGGCCAAGGAGTCCAAATATTGACTCTTCCTGAAACTTGGATTGGAACACACCCCAACAGACTCACCTTCAGATGCTGCAGTTAACCCACAGTTTGATCCTCTTTCACTCTATGCTATTCTATCCACAGAAGAGTCTATTTACATGTTGGAAAAAAAAACCAATTGATAGCTAAGGCTGACAAAGCTACAGCTCCTCCTACACCACCGGGTCACTTACCTTGCCTCTGCTCTCGTGACTGTGTATTCAAACCACAGGATGTTGGGAATGAGGCTGGTATCTCGGATTAAAAAGAACTCTGAAATTGGCCTAAAACAAAACAAAAACACACACATAAGAAGGGAGGAAGAGCAAGTTAGTAGGCACACACATACACACAAGTTTTGGAACAGAACAAAACATAGCACAAAATAACAGAAGATGCCTCATTAAATTTAATCAGGATCTAAATATACACATACACTCAGCTTTCTTTTCCTTATAATGTTTCCTGACCCCATTAAATTTGAATGGGATTGCAATTTCACTAGCTCATCAGACATTGATTAAGAAGGGCCTTATCTACTTGAAAGTTACTTCTTCATCTTGTGCCTTCCTCCACCACTTTACCACAGCTCACAACTTCAGTGGAACTTTAGAAATGTATCAGCTTCCTAGAGCTCCCTTCTCCATTCCCCATATGAGGCAAGGGGAATACATATACAATCCCTTGTATATACACACACATGAGAAAAGCAGAGAACAAGTTACACAGTCACACAATAGCCAGCAGGCAAAGCTGGAACAGAATCCAGGAATCCTTGTTCCCTTTTCCAGCATCTAACACTTATGCAGTTTGTAGCAACTCGCTTACAATCAGGACTTGCATCACTACAACTAAATGTTAGAGGCTTAGGTATCTTAACATTTGTTTTCCTTCAGATGGAAGGTAAAGCTAGTCTGGTTGACCACAAAATATTTTCTTAGCAGGGAGTTCTGCTTCATTAGGGTTATCACCCCATTCCAAGGGACTCACTTTACTGGACAAAACAGCCCTAAGCAATCCAGACTTGCAGGAATAAAGCCTTACCAGAACAAAGACACTTACCATGCAGCTATCCTTGGGAAGAGAGGAGTTAGTATCTCTTGTGTGAAGGCAAACCAGGCTATGGCCATGATGCTTCCTGCCACACCCCCATATAACACTTGGCTCCAGGTGTGGTAAAGCAAATAAACCCTGCAGTGGAAGAGAAAGGGTCACCAGACAGGCTTTCAAGCAAGAGGAGGCAGGACTTGCAGGTTGATGTTTCACTTGGACCTTCTAAGTGCAGAACGAGCTATGTCCCTAATGGCAAAAGCAGATCTTCCACTTGCTTATTTGTGAAAATGTTGGTGGGGGAGCAAGGGGAAGGAGAGAAACAGGAAGCAGACTGGGCTTTCCTTGCTGCAGCATTTTCAGCTCACAGCACTTTACTTGGCCTTTAATTCAATAACCCTCTACATTCCTCCTAGCAGATCACTAGGTCAGTAGATCAGTGGTGTTGGTTCCTATGAGAGACTGTTCCAGAGTCAACACCAGCGCAAGCCCCCTCCAAAGCAAAGCTGTGGCTTAAAGACTTTCAGTAACTGAACACTTTCCCCCACCACATTTTGCCACTCTCAAATGTGGCAGCATGAAGGCTGCACCACTACAGAGCCCTTGCTGCAACTGTGGCATTAGAAAGTGGTACCAATGTCTGCCAAGTTACCCCTGTACACAAACTGCATGAGTCGCACTCAAAATTCTTCGCATCTGTATGCCAAAAAGCCATTAAGAGCATCCCTCTAATATGACCTTCTGCCTAGCACAGGCCACTGGATTTTCTCAAAATAATATTTTTTGAGCTAGACCACATCTCTTTTATAAAAATGCCCTGTCAGACTTTTTAAAATAAATAGCAATAATGAATCAGCTCTAGTATACTGTCAAGAGTGCCAATAGGTAATGGCTTTTCTGTAGAAAACATGGTCTTATTTCTAGCCTGAATATGTCTGGTTTCCAACAACTTGATTTTTTTTTTAATCTAGTAAAGGAAATAAACTTCATTATCAAAATTTTATTTTCTAGATTCATCTTCTTAATATAACTAAATCTGGCAAGTCAAACAGCTCTAAATGCTTATATTAACTAATGCTCAAACCAAACACTCCATCAGTTTGGTCAGCTGTAAGCAATCCACGTGCCGCAGACACTGGCACGCACAGCACGCTGCAATGCTTCCATGATTGGTGCTGGAAGAGGCCGGCAGCGAGGATGCAGCACGGCAGCGGAGCCAACAGGGATCTGACACAGGCTAAGCCTACATCCCTTATATCCCTATAACCCTTATTTGGGTTTTATACATGCTTCTATGTAGCACCACACATGTAACGATTCATATGCCTATCTAAAGTGGCTCGTGGCAACGCTGCAACTTCCCCAAAGCTCTCATTTGTTTATGTGATCACCAAGGAGCACCAGATCTGCGGCTGTTCAAGGCCAGAGGACTGGCAAAGAGCGCAAGACAAAGTTGCTCCATACCTACTATATGAGACTAGCAAAGCCGCTGTCACGAGGCAGACGGACAGCACGTGCCGCCATAGTAAATCCAGAAACCTGGCGTTGTTTGTTTGGTGCATTCTGAAAGACACAAAAAGCCATTAACACAATGCAAGAGGGACCAGTTAAGGCTCAAAGATCAGTCAAAGCATCACGACCCAAAGAGCAAATCTGCAACGTGTTTTCAGATGCACTCAGGGCAGGGCTGGCAGCAGGAGGCCCATCCCAACCTTTCACTTTCTAGCAAGTGCAACTCCGGCCCCACAACATTGAGGAAGGCAGTTTCATAACCCTAGACACAGAACAAATCATACAGGTCTTGCAGTTTAATTCTGCTACCTAATTGAACTGGAAGCCACGTATCAAGGTGCTTCAACACATTAACAGCCAAAAGCTGAAAGTGAGATTTTTACCTTAAATAAAGGAAGAGAAATGAATATACAGAGAAAAACCACATGAACTGGGAGTGGCTGGATGGCATCCCATATTTTGTGGTCACTGTTGAATGGGCTTCTGGGAAGAGAAGAAGAAAGTTTGGTCAAAGTCTATTCTGTAGAGCAGCTGGAATGCTCCAAAGGTGAAGCTGGAGCGTGCAGGACACGTCACTGCCCACATGGCTGTGGCAGCTCTCTGCACCCAAACATCCAAAATCAACATGCAACAAAGGGGCAAATACCTTCTAAACCCCATACTAATATCATGCCATTCAAATAAATGAATTAATAAAATAAAAATAAATAAAACATGGCACCATAACACAAATGGGCCACACTATACCTTCACAGGGCCGTGGCTCCCGGATAACGTTTTTTATTAACCAGTTCACTCCTTCGTTGAAAGCCAGCCCTCCCAAGAAAGAGATCTGTGGAGGCAAAACAGCTGCATCATCCTACTTAAAAGGACCAGCTACTTGTTCATGATAAGCCCCCAAGTCACATGTTTCCCACTTGCTTTTTTTTTTGACTATTAGAGTTAAAAAAATCAGCAGCCTCAGAATTCTGTAGTTGAGAAAGAAAAGCATTTCTTTTTCAGTTTACTCGGTATATATGACAACACCATGTATATATGCAGCTGTTGGGTAAATGACTCACAGGCAAAAAAAATAAAAAAGGAGACATCATATAGCAGTTACAGCCATTGCTTTAGCACACTCCCATCAGCAAGGGCAGAAAAGTGCATTTTCAAACAAGACAAGTTTAAAAACATTATTATTATTTCTTTCTGATTACCAACAGGGGGAGCACACACATCATTATTTGGGTAAATGGCTGAAACTACTGTCTTCAGTTTATAATGAAAAGTTGTGGATTGTGACAGGCCAGTAGCATTTGTTTTTACTACTTAATTCCATAGTCCATATTCCATCCATAAATTATCCCTGTTGCTGTGACCAAGTTCCTGTCTGGTGATTGTACTTTGCCTCCTCCCTGCTCAGCCCTATTTCAGGTGACAAAGTCACATTTTCTGCTGTGCCCTGAGCTACAGGCCGGGCTGCTGCAGGTCAGGTAGCAACTGCCTCGCTCCAGCTCAGCCGTGACTTCCCAAGGTGGAATCAGGAGCCAGCCTCAACACTTGCTCTTGTTTACCAGCATCAACCGAGCTCCAGAAGAGCTCAGGAAGAAGCAAGAGTGTCTTCTGTCCCTAGTGCTCAGCGCACAGCAAGGAAGAGGCCTTTACGTTATTAATTTGCACTTCTTAAGTTTCAGCCTTCTTTCCCCGATACTTTTAAACAGACAATGCCTAAAATACAGCACAGCTAAAGTCAGCAAAGGCAGAACAGCCTCTTAACCGGCTGCAGGAGGTGGGATCTCTCCTGCTGTTCTTTGGCAGGAAGATCACTTTATCTAAACTTACTCTTTAAGGACCCAATAAATAATGTGAATACAGGAGCAGCATGTCATGAAGAAATAGATTATTGACAAAAGAAGATGACAGGAGGGGAGAGAAGGACTTACCGTGTGAAGCTCCCTCTTGAATATGATGAGCGTTATGAAGCCAACAATTATGAATATTGGACCAAGACTCAAATAAGCTAAAAGCTGACCAGAGAAATCACCTAGGGAGACAAAACAAAACAAACAAATCGGTTTGAGCTTCACACACACCCACCTGCCACCAGGATTTGGGTCAGCTGGTGCCCCAGATCACGCAGAGCAAAGGGCTAAGCTCAGCACTGCAGCAGAGCAGCAAGTCTCTCATTTTGCAGACTGGTTATTCCTGCTCCAGCCCATGAGGAGCCAGGCAGGGGAGGCAGCGGTGCTTACACACACCTTTGAGAGAAGGGATGACAGGAGCTTGGCATCATCAGCAGATATCGCTGGCAGCCAATTTACAACAGCAGCCGCTGGTGTGGGCCCACAGTCACTTTAATTCAACATAAGCAGGGGCTGCTGTGAGAGGCAGCACCTTTTTTCTCCCTTCACTCCTATTCCCTCCCCATGCCAAAAACTACCAGCAAACTCTCCTCAAGCAAATCTTTCCCCTTCCCTTCCTAAAGGAGGGAATAAGCCTTGGACTCATTCCTAGATTGATTCCACTGCAAGATCCCAAGGCTCCAGGACCACATTTTGAAGCAGCACTTGGTGCAAGGGATTTCAGCCTCAGCCTCTCATGAGTGCAGCTGAAGGCAGGGCACTGCTACAAAGTTCATGCTGCTGCTAACTGCTTGTGGCCAGCTCAGGTACCCTGCACAGGCTCCTCTCCAATTCCAGACTCCATGGTAGATTTGGGAACCAGCTACATCACCAGCAAAGGGAGTTTAGAACAGTTTCCCAGTTTTTAGTGTCTGAGAAATCTGGAAAAGCTGGAAGAAAAAAAAAAAAAAGAGAAAGAAAGAAAGAAAAAAAACAAGAACATTCGGTTTCACAGGAACGAGGTTTTCTTTTTTTTTTTTCCTTAAGCCCGAGAAGCATTAGGAGACACTGAATCCAAAACTCGTTTCCTGGAACATATGCAGCACTTACTGAGCTGTCAAGTGGGTGCCAATTGCTACCAAAGCAGAACAGCAACATATTCTGGAAAAGCAAAATGGATGCGAGCGACTGTCTCAGTTACCCAGCAATATCAGGCCACATACAGTTTTATACAGACACCCTATAAAATGAATCCTTCCTTAAATAAGGAAGAAATGTATGAGCTGAGAAAAGAGACAGCATGCAACCAAGGTTTACCTGAAAGCCCCCAAAATGCTTTTCAGTGATCTCAACGCCAGGCAAAGCACCAGGCCTTTACACAGGCGATCTCCCTCTTCCCACAGTAGCTCCCAAAACGTTTCAGCTCTACCCATTTAGACTACAGCAGAGAGAACATTGTAGTATTTTGCATTATTGCAGCAAACAAACAGTCGCATTTCTAGAGCCATCCCTTCTAGGTCAGCAGACAAATAAACAGCTGTGCATGAGCCGAAGGCGACAGCCTCGTTATTTCCTGGGAGCTACCCCAGAAACTCGGTAATTCTGTCATGAGAGTATTCATGAGATGAGCAGATTAAGCCAGGGCTGTTCAGCTGAAACAGCTCTGCAATGGCTGGAAATCCCCAGCGAAGAAGGAGCAGCTCCTGCTGCGGCGCTCAAGGCACCACTTCTTGTGGCACTTGTGTCTATCCTCACACTCCGGTGCATGCAGAGACCCATTCCTGACAGCATGTTGTCCAGTCAGGTCCAGCAAACAGGGTCCTCCCTACCTTTTCTAATTCATTTTGCTAAACTTTGGAATTTTAACAGTTCCTACAATTGATAAGAACTAAACCTACCAAAATCAAAGCTCCTGGAATAATTTAAGAGGAAAACCTATTTAACAGAAAGCTTGCTTTCTCCCTTCTTTTGTCCAGCCCTCTCCAGGTATAACCAGGGGCTCGAGATGGAGGTCTACTTTTTGCAAACATACACAAACCTCAACGCAACCACCTCATTTTAGGCACCCAAGAATGAGCAGTGTTTCCTCCAAAACATGCCGTTTCTTCAGACTTCATTCAGTATCTGCTTCAGATCTAATTCAACATTTAACCCTGCATCCTTCCTGCAGCCGGTGGAAGCAGCCAGGGTTTAACCACACAAACTTAACCTGCATGTGAAATAAAAATGTGAATCAAGAGCGCTCTAACCACATCCTACCACAAGACCTAGCTTGACCACTGCTTCCCATCGGAGCGCCTATCCACGGCATCCCTGCTGGCCGCGTGGGCTTGCCGGGATGCAAGGGCAAGAAGGGAGCAAGACGCACAGACGATACGACAGCACCTTCATGTGCAACAAGAAATATTCACGAGGGATCGTGATTCCTTCTACCACAGCTTATGATGTCAGGAGAGGGACAGTAAAGCACCTTCAGGGAGGCTTTAAAAGGCACACATCAGACATGAAGCCTTTGCAGATCAGCCTCAAGACCTAGAGCAAAAACAAATAGACACAACTGAGCAGTATCTGCTTCTTCCAGGTATTACTTAGCTCTGAGATGAGCCCCAAGTGCTCAGCTGCAGCCTCAAACACAGAGAGCAAGGAGCATTATGAGAACAAGCGCTCACAGCAGCTACACGTACTCATACTGAACAGCAACCACCAGAGCTAAGCAAAAGCTGACACAAAGCGCGAGCGTTCGGGTGCCGGTCGCTGCTGTTCAGATTCATCTTTACACTGATCAGTTCATTCCGCACACTCAGTGCTCCAGCTCCGCCTGTCCTTGGCAAAGCATCTTTCCTATATAAGAAAAGGGCAAGATTCCCTGTTCCCCATCTGTAGAAGGATTTACACACCAGGTTGCTCTTCTCTTTTTCTCCTCTTAAAGAGTTATGTCCTATATAAGAAGAGTCCAGAAAGTCCCAGAGTTAAGAATCCCAGCTGCACGGAAGAGGAAGATTTTTGAGGTTTTTGTTTTGTTGTTTTTAAGTTTGAAAAAAAAAATCCAAACAAATTGGGAACTCAGTGTTTCTCTAGTGAAACCTGCCCTACAGACAAGAAGTTGTTGAAGATGAGTTTTAAGGATGTAAAAAAAGTCATTCCACACACAGCAACACACACGGGAAAAAACAACCCTAATTATCCATGGGCAGCAACGGGATTTAGTTGAGCTATAAGGAGTAAACAAAACAATAAGCAAAAACAAACAAACAAAAACTTAAAAATAAACAGAACAGGGACTGAGACAACAGATATAGAACAGTAGAAGAGTATCCATTCAAAAAATATTGAACTCAGATTTCCATTTGAGAAAGGAGGACAGAGAGGATAACGGTACCCTAAGAATCATGAGTGATTGAGGGGCAGACAGGACAGCAAAGCATTTGTCACCTCTCACCTCACAAAATAGCAGGTGTTCAATGAAATTAGTGACCGAGGGGCTTAAAAGTTATTTCTTTTCCACATTTCAGTTGCAAAGCTCAGTGACAAAGATGCCAAGGAGATCCAAAGTGGGAAAGGGCTCGAAGAGCAGTTACACATTCACACAACACGGAGCTTTTGCGCCTCAGTCACGGGACACAACCATCCCACTGCAGTCGCCAGTGGGATGGTCGTCCACACACCGGGAGGGATTCCTGCTCCATACCTGCTCCTTACACCTTTTCCATTAAGCATCTGTCGCTGGTTCCCATCAGACACCTTTGGTGCTACCAGACATGGGCGCTGATACGCACAGCTCCAGGACTAAACATTTCCGAACGCACTTTCGGGACAATAACCTTTAAGCCTTAAGCTCTTAAGCAACAAGCTTTAACACGTTGGCAAATATTGCTGCCATTGCCACTTTTTTCTCTCTAGGTTTGACATTTAGTTCCAGCTAAGTGCACGAAGACCCCGTTGCCTAGGCCAGTTTGCAGGTGACTACCGCAGTGCTTATCTGCTGCTCCTCATTTGATCTTGCTCAAAGCTGACACCACAGAAAGCCCCAAAGGGCCGAGCAGCCACGCAGGCAGCGAGGATGGCTGTTCTGTTTTGTACAAAGTCTGAACTCTATCACTATCGATAAGGAAACATCAGATAAAGAGGGAGGACAAGCACCCTTCCAGAGGCAGTTACAGGCAAAAGCCCAAGAGCTTCATCCAGCAGACACGGAAATCAGCAGCAACTACATTTCAGCTGGTCCCCACGAGCAGGAGCATCACTCTTGCAAATGAAAGCCGGGATGACAGCAGTTCTGCACTGGAAGCCTTTAAAGATAAGAGATTTTAAGAAGCAGTTGCCACAGCAGCTTAGCACACAGTGCTCCAGGCCAGTCATCTCTCTGGGACCAGCCAAGAGAAAGGGGGACAGAGGGAAGGCTGCCACTCCAGAGCATGTGACAAGCTGAAACACTTTAATAATTTATGCTGCTAGAAGCAGGAGCTATTTCTCATTCTGACCCCTCTCTATCAGCACAAGGCTACATTAACGCCATTGTACTGCATATATTGCCAGCATTATTATTTTATAAATGCATATTATCTAGGTACTTTATGGACCTGGATTTAAGCCCTACACAGACAAGGAACAAACAACTTTCTAAATAAAGTTAAAGCACTTTATTCCAAGTCGAGATAAAGTATCATCTAGCATCTTAGTGCAGTTCATTTTTTGCAGACCAAGCCAAGCAAAGGCACTTCTGCATCTCCTGATTTTTTTTACTGTTATAAACCTTTGTCTCTATTTTATGGACTTCCATAATTACACGTTTTATCCAAGGCCAATATAATAGTAATTCCCTAAAAAACATCACCCTAATCCTGTTGGCAATTCCTCCCCGCCTCACACACACACAATCATCTCTGTTTTACTTTTATAAAAGCAGCAATGCAGACAGAAAATAATGGAGTTATTACATTACAGTTCTTAAGATGTGACAGTTAAGTCTTGCAGAGCAAAACCTGCTCATTTCAAACACTTTCTTTTCCAAAGCCAATCCAACAAATAGTGCGCAGGATATTTTGAGCATATTGCCAAGCTTGGCTAAGGAGATGAGCTACACAGACAAACTTCTTCCTCCCCCCCACTGAGTTCTCAAGCCTTCAAATAAAAATATTTAAGATGAGAGAATGGCAGAAGCAGAACCTGCAAAGTGAAGGAAAATGACGAAACAAAAAAATAAGAGCAGATCTTTCACATAAAGTGTCATAGAAATCATAATAAAGCAGCCATGTTTAGGAAAGAAGCCTGTACTTTCAGTACCAGATTTCTTTTAGTGTCATCACGCTGCAAGTCTCATAGGTAAATGGGGACTTTGAGCCCTGAAGACTCCTGAGCACTCTAGAAGCTTTAGGTACTGCACTAAAGAGAGGCGCTTTTGTCAGGAAATAAAAGCAGTGATCAGAATGAGACACACAGCGACACTTTATGACAAGTTAGGGACTTGATGGAAGAACTAGCAATACAGAGAATTATCTTAACACCAAACCTGGTTTTGTTCTGTCTGTCGAGAGCAACATTCTATACTTCACATATGACCAAAGAATAGTAAAAACAGAGCAATAAGAAGCCCAAAGAGGCCAGGGAGATGGCGCAGCGCCCTGGGACAGGCTGACACAGCACCCCGGCACCGACGAGGCCCGTGGGCTGAGGGGAGCGGGAGGCTGCCAAGGCGTGGCGGTCACTTCGAGGCCCAGGGTGGCGGCACATGGCAGGACAACGTGGAGGGAGAGGAGGCAGCACCGAGGGGCAGGCGGGCGGCAGGGCCGGGCCGGGCTCCGGGCCCCCTTCCCCGCCGCCCTCACGAGCCCCCTTTTCCCCTCGGGGCGCTCGGCGCCCCGCCAGGGCGCATGCGCAGCGCCTCGCGCCCCCCGCGGCTCACAATCCGGCAGCGAGTCCCGCCGCCTCAGTGCGCACGCGCGCCTGGCCGCCCCGGCGCGGCCGCTCAATGGCTCACTATCTCGCAGCTGCCAGCCCGGCCCTGAGGGGTGCCGTGGAGCGGCGGGCGGGCGGGCGAGGCGCGGCGCGAGCCGCGGCGCCGGCGCCGCCACCGGGAAGGCCGGGCGGGCCGTGAAGCGGAGCGTTACCTGCGGGGTATTCGACGTGAGTGAGGGAGACCGGCCGCCATGGAGCGGGGAGCGAGCACTCTCCGACTGCGGCCATCTTACCCGGATACCGGGCCGGGCCGCCGCGGCCAATCGGAGCGCCCTTAAGGGGCGGTGCGACCAATGGGCGGGGGCGCCGAGAGGGCTGGCCCAATAGCACGGCGCGGCAGGTGAGGCGCCGGCCAACACACAGCCACCCAATTAAAAATCCAACTCGAGGAGCGGCCGAGCCAATAGGCTGCGAGCATCGCTGTCCAATACAAGGGGGACGCAGGTAGCGGCAAAACCAATCCGCGGAAAGGCGGGCGTCGGTCCCTGCCCTCATTGGCGGAGGGAGCGATGCGGATTAGCCAATCAGCGGCTCGCATTGCCGCGCGCTCTCGGCCAATCAGCGGCGCGGCCGGGGCGGTTGGCACGGGGCGCTGAGGAAGGGGCGCGTTGGCAGCGCGGCCGCTAAAATGGCCTCGCCTCGGGCCGGGGGCTGCGCTAGTGCTTGGCCTCCACCACAGCCCTGTGTGGGGGCAGCAGGCTCTAAAATAACCCCTCACTTCTTGTATTTGTCCAATTCCCCCCTTCAGGGAATCCTTCCTCCTCTTTCACCCTCTCACCTGAGGGGTGAAGGGTTGGGGTTTAGGAAAAGGAAGTTGGATGGCAGGGCCAGCAGGTGCCACAGGCCAAGCCAACAGGTAAAAACCAAACGCTGCTGAGAACTTGTGTTCCTCACCCTTTAACCTAGTGAGATTTATTTTAAAGATCTGTGTTCACTTCATAAATTATATTGTTACAGTTAGTAGTACAGAGCAAGATTATTTTGTGTGAAAGCAGCTGTGTGCACGGCCTGCAGAAATAAAGCGTCAGCCATGAGTGCCCTGAGGGGTCTCAAGGGAAAAGCGGCTCTGGGGGTGATGCTCTATGTGTCCCCTAAGGTAACACAGAGGCCTGAGAACACCTGGTGCAGGCAATAAGGGTTTTAAACCTTTGTCCACCAAAAACACCACTTTGAAGCACAAATGGAAATGAATCTTTGTGTGTTTTATGCCAGAGAATAACCTTACCTGGGGGCCCTGAGAGAGCAGCAGATTGCAAGCAGTGCCGTGCTTCAAAAGAGAAGCACATGAGCAGCGTTAGACAAAAGCCTGTGGAAGGCAGATATGCCTTGGGCCCCAAACCACCAGAGTTCATTTGAGTTGAAAAGAATTTACAGAAAACATACGTAGGAGTAGTGCAGGAAGTAAGATGATTGTATGATGTAAGAAAGACGATGGATTTTTAGATGGAAAGGAAGCATAGAGGATGGATTTTCTCTCTGTTAACCCTGTTTAGCTTAAGATCTCAGAACAGAGAGAATGCTCCATCTTTTCCTACAGTTAGTAAGATGCCTGTTTTCAAATATCCATTACAATTCTGCCCAGTTCATTTTAACTGACTCTTAAAATTGACTATCTTCCTGGCATTCCAAGGAAAAAAAAAAAAAAAGAAGAAGAAAAATTAAAGCTCTATTACTTGGAAACAATAAATATTTACTGCAGAAATTGGGTTCATCTCAGAAGGCTGATAAAAGGGGGAATGAATGATTTACTGCTTTCATTATTCAAGTTAAATAAATCTCTACCTTTCCAAGCTATTGAAAATGCCAGAATATGCAGTTATGTTGGCAGAGCGGATTACATTTGATCTATGTACCATGACAAGTACTGAAAATTGTGGGCTTCATTGCTGTATTCACCCACACCTTCCTGAATATAAGAATAAAGTGTCAATACAAAGAGCAGCCTTTGCTCTGTGCTTTCAGCGTAAGAGAGCATGAAGCTGCTCTGAAGATGGAATGAGTACACAGACTGGCTCCATGGAAACAGGGAGAAACTCCCTTTTTAACTCTTCCAACTGACATTCAGGCTGTGGCATGAAACAAACATTTTCCTACTCATGAACGTTTTATTTGCATATATCATAGTTCTGACAGTTAACTCTAATGCTAACAAAGGCTTTTTTTTTTTTTTTTCCCTAGTATATGGATGAAATCTTAATCACTGTGGAAGCAAACAACTTACTGATTCAATCTGGTTTCTGTATCATTTGAAAAGGAAAGTATTTTAACATACTGTAATTGCTTCAAAAGAGTACGATGAGTTTCCTGCAGAGCTCAGCAGATGGGCATCTCTGATATCAAACCACAGTCTGAGTTTCTTTCACATATTTTGGGAGGTTGGTAAGTGTACTGTAATAACTTGGAGAATTTTAATGGATTCTGCTCCTCATTAGGATTACTGTTATTGCTCTATCGCAGCCTGCGAGCATAGTCCATGCTGCACTCAAACACAATCCAACCACCACCAAAAAAGAAATCTGGAAAACGCAATGCCAGAATTTTCAACCATTGCCAGAAGTACAATGAGTTGTCTTGTTTATTTTCTAGCTCACTTCATCTAAAGACTTATCTTTATAGTACCAGTACCCATGCAAACAAAACCCTCAGAATTTATGTAAGTTTAGCTTTTTGACTCTAGAAAGGAAGCGCCTTGTTTTATGCCATCTAACACAACAGGTATCACCAGAACTGACATCTAAATCAGAAAACTGAGACTGAGATCTTATAGCAAGCTTCACTAGCACACTTAAAAGCAAAAACCAAGACTGTGAGGAAAGTTTTATTTGACTTGTTTTAATGCCCACATCCTAAGATTAGAAATATTAGAAAAAAAAACTGCAAAGAAAAGGAAAGAAGCAAAACAGAGAGATCTTTACATCTTGACGAAAGCAAGAAAAAAAAAGCTAGGCACAAATTTACATTCATTAGCTTCAGATATGGCAGAAGAATGTTCTACTGAGGAAGGGTAAATAAAACTCTGCTTTCCCACCTCCTAATATTAGACAGCTCAAGTCATGCTCTTCAAAGCCACAGTGGTCTTGTAGATAAAACAAGGCAGTTTTTCCTCATTTTTTTTAATAACATGATTGTGATTTAAATATCAGAATTCTAGAGCCATTTGGTGTAGCCTCTAAATATGTAATAAAATATTGAGTAGCTACTTCAGCCACTAGTGAAGCTTGTTATAACAGCCTCCATATAAAAACTGAAAATCATGCATACTTGCAATTCTGTTTAAGCATCAGAAGCTATTGAAGGATTTTATTGTGCAGCTGCTAAACCATTTTAAATCCCTGTTCAGTGTTAAAACCTTGCAAGTGTCAGCCAGAATCATTTAACCCCTTAAGAATAAGGGTTCATTACAGAAGAGGCAAATACCTTATCTCAAGAGTTTCAACACCAAATATATATCTCATTTGCTACTAATAATGAAAATTTTCCTTTATATACAATATGCTGGTGAAAAAGAAAACAAGAAAACATTTTGTAATGATACCTCACTCACTAAGCTGGAAGGCAGACGGGTGCTCAGCCATAACCTGTTACTCCACGCTGCAAAACAGCCGTGTGTGACGCGGCTGCTCTGCTGAGTAGGAGCTGTGGGAAGCCCGGCTTGGGCTCACGTTGGAAGGAGTTTATTGCAGCAGGGCACTTACCAAGCCCTTCAGGTCGGGGAGAGCTTCTTGCACAGGAACATCTCTGAACCCAGGGATCTGACCAGCATCCTTTAAAGCCTGCAGGAACCACTTTCTTTTGCTTTTCTTCCCTAGCTGCAATGCATTTTACTGCGGGAGGTAAAAAAGAGCACTAATGAAGTAGGGACTTTTACAAAACTCTCACTTCCTCCCCAATAAAGGGAAAACTGCTTTGTCTCAGGAAAAATTCTTGGCTTGTGCAGGAACAAGTTAGTGTTGGTGGTAAAGGGAGGGGAGCTCAACCTTCAAAAATCTCTAAGTGATTCTTCTTTACCTTCACTGGAAGGGCAGCTTCCCTGTTTGGAATAGGGGCTATGGAATCAAGAAAAAAAAAGTAGTAAAAGCATCTTACTTCCATTTGATTGACTAAGAAATTACAGTTTCTTAGCTTAAAAAGCCATAAGGCAAGTTAGCATTCGCTTCATGGGACCCTTTTTTAGTACTCTTTCCTGTAAGGATGTGAAAGACCGAAGTCAGCCACCAGTTTCTGACCTTATACAGAAGCTGCCCCAAGCACCAAAGCCTAAAGACATTCAAAGCAGTAAATAAATAACACATAAAACAACTCTAAAAATCTGTAACGAACAGCATTGATTCTTTAGAATTACAGTCCAGCTTATTACATTAATCTTCACATTTTAGCATCTTCTTAACTACTGTACAAAGCTGCTGAAGTTACTCTTTCTTCTAAACCAGCCATATAAGAGCACACAGCACTATAAAATATTTTTGGCAAAGTATCTTGCTTTCAGAATTTAACATGCTTTCGAATCACAGCCCACATGTAACACGTATGACATACGAAAAATGCAACCTCCTCTGTTTCTCCTTTCACTGCATGATAGCAGGAGCAAGAAACCTCCGAAACCTTTCTTCATTTCAATTAACTACCCCTAAATCCTTCTCGAAACAGTTTATTTCACAAAGCTTTACCAAGGGTGCCGTTCCTCACTTTGCCTCACCATTTTCTTGCTTATTGCATCAAGCTAGTCTCCAGGATAAGCCACAGTCTGATACACTGGTAGAGATGCTAGAGATGTTACATGCTCTACACTTACCTTATTGTAAGAGTCTCAGGAACATTATCTACTTATTTCACATTTACTTTTCCCTTGCTTATTTCCTTCCCAAATTTTACCAGCAGAAATCTGAAGAGGTAAAACAAAAAGATTTTTATTCTCCAAGTCCATGCACTGACTTTCGCCTTCTACAAAAGCTCTGGCTTCTTGATTTTTTTACTCATAGAAACATAGCTGGATAAGAAACAAATCACTTCAGAAAAAAAAAAATGGAAGCCTGAAGTCATGAAAGCCCCCATTTCCTTCTCCCTGGATACCTCCTCAATCTGAGGTGGGGATTTGGGACCATATGTAGACTAAAGCAGGAGATAGGACAGGCACAACCCTCCACCCTCATATGTGGCATTACAATAAGGACTAAATGGATCACTGCAAATCTCACAAAACCAGGACTGCCTTGAGGCCGGCGCGCTCCCGCGCTGCTGCCTCGCACTAGCTTCCAACTCAGCACACCATCCAAAGCAGCCACATTTCAGGTGCCATCTCTGAAGTTTCATGACATTTAATTAAGCAGAGCCCTTCTCAGCACTGCAAGGACATAACACCCATTTGGTATCTACCCAAAACTACATTTATTTATTTATTTTACTATAAACAAATTACGTATTAGAAGTTGTTTCCTTTCTAGCAGCTTGACCCCAATTCTCCAGCTACCTGCTCTCATAATCCTTTTCATACCTGACATCCACTAGCTGCATCTCTAACTGCCTTGCACATACCAGTGATCGACACTGCTCTTCACCACATCTCTGCCTATGTTCTTCATGAAAACTGTTACTGGCCAATTCTGAAACAAAGCAAGGCACTTTGATGGATGTTAAATTCTTTGTGCGTGCACAGACAGGATACAAATCCCTCCCCTCCTCACACTAGTTTGTGTGAGAAGCAAACACAGACTTCATTGGTGTCCTACATGAGGACAACCACGGTACAGAGTCAGTCATCTGGCCTGCCAAGAACAGCAGCACAGAGGGAACAGACCAACTCCCTCAGAGCTTCAGACTGGTTGCAAAAATCTGAATTTTACTTCAGTGCTTTGCAGGAGTATTTCTTCCTTGGTGGGAGAAGAAATCTCTGCTAGTCACATTGCATGTGTTAAAACACATAAGGTAAGATCAGCAGTAATGTCTGTAGAGACACAGCAGAGAAATAACATTAAAAATTCCCAAAGCAAACGAGTCCCCATAAATTATCTTTCAGAACCTAAGGGTGAAGTAGAGAATTTACCGATGATGGTCCTGCTCCCCCATGTGATCATAAACATCAGGAAACATCTCCCAGATAACACATGGCTGGAATGGGTACATATGTTGCCTCATTCTAGAGAATGGGGCAAAAATCTAGGCATAGGCAGTTTATGGTTCATATGACACATTAAAATAATAAAAAATAGAACACAAAGGCAGAACAAAGGAAAAATTCAAACCATAAGCTGGCAAGTGGTCCAGGATCCATCCCAGCAAACACTGCTGGCTACAAAAGCAGAAGGTCCCACCAGGTTACTGTGTGTTGAGATAGTCTTGCTGCCACCACTGACCATTGCAGGCAGTTTTAGCCTTTTTTAGGAGGAAAAAGTGTTCTTGTATAAAACTGTCTTTCCTCCCATGATTGCCATCAGATGAGCTCTTTGAGGGGTTCGTTTTCACCAGGAAGGATTCCGTTCATCTCGGGGAAGGTCTCGGTGCCCAGATATCCCAAGAGGATCTCACTGCGCCGCCGTGAGAGATGCAAAATGTCTTCGGCCAGCGACTGAACCGATGTGTATCTCACGTTGTCCAGGTCAAACATGTCCTTCAGGTATTGTACTATCTGGTGCTGCAGAGATACAAGGAAGGTTGACAGAAGGAGACCTTCCCTCACCCTTTTCAGTACCAACTGCCTAGACTGCAGCAAGCAAGAGAATCCCATAAGGAACTATGCTTGTCTGCCAGCAAGTAAAGATCCACTTCAGGGTACGAATTCCTTCTGTGCTAAACCACTCATGCCTATCAAACAGGACAGCAGAGCTCTTAAGGTCAGAAATACAATACTAATCTCTATGGCAATATTCACCGCAAACATTTTGTGAATGCAAAATCAGACTCTCATTATTTCATCAACAATTAAACAGGATTTAAGCTTTATGATCAAATGTGGAACTTGAAAGGTGCCTTGTACTCTTAGGCAACTTATTCTTTCAGCATATGCATATATATCCTTACTCTTTTCCAATATGGGAGGTACGAAGTAACCTATCTCATCACACCTATTTTTGCTTTCAGCATGGTAAATCATGATGGGGATTCTTATCGATCTTAATTCGGCAATCTGCATTTCAAAGAACAGTGATGTTTAGAAGACTTTTGTACAGAGACGAGTTGCTTAATAGTATCGCAATCAAAAAAAAGCCATCAAAAGCACCAATCTGTTAGCTTTAAGTCACAAGACAGTAGGACGCCCTACGCAGACAAAGTATCGAAAACTCAACTTACCTTGAAGAAAGCGCAGACTTCAGATAGCTGCTCTTTGGGCCCCAGAAAACCAAAGGCTAAAACAGGACTGACATGCTCCGATACGGAGTAGAAATGAGAGATAAAGCCATCTGGTACCTGCCATGAGGAAGGAGAAAATTCTTACCTCTCAGTTCTCAGACAGAATTACTGGCTTATTCCATATAATCCACCAAATCCCATGCCAAAAAGCCCTGCATTTCAGTAACTAAAGAGCTACACAGAACATATCTTCCAGCAAAATTACTGGAATTTATCTTTTAGAACCCTTGAAGGATTACTTGAGCTTTCTATATTTGTGTTTCTCAATTACTATTCTGGGAGGAAATTAAAAGAAGAAAATGGAAGGCAACCATCAGGCTATCTATACAGTCCGGAGATTATATGGAGAGTCTTTGGTCTAACATGAGAAAGAGCATGCAAGTATCTATGCTTCTCCTGAATGAAGTGACCAGTTCAAGCAGAGCTACTGCTTGACAGTGCCAGGCCAGCTTCCAAAGCTCTCATCCCACGAGGCGAACCCAGTGGTACCATCTGGCTGCGGGATAGGAGTTGAAAACTTGCCAGATGCCACAGCCCTGTGGCAAAACCGGGGTTGTGAAGCTGTGATTTCCTGTTCTCCAGGTCCACAAACTCATCTGCTGTGGGACTTTAGGAAGCCATGGGGCTAAGGGAATCACATTAAGCAAAAGCTGGTCAAATGGCAGTGCTGGGAAGCAAAGCTTCCCAGATTCACTGTGCTGCTAGAGAGAAAATACAATTCAAGAGCAGTTCCTTGCTGGCTGTGGCCATTCCTACAGAATTATAAGCGGGGAGATGCAAATAGGGGAGATTTGTTTGAATCCTCACATTACGAAAAACAAAGAATAAAATCAGAACTGACTCCGGAAAAACTGTTGTGGTACTAGAGTGAAGGCATTAACAGCAGGACAGCGCTCCCAGTGTCACAAAGAATACGATTCAGTTCATTCTTGTACCACTTAGGTGCTGCATTTTGGCAAGATACCTTTATAGATAAAAGTTATATCTTTTTAGCTTTAACTACTGTACATTCTTTCCCTTTTAATTTATTTTACTTACCATCAGCAGCCTCCTTTTTGCTTTCAGGACTGACCAGCAGGCAGTTGCTAGGGCCTACAATTAAGGTAGAGAGACAGTGACCTACTGGATATACTTTCCAGAAAAACAGAGTTCAGCAACACGTTGCCAGCAAAACATTAAAGTGGTGGCCCTTTTGTGGCCAGCTCTAAAATTAGTTACAAAATCTAGCAGAACTGGAAGCACATTTGGCCATTCCAGATTCGTTGCAGATCAGCCAGAGTGTGTTTGAAGATTGCTAATGCAATCTTGCACAGCTGGCAAGCACCCCAGCATGCAGACTGTAAGCAGATGACTGTTGGAAGGTACTTTCCAACCATCATCTTCTCAGTCCTCAAAACGAATTATTCTGATGTATGTATCTGGCCAAGATTAAACTGAAGTGCTGTTAGTCATGCCTCTATCTACTGAGATACTACCAGAGCGAACAGCCAGCTGCAAAGAAAACACTGTTTTTTTCCCCCATCTTTTGATCCTCTTTTTCTCATTCATGAAAATATACACTGTTATCTTTTAAAATCTCCATGGCATCGCTGATAATGGCTTAGAAATAAGTCTATTGGAGCCAACGCAGCTGCTTTCACAGGACAGTTTTCCTGTAAACAATTTATATGTACCAGAAGTCTGTTGTTTGGAGTTTCAGGAAGGCAAGGTATTTTTAAAGGGAAAAAAAATCATTTTAGCCAGGACAGCCAAAGTTAAACCCTTTTCTAGCGTTGGCAGTTGCTGAGCTGGGACTACCCAATTCACGCACCGTCTCCTTGAAGCTGTCGGAGAGCCAGCGGTTGCGCAGCACAGCCAGCACGGAGGAGGGAGGGTTCTCCAGGTCCTCAAAAGCATCCATGAGGATGAAATCCAGCACAATATCAAAGAAGCTCATGCATACCACCTGCCAGAGAGCAGAAGAGTCTGTTAAGGAACCACACTTAAAATGGGACCATTTCGGAGATTAATTTTATTCTTTCGGTAATTTAGGGGCACACCCCAATACTTCCCCCACCATCTATGGTACAATTGCAAAATAACTGTACTTTAGCAGGTCTTTCATTCCTGGGCCATTCCTACATATCAGTTATTCCAACTTCTCTGCAATTTTCTAGAGAGAAAGTCTTTACCAACCCCTCTTCCCTCCAGCTCCTGCTGAGTGGTTGGCCACGTCTCCTGTTTCAGTGCATAATGCAGCATCTCTTCATAGCTTTCCAGAAAAGCTTTAGGATTCTGAAAGAGAAGGGGGGCCGAAAATAAACAAAAACACAAACATTTCAACCAGTGAAACAGTTGTGTGGACATTTTAAAGTCTGACCAATCTATTTTAAGCTTGACAAACAACATATGCACCTGGCAAAAGTATTTAGCCCAAATGCAGCTTGCAAAAGGAGAGAATTAATTTCTGGAAGGCTTGGACATCACGGGCTCAGCTGCTGTCATTGCAAGCACCTGTGTTGCTCGACTCTTCAAGGAAGTGGTTAGAGGCACCTATACACAAAGTGGTTCCAGTAAGAATCATTTTTTCCACTGTGTAAGTGGAAACCACTGTTTAGGGGATGGCTAGTGACTAAATGAGTGATCTGAGAAACGGCACATGGCTGATGCAAAGATGGGATTATTTTCTCCCTCTCTCACATTCAAGGAGAGGATGCCAGCTGATGCTCTTGGTTCCCTCTCTGCTCTCTATTGAGGTACAGTATTGGACTATGGACAGGAGCTGCAGAGAGCTGCTTACAAGACAGAATTTGATTAAACAAAAGGAAAAAAAAATTCACTCGGGTGCCAGAACAAAGATGAAACATTCTCCTGAGTTGGGATGGAGAAACAACACTCATGGAATCGCAGAATGGTTGAGGTTGGAAGGGACCTCTAGAGATCATCCAGTCCAATCCCCCTGCTCAAGCAGGGACATGGAGCACGTGGCACAGGGTGGCATCCAGGTGGGTTTTGAAAACCTCCAAATCACTCTTACCCTCGCCCTATTCCTGCTCAGTAGATATTCAGGAGAATACACGGCAAGATCATGTACAGTTTGACTTTGTGTGCCTTCTACATGTCAAAATATTGCTCAAGACAAATGTTACGAATACCTAAAACAATTCAAATATGATTAAAAAAAAGAAAAAGAAAACAGCAGTACCTTGGAGTGGGCCTACACGCTTTGTTTCCTTTCTGAGATAAACTGATGGAACTGCATAAATTGATGGAATGAGAGAGTTGAATCGAGAAAAATACACTGAAAAGCACTGGGAGGAGAACAAGAGGAAATAAACAGGGAGGTGAAGGCACCAGTGTGGAGTCCTGCTCACAGGGAAAACCACGTTTAGAGAGACCCTGAGAACAGACATCTGGATGGCATTGACATAAATGACCTTGCTACAAAGTAGTGGCAGCAAAAGCTCTAAAATACTGCAGGAGATGTCTGAGAAAAGGACCAAGTTTTCCTTCAGATTGAATAACTCACAATAATTCTACCTCCTTTCACGAATATTTTACAAAAATACTGAAAAAGTTTTGGAAAAAATGTAAAGCTAATTAAGGGAACTTCTTTGTAACCTCTAAGACTTTCAATAATCTGTGAGATTCTGATGATTTTATCACTCCTAACATGCCTTTTTAACCTCCCTTTATCTTCAGGCCTTCTCCCCCTGGTTCCCCTCAGGCCTACTCCCCTTGAGTAACCACAGAAGTGTATTAACCTACCACAGTGGACACCTACAGGGAAGTTTCTTCCCAAATAAAGATAGATTAGGCAAACCTCTCTCAAGACAAGAGGAATTAAACTTATTAAAATAGTTATTAAAAACTTCTAAGTGAAAGGATCATTTCATCATTTACTGTGTTCATATGACGCAGTCGAGTGATCATAAAAGCTTCGTACCTTCTCAGCCTTTGTCATTAGTCCTGTCACCATCTGCTTTCCAACCTCGCCAAAAAACAGCTGGTTGCTTTCATCCTCCAGCAGCACCTGCAAAGGGAACACAGGAATCTCCTTGGAACCTCTGGCCTGTGTGAACCCCGAATTTGGAGCAGGGAGAAGGGAGGAAAAAAAAAAAAAAGGCAGGGTGGGACAGGATAAAAAGCAGCAGTGCTGTGTAGATAGACCTGTACCATTAGCCTTTAATAGCCCAAATTCCAAAACACGAAATTGCTTTCTGCAGGAAGAAAACTCAAAATTAGGCTGGAAGACTAGAAGCAGCAATAATGAAGGCAAGGGAGCCAGTGAGGCCAGGGCCCAAGACCCTTCTGTTTAGGTTCTAGAAATACTTTGCTTACAAGGCCATTGGAGTGAGGAGACAGAAACCTTGTTCCTGTACCACAGAGGTTTGAATCCAACCCAGTTAGTGTGGAAAAACTCCCATATGGAAGTAACGGCAGCTCTGATATTCCCAAACTTTCCCTTCCCAGAATGGCAATGGACAATGTTAGAGGCCATACAGCCTCCACTAGGCAAGGCATGGAAATCAGATCCTCTCCCTCGCCAGATCAAAGTGATCAGGACAGGATTACAAAGCAAAAAAGGGAGGCTTGAGCTGCTGCTTCTGCTTTTTCTTGCTGTAGAGGGGAGAAGACTTCACTTTTGTACAGGTGGCAGAGAAGAAGGTGCTGCTGAGAGCCACTCAGGTGTCCTTACCTGGAAGGCCTGCCTGACACAGTGCAGTTTCGCTAGGAAGTCCTGGTCATTGTAGCAGCCTAGAAGCTCTGTCCTGGGGCAAAAAGAGAAAGATTGCATACATTTCAGCTCTCCAGATGCCTCTTTTCCCCCTAAAACTCCTAAAAAATCCCATTCTCTGCCTAGGGTAAAGTAACAATCACATTCCCTCATACAGCGCACCAGGGCAGCACAGCACCTCTCCAAAGGCTGCTATAGCACAGCCACATGGAACGGTTAATTTCTCATTAGTGATTTTCTGGGACAACTGCCCTGCTTATTAACATGCACGTCCTGAAATCTGGGGCTAGTTCTCAGAGAGGTCCAAACTATCAGGAAAGATACTAAGAGTTCCCTGTCCCACAGGGTTATTCTAGTTCCAGGGCTGCTCTACGACAAACCTTGTGTCCACAGTGCACAGAGGAGCTTTGATGCAATGACCCAAGGCTCCGGCCCTCACCTCAGTGTCCGGCACGCAACCTTCCCTTCTTTCACTAACTGCAAAGCTTCTTCATAGGCAGCTACAGGCTTAGAAAGATGGAATGGTATTTCATCAAACTGGAGAGAGTCAAAGAGCTGTGAAGACAGCAGGAGACATGGGAAGAACAAAAGGTCTTGTTAAATATTCACAAACATACAGAAATTGCACACAAGCAAAAAGTGCCTCCTTTAATTCACAAACTCTTGTAAGTACCAACTATTTCAGGCAAAGATATTTGTTGGCCCACTAGTTTCAAAGCTGCCTCAACCTTGACACAGCTCAATATCCCCCAAACATCTGCACAATCCAGCCACATTATGCAGTATTTTTCTAGCTGTACACTTTCAATACAACACCGTAAAATAACAAGGAAATGGTTGGATAGGAACTATGGAGTTTTCTAGGCCAGCTTCCCACTTGAAATGGGACTTATGCAAACACTAGATCAGGTCAGTCATGGTTTGGTCCAGAAAAATCTTGAAAAAATTCATGGATTGACAGCCCCAGGCCTTTCTGAGAAGGGCTGCACCACTCTCCTGGTGAAATAGCTTTTCCTAAAGTGCAACATGAACCTCCAACGACTCATCCTGGGGCTGCTGCTCCATGTTTTATCATCTTCCTCTAATAAGATGTCTTTGGATCCACTGTCTTTCCCAGCATCAGCAGATGTTGACATACAACTGGAAACTTAAGTCACCTCTGCTGCAGAGAAGAAGGAATCCTCAGAAATGGAGCTCTCTTCATCATCTGTCCGAAGCCGCAGTGACCCGTCTGCCAATGGAAGCATTAGAGTCTTCTCTGGAGAAGAGGAAAAAAACGTATGTGCAACAAACTGTATGGACCATTATTCTTCTTGGCCACTGCACTCTCCTTCTCACCCTCCCACACAGTTATTTTTTTCACCACTTCATTGCCTGGCTTATAGAAACAACATAAAAACAGAGGGAGACAAACAGTCCTTCTAATTAATTGCTAACCCCGCTCCCATGGCCAGCTCACCCAGATCCAGCAGCACCGTGTCCGAGGGAAGCGAAGACCCAAACTCTTCCTGCAGGTGATAGGCTCTGTGCAAGAGGGATTCCAGCTTCTCAGCAAACTCCCTTTTCTGGGACTCCTTTTTGAACATACACAAGTGTCACTATTAATTAGCCCACCAGACAGAGACAGATTGACAACACAAATATGGAAGGAAATTCTCGTTTAAATAGGATTTACAGTTTGGAGATTAACGGTTAAAAAAAAATCATTAATCCTACAATACAGCTAATAATGCAAGGGAAGAGGGAAGCTACACAGCCTACACAAACACTGGTATTTTTATCTTCAGAATTTATTTTGGTTTTCTTTTAAGAAAAGAAAAACAGAAAACAAAACAAAAGAACAAAAAAAACCATAATTTTAACTGCTATCCAGAGAAATAGGCCTTTTAATGAGTTACAGATCACTTAATTCTCTTTATTTATAAATTTTGCCTAATTTCAAGAGGGAATGTTTGTTCACATCAGAAAACTGTATTAGATACAACAGAGTATCCAGAGCTGGACAAGGAAATTAGAGCATTTGGAATAAGATGCTGGGCATAAGCAAAGTTTGCTGTTATGACAGAGGGATAGAAATAGTGAAGGAGAATAATAAAGACTTACACAGCATCTGGCCTTCATAGCCTGTGTCTGCATGAATATCTCACCCAGCAGATAGAAGCATTAACAAGCATAAAATCTATTTTGATAATGAACTAACTGTTTCTAGGGCTGTTGAGGAAACACTACAGGGTACTTCAAGGAGAGACAGCAAGAACAGAATCCAGATTTGACATGGATAAATATTATCCACCACAAAAGACAAACATCCTGCATACTTACTGCACCGGGCCCTGTTTATAAGAGCCTGGGAACATCTTTCACCAACACAAACTCCTGCAGAGTTCACAGTTTAGCTCCTCTCGTGATCCTGGGCTACAGCTACTCTCTTTTTAGCTCTGTGGTCACCACTGAGCCTTTTTAGCTTGGATCTCCCCTTTTATCTTCCCAGAATAGTCCTCAGGTCCAAGACAAAACCATATTGTCCTAAAATACTTGTTCTGCAGCTGTAGGTAGAAGGAGCTACCCGTCCCCCTGTCCCAGTTGCTCAGCAGACAGGCACACTTAGCTTTACTCATTAATGCACCGAGGCATCTGGCCTCTCCTTCTCTTCCCAGCTCCCTAGGAAGCGACAGTGACAGTCAAGATTTCCACTTTCAAATGTGTTAGTAAGCTACAGACACAACAGCGCCAGGCAAAAAGCTATTTTTTCCTCTCAGGTGATGGGTTTGCTATAGTCTTTTCCTACACGATGACAGCAACTGACATGAGATGCTAATGCAGAAGGTGGGTAGAAACACTGGAGATGTGAGGGGGAGAAACTTACTAAAAAGCAGCAATTAAAAACACACCCACTCAAACTGGATAAGGAAGCTGCAGATACAGACAGCTCTTAAACAGTCTGGCCCAACTCTGCCTCGAATTTGCTCTTCAGTGTTTAACCTCCTACTCATTACCAGATCTAGCATCCAGTCTGGCCTTTCAGCACATTCCCCAGCTGGCAAAAGCAGGGAAAGAGTCGGGACCTACCTCTGGAATGCCCTCAGACATGGACTCTTGGTGTTTCCTGCCGTCCCAGGGCACCGGGGTGCTGGTACTGATGCTGTCCCTCTGTCGGATGGTCAACGCCTGCTCCCACTTCTGCAGGGCCTCCTCAAACAGCTCCATGCCTGGTGACGTGACCGAACACAAGCTGTGAGATCCCAGAGCCGCACAGGAACAGAGGGAAACAGGGAGAATCCTCACGCACTCGGGCAAGCCAGCAAAGAGAAAAGCCTCTCCCAAACTGATGAAGAACATTAAATTTACTCTGTGCCTTTCCCTTTTAAATGTGGTTTAATTTGGATTAGAAGTTAAGGAGAACAATCCCAAAACATCAACCACATTACTTTCAAATTACTACTCTCCTCACAAAAGTCATGGACAAACCTGTTGTTGGAAGAACAGTATCTTAGAAGCAAATTATTCACTGAGGTCCCAGAGAAGACTTGTGTCTGTTGGTCTTCTCTAAGTGCAAGTAGAATTTTGTAGCTATCAGGAGCCTGAGTTTAAGTTAAAGACAAGAGAGATTTTCTGATCTGAGAGCAAAGGCGCATCCATACGGTACCAATACAGCTCGATGCAAATTCACACACCATTTCTGCTTTTGCAAAGAGAAATGACTCTCCCAAGGTGATGTTACCCTTGTTCTTGTTTACCTTGAACATAGAGACTTTCTGCACTGGAATCACCAGCCGCTCCAGCATCCCCCGTTGCCTGGGTGTCCCATGGAGCTGCCGATGCTGGCATTGGACTTGAAGAGTTCACTGCTGCTATCTGCAGGAAGGGAGCAGCAAATGCCTTCTGAATCAGAGATGAAACCACCCAAACACCACCAGGCAAATCTGAATGATAAGCCATTTCCCCATGTCCACCCCAGTGACTGCCTGGTGTCTGTATTCCCTCACCTTTGAAGACGAAGGTATTAAGGGTTCAGGCTTTGATTCCACTTGTGGCTGAGCCCCTCTGAGAGCTTTCACCTGGCTTGCAGCTACAGTCCAGCTTTGTGCCAGCTCTGAGCTTCAAGGGCCCTTCCATGAGTTCAATTCTCTAACCCAGCAAAACCTATCCCCTTTTCCTGGCTCAGGGAGCTGGGTGTTTTTGGAGACCTTTGCAGCACCAGACAGGACATGGAGGTGAGGGTCTCCCTCATTCCGACACCCTAAGGCACCAGTGCTCAGCCCTGACTCCGGCTCAAGCTGTCCCTGCCAGGACATGCTGGTGACCTACACAGCATGGTCAGTTTCTGCCAAATCCCTGCTTCTGGGCTGATTTTTTTTTATTATTATTATTATTATTATTTTTATGTTTAAACAAAAGTAGAAAAAACAGATTTCCAGTCCCTACAGCTTAGTGAAAGATGTCCACATGTGACCCTGTTAGAAAACAAGCTACCCTGAACAGCTCACAGATGCGCTCTGGCCCTCCCTCCATCGATTAATCTTTGTGGAATATTAATAAATCACCTTGAGGTCCAGAACTGCATGTCAGCAATTCACTGCTGCTGACTTATTTACCAGATGGCAAGGAAGAGCAGAGGGAAGCAGATGACAGTGTGCAGAAACTGCAGTTGTGTGAGGGGTGAGCTGTTTTCCCCATCAATTAACATAACGAGCACAACGTCACAGAAACTTTGTCCCGACCCCATGAGAAGCAAATACAGGAAGAGATCTCTCTCTTCTGCCCCTCGTTCATGCATAAGCAGTGGTTAAAAAAAAAAAAAAAAAAAAAAAGAACTTTCCTAGCCTGGATCTCTGCAAAAAGGTAGAGAACCTAGTTCACAAACATGGAAAGCAGGCTCTGAAATGGTGCATTTGCGCCAGTTATGGTTATGGAAGCCAGCAGTTACATTCCTCAAAGGATTAAGTCGAAGTCACAAAGCTAGCTAAGAAGAGACTGACTTTTGTTGCTAGCTCCCCATCCTCTGCCACAGGCAAATTCACTAGATCAGTTGGGAAATAGGGGACCCCAAAAGCAGGGCTGGTTTGCTGGCTTTGTATTTGTTTCTCAACTACCAGAATTACAGATACCCTATAAACACTGCATTTGGTTGGCAAATTCCTCCTCAGGCCCCAAAGAAGAGAAACACTTCAGCACTATAAAACACAGACTATATCTGTGGGAAGGGAGAGGCCCCGGGGGAATTAAACGGATGTGAGAGCATCTGGACACAGAGAGGCCAGGGCTGGATACAGCCTGGTCTGCACTGACATGTTCCAGGAACCTTCCCACCTTCTCCCAACTCAGCCAGCAACGGTGCAGGGCTGCACACCCAGCACTGCACACCCTGCACATGCTGCACACCCAGCACTGCACACCCAGCACTGCACACCCTGCACACCCTGCACATGCTGCACACCCTGCACATGCTGCACACCCAGCACTGCACACCCTGCACACCCTGCACACGCTGCACACCCTGCACACCCTGCACACGCTGCACACCCAGCGCTGCGCCGGCACTGCCGCCTGCTGGAGACCCGCCACAGGCAGCACCAGCTGGATTTGGACTCGTTCCTAGTGCTTTACACAGAAACTAAGGCTCATTTCCAGTGCTTTACCAGAAACTAAGGCTCATTTCCAGTGCTTTACCAGAAACTAAGACTCATTCCTAGTGCTTTACACAGAAACTAAGACTCATTCCTGCAGCTTTTACTGCTGCTCCAATGGAAAAGGAAAGGCTTTGAGCAATGGGATTAAAGCCATAAAGACTCCCCAGTGCTTCTGCCTTTGGTCCCAGAGAGGTGGATGTAAGTAGTGATGGCTTCTCTGGCTTAGCCAAGCCTGAAATACCTGTATTTATAGGTTGGTCTTGGCTTTGGAGGTAGAAAAAAACGGTAAGCTATGTTCTCACATGGCTCCATTTCCTGAACAGAGCTAGCTGGTTTTGGTAGTTAACTTGATTTTGAAAAACAGTTTTTAGCAATTCTAAGCAGCTTTAGAGCTTCCCTGCTGGCCTGGAGCATCTACACCAGTGACAGTGCCTAAGTTACTCACTTCCAATCCAGAGCAAGACCCACAAAGTTTGCGCTCTGCCTCTGGTAGATAGCCCAGAACACCCCATGAAATATCCACTGTGATCTCCAGCTATAGCTCCATGCCGACCAACCCATGAATGGCCCATATAGAGGCAGGAGTGCCTGAATCCTCATTCCAGACAGTCACTACAAAGTTATTACTGGAACTTGCCCTCTAATTATGGTCTATGATCACCAAACGACGCAGCAATCCTGTTTAAGTAGATACACCCACACCTCCTAGCTCTGTTTCCCCCAGCACATCCAGGAAGGCTCCTTACCGAGGCGAGGCTGTGGGATGAGCTGGAATGTTTGCTGGGCTCAATGGAGGAAATCCCGCTGAGCGTGTCATTGCTCTTGCTGCTGGGACTCTGGACTCTCTTGCTGGAGTATCCTGCAGTTGGGAAGGTGACACAAAAACAGGCTTTTAGGCCAGCTGGCTACGCACACAGAGGAGGGAGGCTCTCCGGACACTTGCAGTCCCAGCAAGCACTAGAGCACGTGGGGTCCCTGCAAGAGAGTGCAGTTCATGTAGGGAAATACTGCAGTTATTGGAAAACCTGGTACAAAGCAAAGCAATTTGCTGCAGCTGTGAATAGGGAGGGGAACAGCACCCTGTCAAGTGTGACTTTACAGCAGCATCCAGCACCTAGAAATGAGTCATGGATCTGCTGTATTATCTGTTTGGCTTTGAGACACTGAGAAGTCAGTATTAGTGGGGAACTGACGTTGTGGGATGAATATTCACCTCTTTCAGTGACAGAAGGCAGGTTCAAATGGAAAGCATCAAGGAGACAAACTCCTCCAGCTTCCCTCAGGCACCTCAGAGCACTGATGTAGCAGCTGCCAGCACAGGCAGGACTCCCTTTTTACTAAATATGTTGGAAGATTTTCATACATTTCATAACATTAATCCCTGTAGCGCTTTGCTGGGCAGCTGGGTCAGTCTACGCCAAAAGAAGCAGGTGAAGAAGCTGCCCAAGGCCAGGGAGCCCAGCCTGGAGCTAGATGAACACTCCTACCTCCTCAGTTCATCCCATGTCACCTTCTCCTCTCCCTCCAGCCCCACCAAGGCAGCTGTGCAGGTGACCGATGAGCGAGGTGCCACCCTGGCACTGCCACGATCAGTACAGAGCCAAGTCACTGCACGATTGCGGCAGTTAGAGTTTGGGCATGCCTAATGGGGCCATAGTTTCTGTGTGAAGGGGGATGAGAACTACAAACCTTTGTAAAGGGTCTCTCTTTTTCCTCCTCTAACCCTGTCCACGGGCACTGTTTCAGGTCCTTAATTTCATTTTGCATCACTACACAGAAACTGCTTTGCTCTCCTCTCCTCCCACTTGCCTGTATCTTTCCATAGTCCCCTCACTCCCAGGACACCCTCTTTCCTTGAACACTATGTTAGTAATATTCTCTTTGCACCCTCCATTAAAGCTTTTGTTTTTTTTCTCCTTTCTGCAAGGCCAACCTTTCTTCACAGAAGGAATCCTTCTGGTTGGCAAGATGGGCACCGTGATCCCTCCAGGTTTAATGCCGCACTTCTCCGGAGCGATTTGTTTCTTCCGACGCCGCCGACGCTTCAGCTGATGAGCTGCAAGAGCCAAGGCAACCGTCCCAAGAGCTGTAGCAAACAGCACCTTACGCAGGCCTGGAGAGAGCCGCAGCTGAGAGAAGACAGACTTTAAACACAAAAGATATGAAAGAGCAATAATGAAAAACTAATTCCACCACCCTTTTTCTTTTTTTTTTTAAGTAGTCTTAAACATCATAGATCTGAAATGTACTTTGGCATTCTCTTTCCCACCTACAAAACACAACCCCCACTATACAACTACTACTAAATAGCACAGAAAGTGAATAGCCTCCTTCTGACAGAACCTACAGAACGTGGTCTCAATGTGCACGTTACCAAAACACCCGACAAAGTTTTTATCCGGCCTGAACAGTTGGGATCCAGCTTATCCAGATCCAGGTCTGAAATCTCAGTACATAACTGCACTTTATTGTCCCAAGTGCTGCCTTATTAAAATAGGGAAGTATATTAATCATCTTTAAAATTAAAATCTTGTTTTAGTGCCTTTGAAGACAAGGGAGGTAAAATCCAAGAGTTCTCCCTCGGTGGGATGCACGAAAATTGCTAAATTCTGCCTGCATCATCCCCCGGGGCTCTATCCCTCTCAACTAAAGCTGACTCGTTTTTTCTCTGCAGACAAGAAAGATTTTCTTTCCCCAAAAAGAAAGTCCAAGGAACCAGTCAGAAAAGCCTTTTTTGCCTCTTATACCTGTCCAAATGTCGTGTAAACAAACACGGGGATCTCTGCCACCGTCATCGCCAAGGCCTGGATGACGGACATCCCCTCCGCCCTTTGAAACGCCATGTCTGCACGAGGACTTCGGCACCTCCAGGAGCCTCCGCGGGGAAGAGCACTTGTGCGCACTGTGCCAGCTGCTCACGGGGAAACCCAGGCTGCCTTCCACATCTGACTCAGGGTCCAAGGGTCAGGCTTCTTCC
This sequence comes from Tinamus guttatus, assembly GCF_059628265.1. Taxonomy (NCBI): domain Eukaryota; kingdom Metazoa; phylum Chordata; class Aves; order Tinamiformes; family Tinamidae; genus Tinamus; species Tinamus guttatus. The sequence continues at coordinate 416,448 of NW_028288760.1, read as the reverse complement.
AACAATCCTCTTCCTGCAAGAGGAGGGAAAAATAGGTGAGTGGAGGGAATATGCGTCCATGTCGCCCGGCTGCATTTCTGAATGCGGAGCAGGCTCAGAGCAGCAACAAACACAGCTAGGACCAAAGAGCAGAGGCTAAAGCGTTTTCTCGGACAGTAGCAATTTCTGCCTCTCCCACTAACCGCGGGGGCTGATTCCCAACCTGGGAATGCCCGAGCATCCTTGAACTCGATAGCTGGGACTGCTCCAAAGACATCCAAATGTGCCAGAAGTGGCTGAATGTAGTTGAAGGGCTTGTGACCTCGTCGGAGCCCTGCTCTAAAGCCACCGGCCAAAGGGTGTTCCAAAGCAGCAAGAGCTTAAGCAGAGCTTTGCTGGGAGCAGGGGAGGCCGGGCGAGCTCCTCGCCAAGGCCAGAGCTGCAGCGGAACACGTTGAAACCCGGGGGTTTCTCTCAAACGCAACAAAGTTGGAAACGCTCCGGCCCTGCCCGAACGCAGCTGCAGGGGCCGGGCTCGCACGAGGGGCTCCCGGCGCGGGGGCAAACGCGACTTTTCGGCCGGAAGGGAGGCGAGAGCAGCGGGGTGCAACGGGGTGACCGGGGTGACCGCGCGGGGGGGACACGCGCAGGGGACGGGGACATCGCGGCGACGCAGGACAAACCCCGGGCTCCTGCAGCCGCCCCTTCCCCCGCGCCCGCCCCCTGCACCCAGGAGCTCCCCGGGCCGCTGCCCCCAGCGCATCCCCCGCGCGGGCATCCCTCGCCCGGCCCCCCCCGTGCCCCCGCGCGCCTGCAGCGGAAGGGGCCCGTCCCGTGCCGCGCTCCATCCCCCCCGCGCCGCAGCGGTGGAGCGGCCCGCCCGGCGCGGCCGCCGCGGGCGCGGGCGGCACCACTCACCGCGGCGGGGGGCGCGGGGCGCGCTCTGCCCCCGCCGCGCGCCATGGCCGCGGAAGGGCAGCGTCTCCTTCCCCCGCGCCGCAGCCTGCCCTAGCCGGGGGGCGGGGCCTGCCGCGGCGGGGCGGGGCCGGCGCTCCGGGCCAATCCGCGCGGCGAGCTGCCTCCCCGAGGACCAATCGGGTGGCTCCGCCGGGCCCGCCCAGGGGCTGCGGCGGCGAGTGCGGTTGAGCAGCGAGCGGGGCGGGAGGGGGGCGGGCGGCGCGAGCGCCCATTCGGTGGCACTTGACAGCTCCGCTCGAGGCGACGGTGACACTTAAAGCGGCCACGGCCCCCGCAGCGGGCTCGCCGCCCTGCACGGCTCCCCGGCTCGGCCGCCAGCCCCGATCCCATCCCACCTCCCCCCGCAGCGCTCCAGCCGTTCCTCCAAACCACGAGGCCGCCCACGCGGATGGGGCAGCGCTGCTAGACCCGCGGAGGAGGAAGGCAGCGAGGGGGACATCCGCGGCCCTTTTAAGAGGCAGCGCCGCGGCGCGCGGAGCGCATCGATGGGCGCTATAAAAGGGCGCGCTGTGCGGCGGGCGCCGTCAGAGCGGGGGCGGCAGCGGCCGCCATGGACTTCAACGTGAAGAAGCTGGCGTCGGACGCGGGCGTCTTCTTCTCGCGCGCCGTGCAGGTGAGCGGCGGCCGCGGGGGACGCAGGGCCTCCTAGAGAGAAATAAAACAGTAAAGAAAACAGCCCCAGGGAGGCTTCTAAAGAGGTTTTTGGGGGTTTTTTTTTCATCTTTTTTATTTTTTTGGGGGGGAATGGAGAGTAGAAGGGAGCTGTGGTGATACCAGCCCGTCTAATGGTTATTTTCCCTAAAAGCTGATTTTTCACGAGCGCTTCGTGCACAGGGCCAGGCCCCGCGGGTGCCATTCCCTAGTCAGGCGTCTGCAGGGGAGAGGGGCTGGTGGCCGCTCCATGGCCAAGCGGGAGGCCCTGGCAAAGTGCAGCACGGCTGCAGTGGTTGTTTTGGGGCTGGTTGGGTTAAACTGGCTCTGGGATTTAATAGCGGGAGGTGGCTGGGGGTACGAGGAGCCCCCTCAAAGCTGGCAGGGGCTGAAGGCCCCTAAGGGGGGAGGAAATTTGGCCGCCCATGAAGAGCTCGGGGTGCCGCAGGTGGGGAGGCGGCTGCTGAGCGCGGCTGCTCCTGGGGTGCAACAGCTGGAAGCTGCTCCTGGAGGGGCCCAAGAAGGAGAGGCCGCCTTGGGGTTTATTGGGATCCTGCCTGAGGGTGGAAATTCAGCTGGTGGCTCCCGGGCGCCTCGTTCTGCCTCCGATATTGGGGCCGATAAATGTCCAGAATGGCGCTGGCGCCATCCAGGCCGCCCGTGCAATGGAGTAATCCGGGCTCTTTGAGAAACTGGCCTCCTGTAAACAGATATCAGCGCCCATTATTGTGCCACTGAGTCATATGTTACAAAAAGAGAAGTATTAAATACAGGTGCAAAATGCAGAGCAGATGAAGAGCTCAAAGATGCTGTTTTCATGCAAATGACCTTGGTAACCAGAGAAAGGAAGAAACGCTGCAGAGAAATCAAATGTTTAGGAGCCTATTGAAGCTAAGAACCATTTATCAGACTCCTACAAGGCGTGGGAAGGAGCCAGGCTTGGGAACAGCGTCTGCACACAGTGATTCTAGAGCAGGGAGGCACTTATAAATAGTGGCTCCAGCCTGCTACACCTACTCCATATCATCTCGCATATGCATATCCACGTGATTAATTACAGTAGTAATTACTTGAAACAAAGCAGCACCAGGGCCCTGCTACTTGAGCGTGTGCTGGTGTTTGTATAACTGGGGCAGACTGGGAGGATAGGGACCATTGATTCCAGGAAGCACCTCTTAAAATGCAGTTGCTGGGGAAAATAATCAGATTTGGGTGCTGCCCATAGAGTTGGGTCACTGGCACTGTTGAGTGTTGCCCTGTCTGCACCAAGATACAAGTGACAGTTGAGGCTTGCTATTGGCAATGAGGATTAGGTTTCCAGCAGTTGTGTTAGCACAGATCCTCCAGGAGAGGAAGAAAACCTGGCTAGAATAAGCTCCATTTTCTATAGCACTGGGGATGCTCCCTTCAGCTCCAGGCATTTAACAAAGTGATTTTTACTGGAACTGCAGCGACCGGGAGATAAATGGGCCAGCCGTAATGTGCCGTGCCGCCCAGACGGCATTAGCTGTCGCTGTCTGGAGGTGTCTGGCCAGCACACGGGAGCTGGACCCGTGCTGGCGGCAGCGCTGAGGCATCGCTCCGCAGCAAAACTGCCTCGGGACAGAGCCTCCAGGGTGGCTTCCTGGGATGGAGGAGCCCTGCTGGAAACCTGGCGCCTGCAACCTGATGCACGCGCAGGCTGACAAGCAGGGAGGGCTGAGGCCCAGGCTGGACCTGGTTAGCGGCAAAAACCACCGGAGTGTCTTGACGTGGCTTTTCCCAGCCCAGGGAGCAGCTGGTCGGACTCCTGTCCAAGGAGAAGGGCGCTTTGGAGGAGCTGTGTTTAAGCAGCCAAGCCTGAACCCTTCTCCAGCATGATCAGAACAGAGTGGCCATGACAAAAGCGCTGCGGTGTCTCCCCAGAACTGTGTAAGCATCTACTGCCTTCCCAGGGCTGCGCTGATTCACCAGCAAGGCAGTGTCTGGGTGCCATGGCATCTCCTGTGTTCTCCTTTGGGAAAGCAGATAAGTTTTGAGGCTGGAGGGGAGCGGGAAGATGCAGGTAATTCCCCTGGGAAGTGGGAGGCCAGTTTCCAGGCTTGGGAAGCTGCAAGGGTGGAGACCTGCTGTAGGCTTCTTCCTCCCACCTAGGCACTTGCTGAATAGACACCTGTGTCACCAGTCACATCCAGGGACCCCAGAGGGGCTGCGGCACTTACCCCCAGCAGCTGCTGCTCTGGGGCCTGCAGACAAACTCCAAACAAATCGTGATTTCTTTCCTTGAATAAAACTAAAGCTTTCCTGCCTGCACGCTGCATTTTCAGTGGTCCGTGAGCAGGTCTGATCCCCAGACTGCTGCAGGGCGCTGAGGTCGGAGCTCCAACCTGCCCACAGCGCTGGCCTCTCTTGCCACCAAGACGACTCCCTGGCTGTCCCTGCTCTAGCCAGGCTGCCAGCCAGCCCTTCCCAGCCATGTCTGGAAGTAATTGTAGGTGCCTGTCTCTCATCACGCCTGATGGGAGCTGGCTCTGGGTGAAATTGCCCAAGCATGAGTATGGATTTTGGGTGCTTAGCCTACTGCTAATGTAATTACCACTAACAGCTAGAGTCTGACTTGCTCCCTCTTGCAGCTCCTTTTAAAAAAAAGGACAAACACCCCCATCTTCCTGAACTTAGGTGATAAAATTGACTTTTCGGCTCTGCTGTCATGAACTTAAGGGGGCTAATGGCTTGGTTCTGGCACTTCAAAATGCAAGATAAGACAACAGGGAGCAGCTGAAGGAAAGAGGAGTTGAAGGCAGGAGGTACTGGCCAGAACATGCTTAGTGGTACAGGATAGTTTCTCTCCTGAATGCCTTGCTCCTGTGCTGTTAGTGGCTTCCTTGTGTCCTCTAACACAGTTTTGCTTGGCTCACGTCCTGGCTTTTCTGATTCCAGGTGACCAAATGCTTGAAGCAACTCTGTACTCAGTTCAGAGCAGCTGAAATTCAAGTAGGTTTTTAGATGCTGAGTGGCTCTGGCAGCATTTCTAACGTGACGCTGTACAAGATGGGCTGCAGACTTGCCTACACAGATTCTTTCATGCCTCTGACCAACAAAAGAGCAAATCTTACAATAACCTGGGTGTTATGAAGCTGTTCAAGTTTAGAAAATCCACTGGCTCAGATCTATGGGCAGATGCAGGAAACAGAATTCCTGGTTTAAGACTCCTGGTCTGGTTTAAGTCCTGTGAATTAAGGTGGAACACCGCTGCCCTATAACCACATCCGATAAGGGTTGTCAAGGGGAGACCTTGAAACTGGTGCAAGGGTCTGAGCTCCATGACATGTCGTCTGCAAGGAGCTGGAGCCACTCTGTAGTGTTCGCTGTGCATGGGGGGGAGATGTACAGGAACATTGCATGGAGCTGTCAGATGCAAGTCTGACCTGTGCGAAATGGACGTGGTGCTCCCACAAGTCACCATCACTGAGATTATTTCCCTCCATTTTAAATGGAAAAAGTCAAACGGTGCTAATTCTTCTGGCAAAGAAAGTAAGGCTCTCTTGCAATTCCTTGCCTGTTCCAAGTATTGCTCTCCTGATTCCTCATCCTGCTCTTCCACACAGACCCTGATAATGCATCTAGCGATCCCGCCAGCCAGCCGAGCCTCCCAGAGGAAACCCAACCTTTGGCTGAATTATTGATGCCCTGGAATGCAGCAGAGCTCTCCTTCCCGGAGCGCGAGCGTGGCGCTCCACAAAAGGCCGCCCTGCATTATTAATCATTATTAATCTTCAGGTCCCTGCACAAAGACAGGGCTGGTGCTCAGCCAGGCCAGCTGCAGGGATGTTTCCTGATGGGGGACATTGGGGGAGTCTCCAACCACCAGCATTTGGCCTGTGATCCTAGGATGCAGGTCCTGGTGTTGGATCAGGGCTGGACTATTGCCCCAAGCATCATCGCTAGAAACCAGGCAAAATGTCCAGTCCTGTTGTAGCAGAACCAAGCCCATAGGTGAAATAAGGCTTCAATTTGAAGGCATCTGAAGTATTTGGAGCTGCAAAAGGCAGCAATGCTTCTAATGGAGAAGCAGCAAGTGATAAAATATTTTTAGTCTGTTTTTTTTTTTTGTTTTTTTTTTTTTACACAGAAAGCTTTAAGATCAGTTTGTTCATCTGCAACTCTCAACCCCATTATCAAATCTTTCGCCTGACAGTGAGAAGAAAAAATGGAATTAAATTTCTAAAAGTGGTACACAGATTATTAGATACAGAAACGCTGTAAGTGGGGGGAGAGCACCTTGCTTGGGGGGCTTAAGTAACCAGACTTCATAAACTGCTGTTCTTCCAACATCCTGTTCCTTAGGGATGCTTAGGCAACCAAATAAGAGGGCACCAGCAGCTGAGACCTGTTGCTACTTGAACACTTATATCTCTACTTATAGCAGACATCAGAAAGCAGCAGCTTATAGGATAAGGTGATATGATTTCTATGTGCTTCATCGGAGCTGGCTGCAAGCTGCTGCTGAAAGATGGGGTCCTGCTCTGCCCTGCCCCACTCATGCTGTGGGTTAGGTGAATGCTCCAGTCCACGTGAAAACCGAGGAGAGGCAGGACCCAGGTGTGAGCCTTGCAACACGGCTAGAACTTCTCATCTCTGCTGAGGGGACTGCTTGGAACCTGAGCAGCAACCTCCCTGCGTGAGCGCGCAGCCTCCCGCACCCTCGTGTATGTGCCCTGTTCTCCGACTCCGAAAGGAAGCCTGAATAAGAGATTGTTTTCTGGCCTGACCTTTTACATCCGTGGGCTGGGGCTCAAATTGCTGCCCATCCTCCCCTCCTGGCAGAGCCCAGGCTTGCAGTGGCCGTCCTTAGCCTCCCTGTGACACACACAGCTCCGGCACCTCGTTGGAGATAAGGGCTGAGTGACGCTGTGTGGCTGCTCCATGAGTGCCCCGGGCTCTCAGTGTGCTGGAAGGAGGAATGTTATGGAAAACAGCAAGGTGATATTTGGTGCCGCTGCCTCCTACAGCAGGGAGCCCCAGAGCTGGAATGATTCAGGACCCCGATAGAGCAGCACGGAGCTGCTGGAGGGCGTCAGCAGGGACCCGACTGCAGCAGTGCTGCAAGAAGCCCAATAAAACCTGCTGACGAGGAGCTCTGCTGAGGCCTTGCAGCTCCAGGGCTGGTGCAGGATGTCTGAGCTGCAGGAAAGAGCCTGACTTGGAAATGAGATCTCAGAGCTGCCTTAAAGGGGAGCAAGGGAGACTTGTACATTTGCATCAAAGAGCCTTAGCTGGTTATAAAAAGCTCGTAAACAGACTTGACTGTTGGAGCCAGATACCTGGGAGGTCCCCGTTTGCTGCGGGGCTGTGACTCAGCCCAACCTGAGTTAAAACAGCATCCGGCTTCCAGCAGCTACAGAGGGAGAGGAGCTCTGTCAGCAGCTCCCGTACAGCCCATGGTTGTGCCCCTCTCCTCCCCAAAACAGTCTTAGAAAATAGGTACTATGGTGCCCTCTCATCTGGGATTTGCTTTCAGCATCATTTGATGTCGGTTTTAGCCAACAATCCATAACTGTGCAAGGCTCTGCAGCTCCTCTGTCCCTACCAGGCTGGGAGACCGAGTGGAAATGCCCTTGCAATTCCGTGTCAGCCTCCGACAGATCCCACAAATAATTCCGAGGGTAGCGCCATCCTGCCCAAGCAGGGTGCTGTGTAAACAGAGCCGCGGGGCTGCCGTATCTCGGGCATCTGGTAAGGTTTGTACATGCTGGTAACCAGACTCCTGCCCTCCTCCCACGCTCCTGGACACACTCCTTATCCTTATCGCTTTGTCCTCAGCCTTGTTCTGCCTGGGAGCACGGCCAGGGATCTCGGGCAGCTTGGCCATGGGAAGGGAGTTTGACAGAATCTCTTGGGAGGGACAGTGGCACCAGAACCCCATGAAAAGGGGGTCCCAGTTCATCTGGAACTGAACCAGGGGACACACAAGGGGAGAAGAGATAGAGCCTGCAGCTCAGGCAGGAGCTGTGCTGAAAGCAAACGTGTCTTAGGCTGCAAGCTCCTGCCTGTGCCAGGTACTGTGCTGTGCCACGGCCTGATATCTGAGCAGTGACACGAGAGGTCAGCAACAAGGACCGAGGAAACTGCCAAGTCTGCAGGATCCCAAGCAGCAAAGCTGTCCAGAGGGGCCTTCCAGGTGCAATCCAACAAGATACCGGCTTCCATCAGGAGCAGGGAGTCAGGGGCTGCTCTGCACATGGCTCTACCAAGCCAGGAGATAACTGCAGGGCTGTGTGTGTGTGTGTTCTGTCACCAAATTGTCCTTCTCCTCCACACTGAGTGGATCTCGGGGGACCTCTGCTCCAAGGTTGACTCGGTAGCTTAGGATGCATCAGAGCAGGCCTACGTGAGTTGTTTCTATGCTTGTCACAACAACAGCTCAGCTAATAATGCTACACTGAAGTTACTCTTAAAAATGTGATCAAGTTGGCCAACTTTAGAGGAGAAAGTGAAAAATGGGGGGGAATAGGCTCTTCTCACAAATCTCCTGGAGAAGCAACAGGGGGGTGCACCTCACCATCTGCCACCGCTCCCTCCGCGCTGATAAATCTTGTGTATCAGATGTCATCGCCCAGTGTGAAAACAGAGACCTGCACAGCCAGCCTTTCCCTGCAGCTATTTTTAAGCTTACAGGAATCACGGGGAGGAGGAGAGTCTGCCAGTATGATTGTGGATGCTGAGGGAAGTCGGACACCAGCATTTCCCTCACTACTCTGCACTTACAGAGCCTGCCCAGCCAACACACGGCCTAGAGCAAGAGTTGAAAAAAATGTTACTTATTGAAAGTATTTCTACTTTAAATCCTGAGTTTGAGCCTCCTAAAGCCTCAGGTGCTCACTGCCAGCAAGGCAGAGGATGAGATGGGAGGCAGCACTTGGCCACTCTTCCTGCGATGGAGGGCACTCGAACCCTGTAGTGACACAGGAGCGTGTGCAGTTGTCTGATAAGAGAGGAAAAAAGCCCGACTTGGGAGTCAATAGCAGCATTTTGGATCCCTTTGGGTTTGTAGGACATAGAATTGCTCAGTGGGAGCGGAAGGGAGTTGGCGCCTTGCCTCACCTGCAGGGTAGTTTGATCTCCTGCACAAGCTCAGAATCTGTCTAGCTTAAATGTGCACATGATTCACCTAAAACTGGGGCATTTTTGTACCAGACCACTTCCCCCTATAGAGCTGCTTATGGTGGCACATCTCAAATCTAGGGTCCATTTTAGCTCAGTGCTTGCTCCAGGAAAAAAAAAAATAATGCCTGGGAACAAAGAATGAAACCTTGAAAGCTTTTTCAGCTCCACTTTAAGACAGATACATAAGGAAGGCCTCACTTTCTCTTAGCTTTATTGCACACTAACTTTGCTGTAGTAGAACAAACCTTCTAATGACCATCTCCTTCCTGCAGTTTACAGAAGAAAAGCTGGGCCAAGCTGAGAAGACTGAACTAGATGCCCACTTTGAGAACCTTCTGGCCAGAGCAGACTGCACTAAGAACTGGACAGAGAAGATCCTGCGTCAGACTGAGGTTCTGCTACAGCCAAACCCTAGTAAGCCCAGGTCCTTCTAAATGCTTGAAGGACAACATGTCCCTGTTGCAGTTTAAAGAGGGTTAAAAGATGCCCTCTGGCAGAGAGCCCTGTTGCACTGAGGCTGTGGGGGTTGGAAACAACCTCTCTGCAGGGCCTGTCCTTCCTCCCCATGTACCGAAATGAGCGGCTGCGTTACACAACCTCGCAGTGCTCCCGAGGAGCAGGAGGTGGTTGGGAACAAGGGGACACCTTCTCTCTGGGGTTTGCTGTCCCATGGACATTGGGAGACTAGTTGGTGGGCCACCGTGAATGTCACTTCCAGGGCTGTCTCCTAGCCTGTAACAGCAGCTGCCTCCTCATTCCAGGTGCCAGAGTAGAAGAATTCCTCTATGAAAAGCTTGACCGCAAGGTGCCTTCCCGGGTCACCAATGGGGAGCTGCTGGCACAGTACATGACAGAGGCAGCTAACGACTTTGGACCAGGGACACCTTATGGTAAGTCAACCTGATGAAGCCCTACATATTGTCTCTTCTCAAGAGGTTTCCCCTGCTACTGGTTTGGGTCAAGATTTTGCAGTTTGCCTCCTGCAAGTGAACAGGCTTACTTGCCCCACACAGCCACCTATCTTAGCAGTGTCAGAGAAGGATCTCTGCCCCAGCAGCAAATGGCCCACCTTGACAGAAAGATAGTAGTACTCAGCAGCAAAGCATCATCCATGCAGGCTCCCAATCCCTAAAACAGTGCCCAAGTCTAGCAGGCTAGAGAAGAAACAGATGCTGATTCACACTGGCTAACGGAACAAGGTGCAGAAATATTTTTGCTATGTCTATGGCTCTCTAAACTGGTATGAACAGGGAGTTAAACTGGATGATTTGTCCAGCCTGACTCTTTAAAGAAGTTTCTAGTTCTGCTCAGAGAACAGGAACAAAAACCATCCTTTTAGTATGTCCTGCAAGAGGAGAGGGAAAACGTCTCTCCAGCTGTCAGAGAATAAAAAAAGTAGACTTGTGAATGCTGGTGCTTGGCAACAGGCCTCAACAGTCCCCTTTCTAATCATACAGAGCATTTTTCTTCCCCTAAAACGTAAGTTTCCCCTTCCCTTGGGGAACTTGGGGCTTCTTTAAGCAATAAACCCACACAGAAACACTGCCTTAAATTCCAGCTGCCCTTGCCTCTCCTCTGCTGTGAGCTTTGTTACTGCTCTCTGAAATCAATAATTGTTCAACAGAGAGTCCTGTTGCAGGCAGAACTGCTGTAACTGCATCTATAGGCAACACTGCCTCAGGTGGATCCTAATCAACATTTTGTTTTTTTTCTGCTCTGATGGTTTTTAGTTTGCTGCTCTTCTGTGCCCCTGCTCCAGCCCTGAGATTTAAAAACACTAACTGCACACACAAGATACACAGTTCATTCTGCCCATGTCTCTGGGCTGTGATATATTTCTGGCAGGTGGAGTGGCCAAAGAATGGCAGTAGAGTAAGTGCCTCAACAGACAGATAAGATCAAAGCTGCCCTGGGAGTGGTTAAAGGCAGATTGTAGATAGAACTATGAAGCTAACGTGGTAGGGGCACGATCATCTTGTTCAGGCATGGTAAACTGCACCTTCTGTTCCACAAAACTGGGGCCTATTAACCCTGGGGAGTTGGCTGAGGCCAACACAATGTTAATTGGCTTCTCCTGGAGCTTAAAATTCCCATCATTGCAGGGAAGACCTTGATAAAAGTTGGAGAGACCCAGAGGCGCCTGGGTGCAGCAGAACGGGACTTCATCCACTCGGCCTCCCTCAACTTCCTGACCCCCCTGCGCAACTTCCTGGAGGGCGACTGGAGAACCATTTCTGTAAGTGCAGGAGCAAGAAAAGGAGCTCGGCAGATCACTGCGTACGAGGAGGGTGGGTGCAAAGGGAAACAGCCGATTTTAGATGGTACTCTGTCCCTTCCTTCCCCAACGGCCCCTAAGCAGCCTGTTCTGATCTCTTCTTCTGTCCCTTTCAGAAAGAGCGGAGGATCCTGCAGAACCGCCGCCTGGATCTGGACGCCTGCAAAGCCAGGCTGAAGAAAGCCAAAGCTGCCGAGGCAAAAGCAGCGGTAATTTCTACCCTTATTCCTCTCTCTGTCCTTCTAGCCATGGGGTTTGCCTCATATCAGCAATGCAGTGTGTTCTCAGGACCACAGTCAGGTTGCACTACTGAATCCTGACTCTGGCAGGCACAGGTGGGGGTTCCCACAAGGCTGGAGGAGGAATCAGTCTGGGCTATAAGGGAACTGGCTGCAGGAGCTTTGTGCCTGTTCCTAAGATGTCCTGCCTTCGGGTAGTTGTTTCAACAAGTTAATTCTGAGCTGCCAGAGTCGGGACGCTCTCACTTGACAAGCTCCTGTCTTCTGACATTGGCTCCTGGCTGCTCAGTTTCTGGCTGGGTGACTTGTGCTAGTATCTGAAAGACTTCATCTTCTGAGGACTTGTTTAAAATCTCCCTTGGGGTCTCCAAGCGAGTCAAAAGAGAGCTGAGCTGGAAGGTGTGCAAGAGGAAAGCATGCTGGGCCTTTGCACGAGTCCCAGAATTTCAAACTAGTTATAACTCTGCCAACTCAGCCTCCCCTATGCAGAATCGCTGGAGGAGCCTGTGAGTGGTGACCAAAGGCAGACTGGCTACCAAGAAGCTGTTCCACCAGCTTCTCCAATGACTTAATTCATGGTGTTGTCTAGTTTAGAGACTCCCCTTGGGAAACTAATAGCTGGTAAAACTAGCAAAACTCCCAGATCACTGTGGAGCAGAAGGGACAGAAGTTGGCCAGTATCCCCCTGCCCACAGGCCTGACATGTACAGTGCTCATCTGAGGCAGCTCACAAGATCTGTCAGCTTGGTGATCCTCCCTGGGCCTGAGGTACCTCCCGGAGCTCTGTTCTCTCCAGGCAGAGCGGCAAGAGCTGCTGACAGGTAGTCGTGCACTGATGGGCTCCCTGGAAGGCCTTGCTGAAGCAGATCGCTGTCCTGACCTACCCTGGCTGTTGGCACAAGGACTTCCCAAGTTCTACGTCTAGCCTGGGGAACTCGACTAGCAAACACTGCGATCAAAACAAGCAGGAATCCTTGTCGGGCAGTCCCGGGGATGCACAGGGACATCCACCTGGGCATCCTGGCAGGAGCCCATTTTCTAGCCATCTGCTTGACTGGGCCTTTGGCCTCGTGGATGGCTGGTTCCTGGGGGCCTTCCCTTCTCTCCAGCTCCAACCGCGTACACCCGGCAGGGGGGAAGTCATGCTCAACTCAGTAGCCTTCATCAGCAGGTCTAACAGGCTAGCAGCACTCATGCCTATGTGCAAAAGCCCTGAGTGGGGCTGTGGGTTATCAAAAACAGAAGAGAAAATATAAAGAAAAAGTCTGCTCTGAGCAGTCAGGTCTCCCAGATCCAGTGAGGGTAATTTCAGGAATCCCCAGTTTCCCTCATGAAGGGGAGGGCGCCCGGTCTCAAAGGGAAATATTGGTCATTACTTTATCTTAGGCTTAAATCAGAGTAGGAATTCAAACACCTCCTGTACTTCCTTCATTGACCCCTTCCCTCTTTGCCTTGCTTCCTACATGAAGTGAATCTGAAAGGTCAAAGCTTTGGGTGAGGAGCTTCCCTGTAGCTGAAAAACGACAGGGGAGCCTGAGGCTTTCAGAGTGTTACCCTGAGCTGGGATCCAACAGTGCAACTGTCCCCATATGGCCACCTTTTCAGAAGAAAGGCCCCTGCAAAACAACCACCTCAGCTGCTGCTGGGGGCACTCAGCACTTAAAGCAGCCCCAGGGCTGCCTCACTGAGGACGAGGCATGAGTGGAAGCTCCCAGCATGGAGGGGAGAGCTGCTGCCCTGGGCACTAGGCATGGTAACGCATGGTTAGAGCCCTGTCCTCCCCGGACCATGCCTGGGGTCCCGTCGCACCTCCTTTCCAAGCGAGCAGCCCCAGAGAACTGCATCTCTCCCAGCTCACTGGTCTCTTGCTGCTTGTCCCCTGTGTAGTGCCCCCGTGTGTTCCCACAGCTTCTGTCTCATGAGGACCCTCCGAGAGGGCTGCTGCCCAGACCTGTGAGCTGCTATTGAGTGTCCGGGCCTACGCATTTCCCTTGGACTTTGTGCTTTGTCCTTCCTGTTAATGCTGTTTTGTTTACTAACCTTTTTGTTTTGTTTCTCTGTAATTTGCTCAGTGTGAGGGAGATGTGAGTATTGACTGCGCTAACAGTGCTGTGATTTTTTCTTTAACACCTCTCATTGTCTCTTCCCCCATTTTAAGAAAAAAAAACAAAATCCTACCTCCCTTGTCCTGTAGGGGCTGGTCCTGGAGCATGTACTGAATGTGGTCAGAGCTACAAGGGCTTGGGAAAAGTGCCCTGGAAAGACAAGAGTATCCATCAGCTGCCTGCAGCCCCTCTGGAGCATGCCCTGGGTGTTACCATCACTGCTTGCAAGCAGTGCTCAAGGAAGGCAGGGTGTTACGTAAAGACATGTTCAGGCTCCTCCAGCTGCAGGCAGGAGGAGTTGGGGTAGCAAATCCCTGCCCTGGAGGGGAGGCAGTTCCAGAGACAATGATGGGCAGGTTGTTCTGCTTGTGGTGCTCTCCTGTCCTCCAAGCTCCAGGGCTCTGCCCTTATTCTCTATTACAACAGGGGGGAGGAGGGTCCATTTGACCACTGCTTGCAAATACAGTTTTCCCATGCAGTGGAGTGAAAGAGCAGCTTGTCTCCTTCATCCCATGTGCTGTATGACTGTTTGGGGTCTCCCAGAGACCAGGAAATGGGAGGAGAGGTTTCTAAGTTGCTCCTGATATTTAAAAACAAAGAAAAAGCTATTTCTGTGAAACATCCCCTTTCCTCATGGGGAGGAATCAAGCCTAGTCATTGTAATGGCCTCAAATCTCTGTGATGTATTTTTATCCCTATATTCAGGCCTGATTTTTAATAGGAAACACTCCTCCATATTCCTTCCTCCTGCCCACCCCAAACTCCTAGATGGTTAAGATCTCATCTCATTGGGGCTGCCTGCCTTTCCACACGCTGGTCACTCATTTCAGCAGGCTGCTCAGGGCTGCTGCAGCTCCCAGCAAATCAGCTCAGTTCACGTAAGTGGATCTGGGTAAGCTGCCCTGAGATTAACCAGGGAGAGGAGATGTGGGGCCCCGAGAGGATTACAGAGCTCTAGCTGGGGTTAGGGGTGTGTTGGGTGCTGGCCTTGCACCCCAGCTCACTGCAGAGCGGAAGCTGAGCAGGGCCAAACCGTGATGCACTGCATGGGTGTTAGTCCTGATATAAACTAACAGGTTGGATTGTCACTTTGGGTGACACTAAGGCCAAATGCTGTCCCAGAAGGAGGCCTAAGCAGAGTTTAGCTGAATTAGATCATGTTATATCATGGTTAGCAAACCCACACTGCTTGTGGCAGTGGACTGGATCATTTTTGTTCGAAGCAAGGAAAAAAAAATATATATATCTAGAGTGCTGCAGCCTTCCTGTCCCAGGGCAGAGGTTCAGCTATAGAGAAGGTGGCTTGGTGGTTTTTGACCTCTGGGCTGCCAAATGTGCACTCTCTGGACAGCAGCAAAACCTTGGGCTAGATCTGCTTTGGTTAAGCCAAGGCCCTTGCTTAAGATGGTAGAACTGAGCCTGGTAGGTAGAAACATGCCCAGAGGCTTGACAAGAGTAAAAAAAAAAAAAAAAAAGATGTATTGGTGTCTCTGTGGGAGAGGCTCTCATGTTAGCAAACGTGTCCCTTGAAAGGCCAAGGTCCTGTATAGGGACACTTCTAGGAAGTGGTGGGAAGCAGAGGGAAGGAAGGGCCTCTCCACTCAGCGGAGCCAGCACAAGATGAGGGAATGGGAAACACATTCAGGATAGTTGGCTGTCTCATCTCCACTTGGACTGCCCACTGCTTGAGCAAGTAGCTGTAAGTACAGGCAGACTTTCTAGCAGCAGAAACATCTGTTGAAGTATTGGGTGGAACTAACCAAGTGTGACCGCAGGAGCCAGCCCATCTCTCCTTGCACAAGCCTGGCATCCACCTGGGGGAGTTTCCATGCATCACTGCCCAACCTGCTTGGAGACTTCCCTCCTGCAGCCCCAAGGACATTGGGCTAAGCTCCCAACAGACAGGAAAACAGTGGCCCCTTCCTCCATCTGTTGCCCAGCTGACTCCTATTAGCTCTTCTGCATGACTTGTACATGAAACTCTATTCCCCCCACTAGGCTGTGCCTGACTTTCAGGAGACTAGACCTCGTAATTACGTTCTCTCCGCCAGCGCATCAGCGGTAAGATTGCCTCTAGAAACCGCCTTGCCAACCTCCTCCTGCCCCTCTCTTCACCCGACTTCAACTCAGACCTGTTTTCAACATTTTAATGTGACATGGGCTGCCTAGGACTCCTCTGACTCAACCTTAAGAATGCAGATCCACCCCAGCACGGGTGCGTCGTCAGGGTTCAGCACTTTGGCTTGCTGTCCAGTTTCTCTCCCCACCTCCTTCCCCATTTCCAGGGGGAATATGTTTGGGTTTTATTGCTCGTGGAGCAATTGGAAGGAAATCTGCTTGGAAAGGCTAGCCTGTCAGAGTGGTTCCAGCCACAACACTGGTAACATCCCCTGTGTGACTCCCTATCAGGGTCAGTGCTTGGAGGCCTTGGAGAGCGATCAAAATAGGACAAGGTGGAGGGCATCTCTCTGGCTACCCATGGCACCAATAACCCAGCAGGATGATTATACAGGCTTGTCTATTCTGCAAGGGGAGGTCTGTTTTTCTCTCCATTTGGGGCCCAGGCTGCTGGTGCCACCCGTGGTGGCTGTAACACAGCCCGACGTGCAGGGGGTGCCAGGCCTGTTGCATCTCTGATGTGCTGTACCAAGAGGTTGTGGTCAAGCAATTAACTTCATGCTGTGCTCATGGCTTCCCGTTACACAGCATCACATTTCTCGTTAAAATGTTGAAAACTGATCACCTTGCTTCCTAAATAGCATCCAGAACAACACTGATGCCTGCTAATAGAAGCACCATGGGGCAGAAGGGCTGAGGAGGGGAATCTGCAGATGTGACAACAGACAGTCCCAGCCTACTCATAAACCAAATCTCTCACAATAGCAAGTTGGCTTTGGTTAATGGGCAACTTCCCATTTGGAGAAAGGCAAGTGTGGGCTGATAGCATCAGTGTTAGTTCCCAGGGGGACCTGTCCTGACCTTCTTGGAGAATGATACTGGGATCAGAAGTAGCTTTGTACACACACACACACACAAAAAAAAAAAAAAAAAAAAAAAAAACTAAAAAAGTACACTGCAGGCAACTGGCTGGGTAAAAAGGCTCCTTAGAAGCTTTTCCTGGGGATACTGCAGCAGTTGCCCAGTCTCCATCTCTTCTAGCATAGCAGTTAATCACCCCATGTCTCTGCTTTCCCTGTCTGTTCCAAGGACAGCAGAGGTGTTGCAGCAATGGACTAATACTAAGCTTGAGGAGAAAGAGGGAAGAAAAACTAGGCTCTCCTTGCCCAGAGCTCCAATTAGAGCAGTGTAACCTGCTGATCCCTTGAGTCATTCTAAGAGAGGCTTGAAAACAACCATTAGTAACATGCACCACCTTGCAGAGTGTCCAAGTGCTCACTTGAGCTTTTAAATGTCTAGTGGCCACGCAACTGCAAGCTTGTCTACTGTATTATAGAGATGTTCTAGAGAGTAGGTGCCAAATACAGTAACATGACATAGAAAATGGATTTTTTTTAAGCCCACAGATGTCCACCCTAGTACATATCTGCTCAGTCTTTAGATCCCTGCTAAGGAAGCTCTAACAGCGACACTGATCAGGGTCAGCAAACCCCAAGGAGGGCCCTAGGTAAGAAGCCAACACTGACCCTGATCACTTACTGGTTTCAGTACCCCTATCAGGAGCCCTTCTGGCAAACAACCTAGCCAGTGAGTCCTTGTGGCTTCCAAAACTGCCTCCCTTGGTGGTCAAAGTACCACCTTGGACCCAGTCTGCATGACCAAAGATGACTGATACTGAATTTGCATCTCAACTAATGAAAAACAGACTGCTCCCCAGCTGTGTGCTGGCAGGACTGCTCTGCAACAAGCTCTCTAATCCCAGCACTCATCCCCAAGGGCCAGGCGCTGCCGCAGCCTGGGAGCTCTTCATGCTGTTGCTCTGCTTTTCTCACAGGCCGGAGTCCCCCGTGCTGCTTGGCTGTCAGCCCACACTGACATTGTAGAGCAGTGGCTGCTGCTAGCCCTGCTTTTGGGCTCTGTTCCCTTCTGGAGGGAGGGATTGCCCATGTCCAGGTAACAATTTTGTCTTGCAGGTGAGCAGACGGGTCAGCTGGTTCCTGGCCCCTGTCCTCTAAACACTGGGCAGGGCGAGGTGAACTCAGATATCAATTCTAAACTTACTTTTGGGGAGGTGGATAACAAGGCTTTATTTTTGCCTTCTGTAATGTGAAGGCTTAGAAGTGGCTACACCTGGAGTCAAGGAGGGGACTTGTCTCAGCCCACTTGTGTAGGAGCTGGAGGCTGAGGAGCCATTTCTCCTCTCTCCCACACTGACCTTTTGTTGCTGTGTAAGAGGGTACATGTGGGCTGCATATGCCTAAGTATTCCTTTCCCTCAGACCCTGCCCCTTGCCATGCTCTCAATTCCTAGGAATGATTCCAAGGAAAGCATATTGAGTACTTCAAAGAGGGTTCCTCTGGCTTAAGATGAGGCCTGGGGTGGAAAAGGACAGAAGAAGAAGGCAGATCACAGCCCTGTTTGGTTTCATGGGCTTTCTGAAGGGCTTCTGACTAGAGTCACAGTGCCCTAAAGCTGGGATAGATCTGGGCAAAGCAAAACTGCCTGAAAGCACCACAGGAAGAAAGGCAGAGAGGGTATCAGCAAGACCAACGGAAGTAGAACAAGTCTAGATAAAAACTTAGGTACTTCAAGGATTAGATGAGCCCAAGTGGCCTAAGCACTGTATTCAGAGCTTAGCTAGAAAGACCTTTAGCCAGGATGAAAGAGTTTCTTTATTGCCCCTAAAATGCCAAAACTGCAACATGGGCTTATAAGGCTGCCCAACACCTTGCACCAGAGCAGCAGTTCAGGCCAGGACCTGCTTCTCAGCTGCCTAGAAAGGGCTCTCATGCTGAGAAAGCAAAAGCAGTTTCACCCCCAAGCACAGTTAAAATAGTCCAGACCTTATTTAAGCCAGCTCCTTACTTGCAATAAGAAAATATCCCTCTACAAGCTAGAAAATATCTATCCCCATGGCAAAGCTGCTTTAACACTGCCCCAGGGCAGCTGGCTAGATTAGACAAGAACTGGCCACAGTAACTCCACTTGGCTAAGCAAGAGGTGCCAAAGAAGGTACATACCCCAGGAACAGAGCCACAAGCCAAGGGAGAGGAGCCAAAACAGGAGCAGAGGCTGCTGAAGTCTGACATAACCACCCCCTGCTCCAGCCGCTCACCAAGACCAGCAGCACCTGCAGCTGGCTCTTATATTGCCCCATGGAAGCTGCTTCTGCACCTGAGGCTGCCCTGGCCTCAGCTGGGTGCTGGGGAGGGAGATCCTGCTTCCAAGTGGAGCGTGTTCCCCACGGACACGGCGTCCAGCGCGTGGCCCTTTCCCTGTGCTCCCTAGACGGGATGGTCTAGGGCTGCAGCCCCTTTCTCCACGCAGGGCGGCACAGAGGTGGGAGAACCGCGTGTGACCCCGGAGCTGCTGCTGCGGCTGCAGCCTCGGGCTGTTCCCTGGGGCCGCCGGCACAGAGAGGACAAGGAGCAGCTCCCCGGTGTCTGCGGCGCCGTGGGAACGTCCTTGACCCGCAGAGGTGACAAAGTGACATCTGAGGGGGAAGTGGAGAGCCCTGGGGAGGCCATCACCCGCTGCCCCCCATGCAGGGTGCAGTCAGCAGGTCGGTGCCCTCCTGGTTTATCCCTAGTGATTGCCTCTTTTTGGGACCAGGGATGAGGAGTTGTCTGTTGAGGCAAGGCCAGGCCGAGGACCCTCTGGAAGGATCAGTGTGTTTTTCTGCCTCTTCTCGCCCTTTCCCATCGCTGTGCGTGACTTTTTGTTGTCAATTGTTTCATGTCCTGGAGCCAGATCCCAGCCAGCAGCTGACAGCATCGCTCTGCCCCAGATAACCCCTTGTGGGTGATGCTGGGAGAGGATAGGAGACTTCTGCAGGGGGAACCGAGGAGTAGCTGCCCACCCTCAGGTGTGGGGCGGACGGCCCTGCCTTCATGGGCAGGGCTAGAAGGAAGCATCCGGGGAGGAACGCGGTGGGAGAAGCTTGGGGATGTTTCGTCTGGCTCAAAGGCCATATCTAGCTACATCTTTCATCATCCTGTAGCTGAACATGCTCCCTGGGCAGGTGTGGGTGAACTGGGCTCAGATGCCACCAACTCGCGCTCTCCAGAGCGGTGAGTGAGCACTGCCCAGGCTGCAGGAGCCTCTGCCAGGCTGGGAGCACCTTCGTGTGGCCTCAGGCAGCCCCTCTACCTCTCCCCGGGCTTCCAGGAGGGGCTGTTCTTCAACACCAAACTCTGCGGGCCGGTCAGTGGCTCCCTGCACGTCTGCTTCCCAATCCTCCTCTTCCCGGAGGCCAGGGAATGCTGTTATTGTGAGGGCCCTGGCAGGGAGCAGAGCGGGAGCGCTGGCTCCAGCCGCACAGACGTGCTCTCCGGCTGCAAAGCCGAGCTCAGGGTGCAGGAAGGAGGCGAGGGCGCACGGAGCTGGCAGCTGCTGCTGGGTGAAGGGCCGGCGTGTTCCCGAGCTGGCCTGCCGCGTCCACGGAGCATCCTTGCCCAGCGCTGTTAATGCTGAGTGCTTCTCGACGTCTCCAACACTGATCTCCTTTCCTGTTGCTCTGTGGCCCCCACAGCTTTGGAGCGACGAGGTGGAAAAAGTAAGTACCTAGCTGAAAACGGTGCTCAAAGCTGGCCGTGCCAGCGGGGCGAGGGGCTGGGGGTGCTGCGACCCTCCCTGCGCGTGTGCGTGCACCCGTGCAGGGGGAGGATCCATGGGAACATGTTGGCAGCTCCACTACTGAATGCCAAGGTTCGATCTGCCCCTGGCAGCAGCGTGGGACGAGCCCAGCCCCGGGGCCAGTGGCTGTTTGTGGTGTGAGACACCCCGGCGCTCGGCTCCGCTCCCGCTGCCCAGGCCCTGCAGCTCCCTGTGGCACTGGCCTCGCGTTGGCCTCCCGTAGCCCCCAAAGGGGCTGTGTAGGAGCCCTGAGCAGAGGGCGAGGGAGGGCTGAACAGGGAGGGAGGGCTGGTGCCAGCGCCGGGAGGCTGCGCTTACCCCTCCGAGCGGGTCCCTCAGGCCGTGCCAAGGACCTTCTGTGCGTCCCGGAGCCCCCGCGGGGAGGGTGACTCTCCATCTGTGAAGATGGATGAAGGGCTGTGGCCTAGAGGCCGTGGCGAGCCCGGCCTCCCTGGGGCTCCTGGGACCCTGCTGCCGTTCATAGCTCCAAGACCCTCAGCAGATGCTGGCCTGAACCGCTGGTTGCCCATCCCTGCATGCTGTGCATGACAACCTGCTGCTGCCTGAGTCCAAACGCTGCCTGAAGCAGACTGGCTGTTTGGGAACCAGCTCACCCCGTGCTTTAGATCCTTCTCCAGTACCTCAAACAAATGGGCTGATGGGTGTCAGCTATGGGTATGTGGAAGGCTCTGCTGCCCTGCTCCTCGCTGGAGCCAGCAGATTGCCTGGGCCAGCGGAGAAGGGCTGTGCTGGAAGGGACCTCCCCGGCCACCTGCCTTTATGGGAAGGCACATCCTGTAACTCGCAGCCAGCAGAGAGAGGCAGGGGCCAAACCCCAGGCGGTGGCAAAAGGAGCTGGGTCTGCCTGTCACAGGGAGCTCCAAATAGCGAGCAAAAAAGCCTCTCTGTGCTTCATAAGACATTGTGCTGAGGTCTCCTGCTAGAGCCCCCGCTCCCTGAAATAATCCCTTCCACACAGAGGATGCAAGAAAAATAGATCAGTTGTATCTTAAAATAGATAAAATCTGATGAGGAGACAGTCAAAGCATTTCTTTGTTCAGTAACATGGGAGGAGGCATCACGGCCCCCAGCAGCTCCTGTATCTTGTCCAGCTGAGAAGACTCGTGGCTCCTCCAGGGCTACCCGGCTCAAACTGCAACATGGTCCCTGCTCCAGGCCTGTTGGCCCCTCTGGATTAGCTCCCTGGGGGCAATTCCAGACAAACCTGTGCCAGGATGAGCAGGGCCTTGCTGCGGTGGCGGGAGCCACGCAAGAACCTCTGCACCGAGGTGGCCACCGCCACCGGAGGTGAAGGGAGGTGGAGGACGCGGAGCCCTGGCTGCTCTTCCCCTCTAAACTGTAGCTTGACGGAGAGTTTCCAGTCAAGGAGCTGCAGTTACTGCTTCAGCAGCAGCACTGGCAGCCGGAGGGAGCAGCTGCATCCTGGGAGGAAAGCGGCCGTTCCCCGCGGTGCCGTCAGGGACTGGCGCGTGCTGGAGCGAGCAGCCTGTTTGCCAGCCCTGTCCCTCGGCAGCGGCGAGGGGAGAGCGGGCACGGGGACATCCAGCTGCCGGACACCTGCAGAGCCTTCCTGGTTGCAGGGCCCCGGCCGGGTTCTGCGGAGAGGGAGATGTTGTATCTGCTTCGTGGAGAGGGTCCGAGCGTCAGTCTTGCTTTGACTTCCTGATGTCTGCTTCATAGCCGCCTTTTAGCCATCACCGTTTAACTAACGCCCTTTAGCACAGAGAGAGCCCTCAACTGGCCTTGGGATGGGACATTCTTCTCTGTATTGAGAAAAAAAAAAAAAGACGAAAGTGCAAATGTTGGAGAGAAACGTAGGGGAACTTTCACATGCTCTAAGTCTAGAGGTGCAGAGAGGGGCTCCAGGGGAGCTGCACAGCAGTGCCCTGCAGCAGCAGCCTCGTGCATGTGCTGACTGGGACAACTGTCCCCATGTCCCTCTGTGCGACATTGTCCCCGACAGTCTGTCTGAAGAGGACAGCTACGATGGGCAGCGCTGGTGTCAGGCCTAGGCGCACTCCTGCAGCAGGCAGTGCCGGTCAGGGGGTGGCACGGGCTCCTCATGCCGCGGGAATGGAAAAGCCTCTTCATCCTCATGCTCTGGTTGCGCAAGGGTAGGAGCTTCTTGGCTTGATGCATCTCTCTCCAGCTGCCATTCCATGACCAGCAGCGACCACGTGCGTGACCAAGGAGTTGAAATCCAGCCAGAGAGCCTTGGTTTCCCCAAGTCTTGTGGCTCTTGTTCAGTGTTACAGGTGCATGTGGATCCTGCTGAGCCAACCGTACACTCGGTGCCGAAAAGGGGGAACGGAGGGCAGAGCAGGGGGGTGTTGCTGGCGGTTCTGCCCCGCGCCGCCCTGAGCCCCGTCCCGTCTCTTGCAGGCGGAGCACGAGCTGCGGCTCACGCAGAGCGAGTTCGACCGGCAGGCGGAGGTGACGCGGCTGCTGCTGGAGGGCATCCACAGCACCCACGTGAGTCTGCGCGGGCCGGGCCGCACGCGCTGCGCCCGCTCCTTGCTAGAAGGACGCCAGGAAGATGGTGAGACCTGAGCTGGGAGGTGGAAGGGCCAAATTTGCATTACAGCCTTCTGGCACGCTCTGGGTAGCTCAAAGAGGAGGCATGGGGCGTGCACAAGCGGGGCAAGCGCAATGCCAGCAGTTCCGCAGTCCTCACAGCATTTCCGAGCTGGAAGAACCTTGTTCTTCCCTCATTCCCTCACTAGAGCTGCGGACAAGCCCCACAAGCCCTAGCAGGGCAGCAGGAGAAGCCCCTCTCTCAGGTCACCCTAGGCCTACGCAGCATCCCCAGACTTGACGAAGCCAGACCAATGTTGGCTTGCCTACATTAAGTAATAAATACTTAATGCATTTAAATACAAAATACTGGCCTGCCTGGGTCTGCTTCCTCTGGGAGAGGCAGTGGCTGCAGGAGGAGGGTTGCGGTGCCCCAGCTCCCAAACTCGCACAGCCGCTAACAGCCCTTCTGCTTCCAGGTGAATCATCTTCGCTGTCTCCATGAGTTTGTGGAGTCTCAAACCAACTACTATGCTCAGTGTTACCAGTACATGCTGGACCTGCAGAAGCAACTGGGCAGGTGAGACAAGGCAGTGCTCTTCCTTCCCTAAGGGTTCGTTCTCTCATCCACTTCCATTAGTTTAGACCTATCCCCATCCCTTGAAAGCCCTGTCCAAGCTCTGCTGAGAGCTCCTGAGCTTAGGGAATGGTGACAGTTCTTTTACTGCAGCTTTTAGAGCCGCAGGATTGATCTGGTTTCGATGTGTCTGTTTAAACACGTGAAGGCAACACAGCCAGACCATTCTTCCTCTAAATTAAATCATGTTGAAAACAAATCCCTGCTGCCAAGCAGCAAGTCTGGGCGCTCGGTGGCAGCAGTAACGGGTGCTGTGCACGGGCTGCACGTCCCCTGGGGGCAAATAGAGCTGTTCTGTCTGCTACCAGTTACATCAACCTGGCAATTGTACCGTTACCTTTGAGATCGCTCACTGCTCCTCTTGCTTTTCTTTCCATGCTTGCAGTTCCAAAGGAGAAATGTAAGTAGGATGTCGCACAGAACGGTCCCTGAGAGCTCTTTTCCCCTCAGCCCCCTCACAGGGGCCAGCAAGGCCTGCAGCCACGTTCCACTAGTCCAGATAAGCAAAACCTGACACTGTCACCACCTCTACTTAGAGCCCACCCAGCCCAGGAGCCTCCAGGCACCGGGTGCAGCTCAGCAGCCAACGCTGGTCCCTGTCCTGAGGAACTGGTAGGACAGAGCACGTGAGAGCAGAGCCAGGACACACAAGGGACCCAGTTAGGGAGCTGCAGGGCCAAGAACAGCAGCCCCCTTCGAGGGCGGCCGCTTCTGCTCCGGATCTGCAGGGGCTCCTGTAGTGGGGCCTGACTGGGCAACTCACCAGCCGTGAGTTTGGTGCCAGGCCTGTGCCAGGATATTGGGAGATAATAAAGCAAATAGTGATTGTTGGACAGTCTCAGGGCCTGAGAACTAAGGCCTTTCCCTGAGTGAAGGGCAGCAGAGACCTGCTGTAAACAGCAGCTGGAATTCTTTAGCATTATCTCCTCTGCAGTGTAGCCCTTTCCTGGTTGTACTCAGTGTTACTGACCTTTTTTCTCTTCCCCTTCCTCCTCTGCCCCGTGCAAGATTTTCAGGCACGTTCGTAGGCAACCCAGAATCGACATCTCCTGCAGCTGCTCCCTCTCCTCCAGCCGTTGCTGCCACCACCGGCCCTGCTGTGCCCACCATCCCGGTTGTGCCCACGGTTGTTGGGGTGCCTAATGCTGTGGCAGAGGGGGTGCTGAACCCCAACGAGGTCAAGCCCCCTGCCAGCGGCACGCGCAGGGCCAGAGTCCTTTACGACTACGAAGCAGCTGACAGCAGTGAACTGGCGCTCCTTGCAGATGAGGTTGGTAGCTTTTTTTTTTTAATGGCATATTTATTTCTTCTGGAGTCCGGCTCTATCCAGCTAGCAAAATACTCTGCTCAGTATCTAGTTTCTTCTTGAGGACTCTCAAACCTAAGCAGCTTATATGCAAGTGAAATGGGATGAGCTCCGGGCTAGAAGCCTGATCTTAATCACACTGAAAACAAAGGCAGTTCAGCAACTTCCAAGCTCTTTTGGTGGCTAGACTCAATTTCTGTTCTCAGAAGGGGTCCAACAGTAAAGCCACCCTCTATCCAAGACCACCTTGGGCCACTTCAGAGAATGAAAAGGCAGCAGGAACATCGCTGGACAGACTCCTGTAGATCTTCTGGATTAGCTAGAAGTAGCTCCAGGGAGGCTGCAGGGAAAGGGTCGGCTAAATGAACTTCAGGAATTAACTTATTCTTTTAGTACGCATCTCACTGATCTTACTGCAGAGTAAGGTCCTGTCTAACACTGTCTTCTCTCCCCAGATGATCACTGTGTACAGCCTGCCAGGCATGGACCCAGACTGGCTCATTGGTGAAAGAGGGAACCAGAAAGGAAAAGTTCCTGTCACTTACTTGGAACTGTTAAGTTAAAATATCTCCAGGAAGAAGAATGTACAAGCAGAATGCACCCCTCATCTCCTGGCACTTCTAATGCGGATTTCTTCATCAGAGACCATTGCTCTCTTCAGGGTTGACACTCCATTGCTAACACAGGAATCGTGGGAAGGAAGTGATAAAACTGTTACGGGAGGGCTTGGGGAAAGGGCTAATGGCACCCGGGATTGAATTCACTACCTAGCAGTGCAGCCTTGAGGTTAATCTTGGCCATGCCAGATTCCTCCATTTCCTTCCTCTGCCCTAGTCTTGTTTATTGCAGTGGCATCCCCAGGGCCAGCAAACTGCCTCCCGCAGCTGCTGGCAGAGCGTGTGACACTTCCCTTGTGTTTGCTGTTGGTTAGTGCCTGTCTCCCCTCCCGTCCTCATTTGTCAGCAGTAGATTTGCCTGAATCAAATCACCAAGCATTCCAGTGGGGAAGCGCCCCACAAACCCTCTGACACATTCTAACTGTTGAGGAAAGGAAGCTGAAGGTCAGAGTTAAAGCCCGTTAACCAGAACGGTCTGGATGCCGGCGGGAGAGCAGCGCCGCGGGGCTGAGCGAGGCTCCCTGCGAGCGGTGCCTGATGGCTTCAGTGTAGAACAGAGCTGGGAGGCTGCGAGGAGACGTGACCGAGAAGACCAACCAAAAAACACAGGGCCTCTATGTCAAGAATGAAACCTGTGAAAGGGACCATGCATCTTGCTTGCATTTCCTCTGAGAAGCTGCTCTTGGACTGCAGAGTTTACAAGCCTTTTTACAAGCTTTGCTTCTTGTGTTAATTGTCCAGGCCCTTCTTTCAGCGTGTTTGTTCCAGGCTTATGTTTGAGCCTGACTTTATTTTCCCCCTAGATCACTGATTTCACTAATACTTCTCCCTCCCATCTCAGCAGTGAACAGACCTGGTGCATCCCAGTAGAGGATGGGGTAGTCCCACCTGCTCTTGTATCTCCACCAAAAGCCATCCTGGGTCTGGATGCAACGATGATTCTGCTTTTCCCAACCTCTTCCCGCTGAACAATCCGGGCTGCCCTTGGCATTTGTGGTGGTTTAGCTCCAGGGGGGAGCACTTGGGTGGTTTTGTCTTTTAATCCTATTAGGAGCTTCTGAGGACTCCAACTGCTGCATCACTAGTTTTCAACTCGAGCTGGGTTCAAGAGAAACACCCACCTGCGCCAAGGTCTCTGTTCACTGCCCTCCTCTCGCTGTGGCAGACACTACCTTTGCTTGTTTAATGATCTTTTGCACTTTTCCCCACGGTATTGTGACCACTCTAATGTAACAGGGCACAGAGCACCTGTGTATGTAGGGCTCGTGGTTTTCAGCACTTATTTGCCAATAAACAAACTGCCTGACCTCCTGCTTCAGTGTCCGGGGGGGTTTGGTGCTGCTCTCTCTTTCCAGCCGTGTGGCTGCAGCTTGCACTGACCTAGCAGGGAGGGAAAGGGGTGCAGGTCAGGGGAGCTGGGCTGTACGCGTGGCCCAGGCTCCAAAGTTGCATAAAAGCCAATAAATTCCTTAATTATTCCCGTCCCAGCTCAAACACTCAGCATGCCTCGAACTTGCTAATGTTCAAACCCAAATTCTGTGTTTTGGGTGCACTACAGATTGATGAACAACAGCTCCTCCCTACTCTGAAGCAAAAATCGAGCGGCATTAGGGCTGTGCTGAGAGGCTGGGATTGCTGCTCTGGATTTAACAGCCCTTTTTGTTGTTATGGAAACTATCTGGTGCTAACTTAATTTTAAAGACTTCTGCCTAGCGCTCAGCTTGGAAAGAAGGCACGGAGGATCACCTGGGAAAAGATGCTGTTGAAATGCTCTGTAACGCAAGATTAGCTCCCTCTTTTTCTACAGCAAAAACTCAAAGGGGAGTTAAATTACACTACTGTTTTAATTAGTTTTATAACTACCAAGACTACGGCTATCCCAGTTCTGCCCTTTCATCGCTTCCCGTCCCCTCCTCCAGTCCAAATCTCCCTGGGCTCTGCAGCGTTGCTGCTACCCGCCTCCCCGGTGTGAGAGGGAGAGCAGCTTCAACAAAACCAGCAGCGGGTTAATGAGGCAGCAACTGGTGTCGCTTCCTTCAGACCAGCGAGGGGAAAATCCCTCCGGCAGCGACGCTCCTGCCCCTCCGCATCAGGAGGGGCGCAAGGAAATCCCAGCGCTGCCTTTCACGGAGTCCTCGGATAACGGGCACCCCCCGGAGCTGCTTGGTTTCCTTGACCGCTTCCTGGTGAGCTCCTCCTCACTCCAAGCAGCTTCACACCCTTCCCACCGCCGGGAGCGAGGGCAGACCCGGCCGGAGCGGCAGCGCGGGGGGAAACGCCGCTCTGGCCGTGAAGATGCAGCTCTGAAACACGGCGGCTCTGCCAGCGCCGGCTGCCTGGCGCCTACGGCCCCCTGCCTAGTCTGGTACCTGCAAATCTCACCTTAACACCCTCTGCTTAACCAAGTATTTGCCCCTAAATTCTCATTCTGTCCGTACTTCTTGATGAAGACAAAGTGACTAGCACAATGTATTTAACTTAGAAGCTGCGACACAGGGGAAAATAACTATGAAAGCTCTCAAATACCACTAGGTAGGACTGAACTTGATGAGAAGTGCTGAATTTTGTTTTTATTTCCCATGCCCATGGCTGCCTATCATCAATTTGCTATCTTTTCTGCACAGTCCTTCATCTTCAAATCTCCATGCTCACACATGTGAGCAGAAAGGGGCAGGTGTGACAGGCAGCCCCAGCTACCACGGCCCCCTCATGAGCACCAACATCTCAACAACATCCAGCTCATGCCTGCCACAACCTCCCTCTCCTTTTGAGCACCTCACCTGGGCTTAGGGAAGGCAACAGGGCTCCTCTCCCTTCTTCTTTAAGACCAAATTACTCGATCCAACTAGTTCAAATCTCTCTGAAACCTCCATGGCAACTAAATCTAGATCAGACAATTGTGCTAGTGTATAAGCTTAAAAGAAAAAACAATCTCAGTGCAATGCAATCTAAAACAATGTTTGTTTTTCCAATTTAGTCTCTTAAAACCATTGCACATAAAAAGGTTCTGGCTGGAAAACAATCAGGTGTCTCTTTAGGAAAGAACTGGTAGGGTATGAGCTCACAGCTACAATGAAATTTGATTTCCTAACTCAGAAAGCCTGTCTAGACTTCAGAGCTCACACCAGGCTTTATTTTAAGCAGTAATAGCTGACCTTCCCTTGCTCTCTCCAGCATCCATCCAACCTTGGAACCTTGCAGTGTTTGATGATCAGCTGAGCACGACGCTGCTTCACTGTAATCAATTCCGACTCTTCCCTCTAGCTTGAACCTGCATCATCCCCAGATGCTGCGACGTGTACGGTCCTGTGCACAAGGCAGTCTGTGTTCATGCTCTACACCATGGGGGGCAGAAAAGACATTCCTGAGGAATATTTTACAGCTGAAAACCTCCCACAAGTTCCCAAACACAAAAGGAAAAGGGAGTGGGTGTTGGAAAGCCGAAAGAATCAACCCTGGATTAGTCACTTCAAACAGTATCTGGATTGTCACTCAAAAGCCAAAACTCAGCATCATTATCAGCTTGTACTTAGCCCAGGAGACTCTGAGTTTGTCACTGGGAAACCCAAACTGCTACTCAAAAGATGCAGAGACTGGTACTGGAGGCTGCTACGACCAAGACAAAACCACGAATCCAGCTGCTGACTATAAAGGTTTTAATATCAGTATAAATAGGGCACAGTTACAAAAAACTGCAAGACTGGAGCAATGGAATTTTGACTTAAAAATCTTTTGAGTGAGGCCTTGCTCTTCAGAAACACACATAACACACAGGCTGCCGGGCAGAGGGGAGGCGAGAGCACACATACACCATCTTGCCTTGAACCATTCAGTACAAAAATAGCAGTAGAAAGATGGTCTCTGAATTGCTGGCTGATCCCTTGGTTGTGCCTTAACTGATTGCTAGGGAGAGGCAGATTGCACCTTGCACTGAGCGCAGTTAATGCCCAGAAGAAAGTTTGTCCCCTCTCTCCACCCAGCCACAGCTTCCCCGGCCGAGGTACAAGCTATAAAAATAAAGATTTCCACTGCTCAGCACTTGCCCCCAGCGGGGATGCTCTGGCGCACGGAGCCGCAGGGCGGGCACGCGGGCTGAGCAGTTTGAAGAGCTGCTCTCGGATTTCTTTACATTCGCTGTGCTAGGGCTCGCGAGAGTTCAAGGGGATCTGGCTGCTGCTGTTACAGCTCAGTTTACATCCCTGCCCAGGACAGGCCGCCCTCCCCTTCCCAGTCCTTGTTACGAGCTCTGCCAAGGGTGACGCCGTCTGCGGTGGACACGAATCATTCCGGCGCGCGTCCTGCGAAGGGAGGCAGGGCAGGATAGGACCTATCTCTGCACATGCCTGACGAAGGCCTGCACGAGCTGGAACAAGGGCTCCTGCCCCTCGGGACCCAGCTTGGACGCCGACTTTCCCTGGGGAGAGGGGAGGACCCCACTGGCGGGCGAGGAGGGGCCGCCGCGGCGGAAGTACCGCGACAGGCTGGAGAGCAGCGTACTCTGAAACGAGAAGCAGCCAACGAGTTAGTGACCTCCAGCGCACGCTCCTCTTGTCACCCTGCAGCACAGGGACAGGCAGCAGCGGGTGCAGCACAGGGTGACCTGGGGCTGCGACTCGTGCAGGGGAAGGGGCTGAACTGGGCAGTTGAAGATAAGTGAGCTCCAGCCACCAGCCATTCACAGCCAAGAGGCAGGAGGGATGCAAGAAGCTGCTCACCAGCTCAGAGCTGAGCTCCTGCTTCATCCGCTGCTTGTCACGGGGGTGCACAGCTGGGTCCCTCAAATACCGAACGGCCTGGGAGATGAGCAGGTAGAAACAGTTTTCCATTGTAAACATGAGCAGGGACCTGTGCGGAGAAACACGAATCAGCAGGAGCCAGAGATCACCACTGTTCATTTTCAAGGTCATGTACCCTTAGATAAACTTTACACAAAAAGCGCACGGGAGGGTTCACTGTTGCTGTTCAGATTCTGCTCAAGCAGAGATATCCAGAGCTACAATCCACAGAGCAGAAACGCCCAGTGGCCAACACAGAAGTCCAAGGCCCCAGTAAAACCTCTGAATCTTTATGTTGATCTGAGGAGCCTGGTTTCTGCTCCTCAGTCATGACTAAATAAAGGAGCTGAAAACTTACTTGAGGGTTTTGGTTCCCTCTTGCATATTCAACCCTGCAGCTTGAGGGAAAGGTTCCTTCTTCTTATCCAGCTTAGAGGGAAAAAGAAAAAAAAAAGGCATTAGTGACAGGATATACAAAAAATGCTCCCATTCTTCAAACCATCAGCTGAATGAGTGCCCTGACATCATTGCAACTGTTGTGCTCTCCCAAACAGAGAAATGGCTAGTACCTCTCCTAACATGTTAAGGGCCACATTGACTGTGGCCAGGAGGGTCCCAAAGGATGGTGCAACATCTGAATCGAAGGCTGGTGTGGTGAAACTCAAAACGAAGAGCACGTTGTACTCAGCAAGGTCCAGTGACTGTGGGGAAAAAAGGAAAAAGAAGAGTGTGTGACTCCAGCGGCCACGAATATGCTACTGTCATAGAGAAATGAATACACTGTCCATATATCACACT
Organism: Tinamus guttatus; assembly: GCF_059628265.1. NCBI lineage: Eukaryota > Metazoa > Chordata > Aves > Tinamiformes > Tinamidae > Tinamus > Tinamus guttatus. Next base: position 385,654 of record NW_028288760.1, on the reverse strand, counting down.
TTTTGCATGGTGAATTTGCAGCACTGGAGGTCAGTTCCCAGATCTCAAGTATCCTGATGGAGCAACAGAGAGTACAGAACTGCACAAGAGCACAGAACTGCTCTGCTCAAGTGGAGAGGAAAACAAGGATGCCTTTTCCAAAGAGTGACATAATTCCCTCCACACTGAGCAGTGCTTGATTCCTATGGGGATTCCTTATGTCCTGCCTTCCTGCTTTGTGCAGGACACACTGAGACGAAAGCAGGGTCACTCTCTCAGTCCCAGAACACGACTTAGGATACTGAAAACTGCCCCCTTCAGAGAGCAGTACCTCTCCTCTTCTGTACCTGATCAAGGAGGATCTGGCAGACGTCAGGGGTAAAATGACGCAGGGCAGCAAGAGATTTGCTGAGGATTTTCAGGAGGCTGTACTGCACCGTGAGCAGCGCCCTCTGCTCGGCCGCCTCCGACTCCGGGCTGGGGTGTTTGCAGGAGGCCTGGGGGTTCCGCTGCACCCGCGGGGTCACGCTTGATGGAAGGGAGTCACCGTTTTTTGCCTGCAAAGAATGGAGAAAAAAAAGCAGAGGCTTGAATACAGACATCACTGCTTTGTTTGAAAGCAAATGCTTTCAGGACAAAATGTTACTAGCAAAAGGAGTGAGGAAGAGAGGCACCTCAACGTTTTGAGCTGCTAGAAGCATGAGAATTCATCACTAGTGCACACCAGGGGAGGCAGTGCATTGCAGGGATGAAGCTGCAGAGGCTGCTGTTCCACATGTTGGGAAAGGATCCTCTAACCAGCCTCAGACATGCTGGAATGGCACATCACAACACATCTGCACCTCCCATCCACCTAAGGATTCCCCAAGAGCTCTATCACTTAACCAAATCAAATCAAACTGATGACACCAGGTCAACAACATGTCTTAATTCATCGGAAATGAGACCCCAGGGAATGACAGCAACAGACCATTCTCGCTGCACCACAGGCAGCTCTGCAATGATAACGTCCCTCCTCGAGTAATGGCCGCTGTTTCTGCAGGACCAGCCTACAGAGTCTAGAGTTTTTAGAGCCTAGCCTAATTCTTTGTAAGCTTTTTCTGTGGAGAGTTGCAAGTCCTAACTTTTAAACTTTGAGTTTGCTGAATGTCAGCATTCACCACTGGGAACAGAGCCTGGATATTAAGTGTATTTGCCTTTTAAGGAGAAACATGGCTGTGGTTTAATGTCCCCATTCTCACCTGTAAATAGTGCTGGAGCATTTTGCGACTATGCAGGAGGGAGGTGCAGGCCTGACACAGGTAACACAGATTCACCTAAAATACACAGGGTGAGGGAGAAATAATCTTGTAAAATATCAAATCTCATCCACATATTCAAGCAATCACTGCATGCATCAATCTAACAAGACTATATTATACCACTGTTGTCACTGACGACTGAGAGGAAGACATTGAATCCCCTGTTACATTTCCAAGCAACCACATCTGTGTCCCCAAAAACCACCTTCACAACTCAATCAGACAATGCAGAGGACTTTCTTTTATAGAAGAGATTTATCTACATGAACTTCAGCAATAGTTCCTATGAAAAGAGCAGTAATAAAAAGACCAGGTAGCATCATTCTCTTAAGCACATATAACTCCCTGAACTCCAAGACAATATGTTACCCAGAGCAGTATCCTGATTCCTACCTGTGTATCCCTCATAAGTTGTGGTAGATGAAAATGCCATTCTTTTGTGAAATTGGAGAGCTGGAGAATGAAGCCAACAGTGTGATCAGCCTCTTCCAGGCAGGCCAGGCTCTGTACTGTCCGTACTGCGTTCAGGCACTAGGGAAGGAGAAAGAATCAGGGCACTGACAGTTAAAGCACACAAAGGCTCTTCCCCTCTCTAGAAACAAAAGCTGAAGATGAGTAAATTTGACCTTAGCACAGTAAAAACATTTTGACAAAATGAAAGCAGCTGGACAGCACAAGGGTTCTCAACTCCTGGCACAGCAGGTTCTTAGCCAGGGATCGATGCACTCCACAGACCTGCTGTTTGTCCACGGGGCTCGCTCACACACAGCACCTACCTGCACACCCCACTTCCCCAGAGCTGCACTGACACAGCTCAGTCAATCCGTGGGCTTCAGCTCTGCAGGACAGAGAGGCAGCTCTCCAGCTGCGTGGGGACTGAACCCTGAGCACATTTTCATTACCTGAGTAAGTCTGAGCTGAGACCATTTCTAGGAACAGCTCTCTCACTTTTTTTTTTCTTTCCTTTCCAAAGCAGATTGTCACAAACTAAGTCCTTAGCAAACTGTCCCTTTTGTTAACACATTGAGTAGGTGCATTAAGCAGCAAAGTTACAATCCTGAGAGTAATAAGGACATACAAATGTTGAGCATCCATGCTTTAAAAACTCTCTTAGCAGTTATCCCTGCCTGACTTCACGGCTTGTATGCTATTCTCCTTCTCTGTTTCATTATTTCTTGCAAAGTTTTTGGATACTGTGTCTTTTCAATGTCTATGTAATTTCTGACATATTTCCACAGCTATTTTAACACAGAAGGCAAGTGAACCGCCCCAGAGGAAGTATTTGACATACCTGAAGAATCCTCTCCTGATGGACACCCACAAAGTCCAAGGCTTCTGTGAGGAAGTTGTATCTAAGTGTCTTAAGAAGACGCTCCATCAAGGACATGGAGAGACGATAGACCCCAGGCCAAGAAGGGGCATCCAGAGATTTTCGCGATGAAGCAGATGTCTGAAGAGACCAGATAAAAACAAAAACAAAACAAATGACTTATTTCCATTGCTCTCAGTTAGACACAGGTCAGTTTCAAAACATTATGGAAGTGCCCAGACCCTAGAGGCAGATGCTGCTGCCCTGCCAGGCCAAGGACAGCCAGGAAAGCCGGGCAGGGCAGAGCTCTCCTAGGGTGCTCCCCTCAGAAGCAGCAGCACCCACCTGAATGGCTCCATTCGTGCTAAGCTGGTACACACTCAAGAGGGGCAGGCAGACACTCTGTGTGACACCAGCTCCAGCCACCGCTGCTGCCCCCTACAAGACACAGAACAAATTACTGTTGAAATCTGCATGTCCTTCCTCTCTCAGACCAGAGCAACTCCTCTTGCATTAGATATTTCTGCCCTTTGCATTACAACTCTTCTTTTAGAGAACTTTCAGCTACAGACACTTCTTATATGCTGTTCAAAAATGCAGTGTCAAGAAAAGCAATGCTGGTCTTTCTGCAAACATTAATCTGCATAACTGTACCATGACCCCATTTCCATATCACCTGGTCTGGTATATAACTGATCTTCAAAAAGGTCTGGCTTTGGAAGGCCCCTGCTTTCTCCTGAAATCCTACACAAAGCTGAACTGGCAATAGATAAGTAATGCTTTACTGCAATAATGAGAAAGCAGGTTCTACCATTCTGCTGTTTTACCTGAGCAGGTTAGTTTGTATTGCAGGAGAAGATACTAGGGGAAAACGTTTGTTCTAAATTACAGGTCTGCTCTGACTGGCTGAGTTCTTCTAGCTGAGACATCCATTAGAAGGAAGAACATAAAAATCTAAACAGACATCCACACAACACCTACTGCTTGCCAGCGTCTAGAGAAATCTTTTATCTCCAAATCATTGTTCAGCTGCATAGCAGACAATAAAATGGGACGTATGGCTCCTATTTAAGATGCCCAGCTATATGCTCTCATTTCTCTCCATCTCTCACCTGCTGCGTCCTTGCTAAAGTCAGCAGTAAATGCAATGAGGCCTCTGTGAAGTGCAGGTTTTGTTTAACTCTCAAGCTGATCTCCAGGGCAGCAAAGATAGTAGGAAGCACAGGGACTTTCCTGGTTATCTGTAACCAGTAGTCTCCATCTTCATCAACTTCACACAGTTCTTTGGCTAGATGCAGACCCAGAACACATACCTAGAATAACAGGAACGGAGGAGAACACGGTACAGAGGTTTTTCATGTATACCAAGAAAAAGAAATCTTATTAACACAATCTGAAGTGCAATCATTCTCAAACTTTGCTCAATTAGTGACATAGTTGAAAAGCTGACATGGGCTGAAAAGACATGAAGTACTTTTGAGGCAGAAACTCCTGAAGTTTTCTTTGAAGGTATCAGGTTGTAAGGGAGAATTTTTCCAAACATACACAGTACACAGAACGTTTTTTTTTTTTTTTTTTTTTTTTTTTAGAGAAAAGAAACATGGCAAGAAAGCAGATGACAGGTCCTTTACCCCGTCACGCTGGTCCTTGTGTTTAAGTCGGGAGGCATCATCTGTTTCCATGCTGTCCTTATCATCCGCAGCATCTCCAGAGGTCAAGCTGTTCCGGGTCTGGTCAAAAAGGGCAATGACCTCATCCTGGAGCGTTCCGCACACGCTGAGCACCAGCTGGGAGTACTGTGGGATCTCATTCACTGCGACACACAGCAGCAAACAGTTAACATAATCCTTGGATTTGGGCTTCACACTTCTTAGTATTTATTCTGTTTTCATTTCAAAACTTATAAAAAGGAGTGTAAGGAACTGTGACTACGTTACATGATTAAGCTTAGCAGGACTTAATAAGAGATTAGATGGTCATCTGACCATAAGAACATGTACTTTCCCTAAGAAGTTGTATAAACCGATGACATTTCACAGCACAAATCAGACACTATTATGGGAAGATTATTCCATTAACTTCTCACTACAACATTTCCTACATATTTCTCCAGATTGCTGGTACATAGCAGGGGTACAGACTATGTTCCAAGACTTCTTATAATATTAAATTCTCATCAAAAACATAAATTGCACCTCCTCTTCCTGGTATTACTGCACACTAAAATTCACTAGCAAACAAAAAATTCACAGAATTAAAACTCCCGATTTTCTATTTGAATTATTTTTCAAAAGAGATGGGCTTGCAGAACGCAAGCAGTGGGATAAGGACTACACAGAAAGGCAAGCTGATATCTACCCCTGAACAGCACAATTGCCTTTATCTGTGTTGCACAGCACCTAATCCAGATTGTAGTGACAGCCTTCAAGTACTACTGTAATGTAAAATATCCCACCAGTGACTGAAGTAATGATTGGATTGTTCTCTGTGGTTTGTAACAAAATGTATCCCCAAAAGATTTCCCTACATTGAACCACTCATTATGTCTCACCAAGTCATTTGTTTCAGAATATAAAAAGCTGTACACTCAGTTCTGAGATGACATTACTTAGGTGCCTCTCCCATCCTCAGAGAACTATTTTCACAAACATGTAGGAACTTAAACAGCTCTCAGATCTCTATCTCCTTCCCTATTGAATTGATCAAACATAGGGGTTATTGCTGGGAAAAGACACGAGGTGGGAAAGTCAGACAAACACTGTGAATGACAAAAGCTTCTGAAATGAGCTAAAACAAGTAAGAAAAAAGGCAGAATTTGCACAGACTGCTGACTATATTCAGCATCCTGCACTACAACTAACACCACACACATTTTTATCTTGGACACACTAGCAGTAAGAGCGTATTCAGCTGTTGCAGTCCTGCTCTTGATACTCCTACACCACCTCACCTTTCATCTCCTTCATTTGCAACACAGTGATGAGAGCTGAGAATACTTTGGCTTTGGTCTTCTCCATCATCTGCTGATCTGCCTGTAGTACTCCCTCCAGAATCTGCGTCAAGGAGTTTATGATTTTATCCACAGAACCCAACTCGCTGACAATAAAAAGGGAGAGCTCTTCAGATTAGACAAGATCCCTCAATAAATATATTGGCTTGACTGAACTGTGTGAATCATAGGTTGTATGATCCACACAAATAAAAGCAGTTCTTCCAGGTGAACTCTAAGTCATCAACTGGATCTCAATAAGGACATTCCACAATCAAGCAAGAATGCAAGACTATCAAAAAAGCCTCTTTGATACATTTGGAAGCAGGAAGTCAAACCATAAATATATTGTTTGACAAGAGATTTCATCAACAAAGCATAAATATGGCCACCCCAAAGACTAATAAAGCATCAGTTTTCAGTTTCCTTCACAAATCACTAAGGGAATCTCACTAAGCAAAACACTTGAACAAAACCTCCCGAGTTTTTATATTAGCTGTGACTAATAATGATCCAAACAAAACACCTACCTCTTCCACTGTTTGAGCAGGATCAGAAGAAGAGTGCATAGCATGGATCCCAGCTGCAGACAGGACACTGACATGGGAACCAGAAGCTACAAAAAGATACCCCAAGAGTTATAGTTGTGGTAGTCATGGGTAAGACTCAAATATCCCAAACACCACCACCAACTGACCAGGTTTGCTTTTCAACAGGTAGCAGCATCCTGAGACAGGACCCTCTACAGGTTGCCCAGGAGTTATGAGAATGAAACATAGAAAATAAGGGTAATTCTCTCCCCAGTTAATTCAGGGAGAGAAATTTTGATTCATTTGATTTCACAAAATTTAAATGAAGTGTGATGGTGTGCAGCTGCAGAACTGGAACTCCCCTTAGTACAAAGGACATGAGCAATCGATGACTGGGATATTTAAGAACTAAGAGGCACTGGCACCTACCAAAACCTTAGTCCCATTTAGCACATCCAGAAACAATTGCTGGTGGACTGCAGAATCAGTCAGATGCATTATATCTGCCTAGGAGGCAAAAACATGGAGATGAGCTTAGACAAATATAACAAATGATGCAATTCTTCAAAGAAGCATTATATTAACAGTTGACAAAAAGTTGGCAATGAGTGATTTTCCTCATAATGCATCTCTATCGCACTCAACTCAGCAAAATCTTCTCAAGACCAAAGAATTACTTAGAATTGCTATAAACATTGTTTACCTCCTCCCTCCTTTGCTCAGATAACATGCTCAGTTTGATTAGACAACCAAACACCACCTACTCTACCTATTCTTTTGTATAACACTTGTGCCAGCTTGTGTTGTAAGCGTATGTACAAAATAAGTGGAAAAAAAAACACACTGGCTTCTTCATTATGCCATATGTATCTGGCCCTGAAAATTTGACATTACAATATTCAAAAAGTTAATCTCAGATTATGCTGAAAGGTAAGAGGAAAAAAGTACTAAAGTAGCTCTTACATGGGTAGTAGAAATAATCAGCAGCATCCGCCAGGCTGAGATCAGCATCTGATACTCTGTCATGGAGGCACAGCTGCTCCCCTCCGTCTCTGCCATGTGGTATGCCAGTAATTTCACATATTCTGACCAATAAGCAAAGCGCTTTTTGGTGGAGAAATTCTTCAGCGTGTCTTTCAGGGACTGATCCAGGGAGCCCCTGACCAAATCAAGAGGAGAAGTTATCTTCATTTATTCTCTGGTCAGAAAATATACTCCCTTCTGAGATTCAGGCAGGAAAGACAAGCACACAGCTTGCAAGTGAAGGTTATTCCATAAAATAGACCTGTACAGGGAATCCCACTTTTTGCATCAAAAGTGAAGGAAAAAGATGAACCCTGAAGAAAATACGTATTTTGTTTGTTTGCTTGTTTAATTTTAAGCAGAGGTTTCAGTTAGCTCTGACTTTTCAGTAAAGCAAAATGGCAGTTATGTCTGGGAAAACCACCCAGCTAAGAGAAAAACACTGAAGTGCTATTCACCAGTCACTACAGTAGGTGCACTTAGCTTAGTTCACAGTTAGTTTTAATAAATAATATTTATTTTCATTCCAGGATAAAAGGAAATACTAATACTAATGTTCCCAATTACAGGCCACACAGAAGCATTCTTTGTGTAACTGATGATTAGAGGAAATTCAAAGGTATCATTACCACCTGTTTAAGAACCAGTGTTCCTCACAGGTTTCCATAGAATCATGTGTACTACCATATCAACGTTCTCAAAGCCTGCATGGTCTCTCAATATTTAACACAAACAGCTTAGATAATTAAAAACAACTGGGATGAAGGACAGACTATCAAAGACTTACTTGACAACATAGTAGATCTCCAGGCAGATGATTTTCATGATTAAGGCACACGTGTCCAAGACACTGAGCTATAAACCAAATAAATGTCAGATCTGAGTATCTTACTCTGCAGGGTGAATTGAACTCTAATTTACCCCTCCCCATCCACTTAAGGCAACTACCACTCCAGTTAGAGAGGCAACAAAAACCTAATGGATTCTTCTGTGCTACTAATCAGCCTGAGCTATGCCTAGAAATGCAAAAAAAGAGTTTATTTCGCCAAAAAGCACACAAAATATAGTATTGATATGCTATACGTAGTATATTTAGTATATTAGCTCCTTGTAAAGAACAAGTCATCACAGATGCGAGGGTCACATTTTTTTTTGTTTCATACATTAACAAAGAGCAACAGATCTCAAAAATCAGTCTGTGGCTGCACAGCCTATCCCTGCAGTGCCAGAAGGCGTATGCTGCAACTCCTGCCTGCGTTTAAACCAGCTGATTGCACCTCTTTTTAGAAAGATACAAACAACACAATACTAAGAAACCCATTCCAAAAAGCACAAAACCACATTAATTTTGTTCAGATGCAACTCACCTCTGATGTTTCTGAAGGAGGAGGAAGCGTCCCAAAGAGAGGATTAGTTAAGTTTTCCCAAAACTTTGGCCTGAAAATATACAAAAGTAGAATCAGTTATCCTTCCATTGCCACATGCTTAAGCCCTTGTCTGTCCCAGACATCACAGAAAATATGCTTTAGTTAAACATGAGTTCATCTAATCCTGTGTAAAAGAAACTGAATGAAATAAATTCACTTCCGAATATACACCAACAGGCTTCTCATTTCCTTCCTCAAGAGACTACCATAGATGTTAAACACAAAGCCCACAGGTTGCACACCCTTAGCAGGACACACAAGGACAATATGATTGTCTCTGAAAAGCCTGATGAACTGAAGAAAAGGCGTTAGGAGAAAAAACAGGCATCAAGGCAGACTGTAGAGACACAACTCACTTGGTTCTCAGAACTAGCATGGCGCTGTCTCGGCGGTCCTGCCACAGGGCGTGCAGGAAGGCAATGGCAGCCCGATGCAGCAGGGGAGGGCACCAGTACCTCTCCTGTTGTTTGGAGTCTATCAGCTCTAAGACAACTTGGAGGCAACTCCACTCCCCTAAGCTGAATTCCTAAAGGAAAAGGAAATAAGAAAAGTTACTTCTCCACAGAAGTACTATATAGGCACCTCCTAAGTGCCTTGTTGCTCGATTCTGTTTAAACAGTACAAAAGTAAATAAATCCCGAGTGTCTGCTGCAGGTATACATTTTGTGTACATATCTATAAAATATAAATGACTGTGGAATGTGTAGGAATAGGAACAGGAATGTGTAATACTGAGGAGAGAAATAAATAACTATTTCCATAGGGTAGGTAGTTCAAAGAAAAGAAAATTTAAAATGATGTATGTTGAGACTTCTCAATCAAGTACCTTCCAGAATTCCCACCCCAAGAAGACTTGGAACTGCAAAGCACTTGAGACAGAGCATTTTCTCAATTGTCAGGTTTTTAATTGACTGTCAGAGTCAAGAAAGTGGGCTACAGAGATCTTTGGTGTGACCCAATTTAGCCATTCATATGTTAATTCAGTATCTGCTTTGAGATCTCCGGAAAAGCCTCTCTCTTGTTGTAAGGAAAGGTGTAGCTGGGACAACAGCACACCCATCAACTGTGAACACATGCTGCATTTACCTTTACATGAGGTGTATTAGGTTATCTGTTAGCCTGCTGCCATAAGACGGGGATAAACATATTTTAGACTAATTTACAATAAAAATGACCAAGCATCTGCTATTCTACCTTTGACCCATCATTGCCATCCTTCACTTCCAAGTTCAGGAATAGTTCGATGAGCCCGGGTTGTGTCTCCACTGCAACCGTGAGGAATTCCAGGATCATGACTTTGATGCGCATGTCCTCGATCTTGCTCTGCAGGCGGGTCAGGAAGGCATCCCGGATGGCAGCAGCATCACTGCCAAGGCAGGCGTAAACCGACATGGGAGCAACCTGCAAAAGGAAAGAAACGTCAGCAACGTCATTAACCAAACTCTGCAGAATGCTGCTTCCCTCTGTTACAACGGTGAATTGCATTTCAAATTGAAACTCCAAAATATGTAATACTGAATCTAGAAATAGAAGTGAGGGGATTCAAAAATAACAGTTATTTTCATTAAGTAGAAAGAAACTTGCAAACTGAGCCAAAATAACCTCTTTGGTAATATTGCACTCTGCCTTATTTCACAAGGAGCATGGCAAAACTGAAAAGATTCTAGTTCATGCGGCCTTCAATAGATTTGTACTACGTACCCTGGCAAATGCACCTGAAGAAATTATCCTGAAAGAGTTTCAGTCCCAGAATTAGTCAAAAGTGAAAAAGCAAAAAAGCACTGGACTAAGCTTTATATTACCGTAGCCAGTCGTTTGAGCAATTGGATGGCCAGGCGTGGAAGTGCAGGGTCATGTTTGTGATAGATATATTTGGCCAAGACAGCAATAAGATTGTTTCCATGAGCACCTGAAAAAAACACAATTAAAATCAAAGAGGAGAATCTGAAATAAGATGCAATTATTTACCAATTATTTCAATAGTGGAAGGTGGAAATTAGCCCAGTCTTCCAAAATAAGAAGATATGGGCCCAGTCAAAGGTACTAATGGCAACTGGTTTATTAAATGATTCAGTTTGTCTTGCTACAAAGCTGCAAAACCGAGCCATGTTTGTTTAATATTTCAGAAGTTGCCTTAGAGGAAAAAAAATGCCTTAGAGAATGGAGAAAGGGCTTTCACCCATTGCCAGAGAGCACTTTTTGGAACCTTCAAATGCCAAATACGTTTGCAAAAAAATATATTCTGATTATCTGCACATAACAGAACAGCATAGCTCCCTGGAAATACATACCATGCTGAGTAAGTGCCTGTTCCAAAGGTGACACCACGCTAGAGGGGGGTTTCAACCGGATGACATTATTGGTGACTGAGAATGCCAGCTTGACTGTTTGTATCAGCAATTGACCTTGGCCTTGTGATTCATCACTGTTTCCAAAAGAAACCAAAATAGGTCATTGAGTTGACAATTGACATTTATTATTTGCATAACATTCAAAGAAAAAAATCTATATGCTGTCAGGCAGGGGTCACAAGGCATCTCTACTCAGTCTCTCATATCACCACGTAACAGCTGTTGAAATACAAATCCTCTGAACACACACAAAATTTCTAGCCAGACCTGAGTTTTCAGTGTCAGATAACAAAAAAGAAAAACAGTCTGACAATCTATTGTCACTTTCTTTTTCTTCTTCTGGATCCAGAGATTTTAAATCTGTTAAAACAGCAGGAGAAACATTTCCAGAACCAATCTCTCAGAAACTGTAATGTTTCCAAACAGCGTGAAGGGATTAAACTGCTCTAAGTCTGGTATTTTCATTAAGATTTTCCTTATCAGATAAACATAGCTAGAGAAAAAGCCAAAAAAAAGGCTTTTCATTTTCCCCTTAATAAATCTGGATTTGGGTCCAATTTTTTATTGTGAAAGAACAAAAATTACAGTAATTCCTGGAAACTACTCGCTGCTAAGTTTTGCTGTGTCTTTGTGTTGAGCAAGGTTGATTAGGAAAAGAGAGCAGAGGAAAGGGGAGGGATTCAACCACAGCTAAAGTAAAAGTTTCAAGTCTCAGTGAGAACCACAAGGAAATTAATACTCTTAGCAGAAAAGCCAGATAGAAGGTTTGTCCCCCCAAACATAGGGCAGTTTCCTTTGGCTATCTGCTCTGTTGATGCCCAATTAAGACTAATCAAATTAAAGCCACATTTGAAAGTACATTTTAGTACTATCTGTTGCTTCTTTCCTTTGCTTACGGAAGTGATAAACACACAACTCACCTACTAGACTGGGAAGCCATCACCATATCAATAGTGTCCACACCAATTCCCATGATGTTAATGACCGCTTGCCCCGCTTCAGTGTTGGCCAGACTGAAGATGCACAAGGACTGAAGGCTGGGGGCATTGCTGTGAGACAAAAATGACACAGGACAGCATAATTAAGAGCACCTGCAGTACGTTCTCACCTAGCTCCAAGTAAACTACCACCAAATTTCTACATTCCCCCCAACGCCACTTTTTTCTCCCTTCCACATTCTTCAGAGTGGGTTTACCAAGTATGAAAGTGGATGGCAGCCTGTCTTGGGGAACCTACCTGCTGATTTCTCTTCCCTCACCAGGTGTTCTAAAAAGCAATGTGGTTCACTCTGTCCCTAAACTTTTCCCACCCTACCTGAACTCAGTAATACAGACAGGTGCTGAAATCAGCACTACACAACCACGTCAGTTTACTCTTGGAATTTAGTTAAAACATGAAACAAAAACCTCTAGTAACAGAGTCTTCTTGCACTGTAAATGAGCTTACTGCAGCTCGCAAATCCATTGGCCATCTTACCTGCTGCGAGGATCCATCTCAGGGCATAAATTGAGTATAGCATGGATCAACTGCAGAATGAGGCACCCTAAAACAGAGAGTAAATCACTACTCGGTTTTCAGGAAAAGCTGCTGTCAAGCTCCTAACGTTTTTCAAACAAAATTCGCAGTATCTTGCAATAGCGGTAATGCTCAAAGCAACCTCCCAATGGCTTCCAGAGAAGGTCTTGTAAAAAGGGTTGGAAAAATAAAATCAACATTCCCTCCAATAAGACAGTTGATCCTCCCTCCCATTCCCAAGAAAAACCCTGTCATTCTTACCAATTTTCTCTCGTACTCCGTGGGAGTTATATCGCCATTTGTGGTAATTTGGTAACATTTCCTTCAGCACAAACACAATGCAGGGCACCAACCCTTGGCTCTGGGTGCTACCAAGCTGCCCCTAGTAAAAATGGAAACATTATTGCTCCACTTCTGCTTAAAAGGACGTGAAATCTTTTGTAAAAAGGTATTTCAGCTTCTACATCTCTCTCTAGCGTATGAGAAAAAATGTTGAGCGTGAACATTTACAGATTTATAATTGTACACATGGAAGTTATATTCCCTAGCAGATCAGACGAATCAAAAATGAATTTTTTTTGAGAGAGAGAGGCAGACTACAGAGAAAACAGAAACAGCAGCATGAAGAGGAGTGTGAACTAATTATTACCCAAAGACACCTGTTGCACAGGACATCTGCTGTATTTCCCATTGCTATCACAACAGCCTACAGCTGATTTCACACACAGACCACTGCTGCAGCACTCACCCGGACCAGAGTGGTGATCAGGTTCAGGAAGGAGATGGTAACGCTGTACTCGCCTTGAGGCTGCTCTATGCTCATCAGCAGGTTTCCGTAACCCCCGGCATTCATTCCTTCTGCACTGTGGAATGAGCAAGAGAGATCGTGGTATGAATAGCACGAAGCTGCTTCAGGCCAGGCAATGTACATGTACAACCTAAATAACTTCATCTGCTACCAGCTGCAAGCAAGCAAGCACGATCCCAAGTAAGAAGGGGCTGATTCAGAACAGCATAGATTTTACTAGCTTTAAGGTACTGTATTTTGCCTCTCCTTGGGGCTCTATTTTGAGTAGATGAATCGTAGTCTCAACTCAAAATTCAGCACTCTCATCTCCACTGTCCGAAAAGAAACTTCTTGTTACTTAAGCACCTTCTGTCAGGCAACTAACACTTCACAGTTGCATGCAATCCAACTACATACAGTACAAAATAACAGAATCTGTGAAGATGAACCTCAAGATTCCATAATGGAAAAAAGGTTTTGCATCTTTTTATGAAAAGTTTAGGCAAAATAAAATAAAATAAAGGATTACCTAATCATATGATTCATACTGGACACTGGATTGGCAACAAATGGCAAGAATCCTGTGTGGTGAAGATCGGTCCAAACCTGCAAGTGAAAAAGTACGGATACTCCCTCTTGTTCACACATACATGTCTACCAGTATTCAACTCTAGAAAACTTAGTTCATTTCCTTACCTTGGCTGGCATCCGAGCAGCCAGTACTGTCAAACAGTTGACACAAGAAGCAATAACATCCACAGGGGGGGAGATGACAGTCGTTAGCCTAGGAAAGAGCAGTATTATGCATAAAATGCAGTGCCACCAGTGGTCTAGCCTGCATGTTTTCATCAGAAAGCTGTATTCCTCACTGAAGCATGCACAAATAAAATCTTATCAGATACAGTGCAGACATTAGAGTCTAGACTTTCAGTCTAGACTTGCTGCCTCTGCCTCACACTTGAATCAGGGCAATCTACTGTGACAGGTAAGAGTGGCAAGCAGCAAACTGTCAGTGAACAATGATTATGGAGCACAAAATCCATTCCCAGGCAGCTAGCAGTGAGAGGAGAGTTAATAAGTATTGATTGTTTTATCACCAGGAAGGTACTGCCCTAATGGCAGCCTTTATTCTCCTTTTGTGTAAGTATAGCTACCTGCGTAGCTACCAGTGTAAGTATAGCTAACAGTGCGTAGCAAGTCTTGAGACCTGAACACCAATCTTGCAGAGTTCCAGCACTAAGACACACTTTTTGCAAAGCTTTTAATTAAACTGGTAATTGATCATTCTTCTTCTCAAGAGCCTCAGCTGTCAGTGACTTACCTCTGCAGGAGCATGTAGATTCGCGATGTGATCGGCAGAAGACAATCTGCTATTGAAACATCAGTGCTGATGACTTTATGAACGAGATCAATGATTGGCTTTACCCTCTGGCAATGCTGAATCACATCTGGGTAAAGAACATGAACATTAGAATTAATCCCAATTAAGCAGTCATCATATCTGAAGAAATGCACATTAATCCCTTTGCACATCCCTTGAATCTATTCCCAAAACATTTTTATTTTAATCTGTCTAAATTTTTCTATCATCTAAAATTTCTCTCATCTCATATACATGTGCTTAGCATTTTTGAATAAAGTTTATAGAATTATCATAATAAAAATACAGGTTTCCAGGTATTGGAATCAATTAACAAACATACTTATGTCTCTCTCATACCCTCAGTTCCCCAAATGTCCTACCTGCTGTTGATACAACATGGAGCAGCATCTCAATCTCACAGGTGAAGAGTGTCCAGCTGCTGTAGGAATATTCCCACCGTACCAAATAAGCCCGATCATCCAGCATCACTTGGCCCACTGTTCCCTGAGGTATCCGCAAATTTGTTTGCCCTAGCCCTAAAGAGGAAGGGAAATAAAAGTCAAGTCACGAATTTCCTCATGAGTTAGAAGATGACTGTTTAAAGAATTAAATCCTCCAAACTTGCATAAGTAAAGGCTAAATGCAGTTCTCCTACCAAGAGGATAAAGGAGCTTTGGAGCCTGTCTTCGCCAAAGTGTGCCATCTTCATGAGAGATCACATCAGGAGGTTTATGCTTGTACAGTTCAATATAGAATGACATTTTATCCAGGAAACTGTATACCTGCACAGAGAGAGAGCTTAAAGAATACAATTAAAGAACCAGAATGTCTCAAAAATAAATCAACCAGGTCATTTCTAGAAATAGGTAAGTTTTGACGCACAAAATATCCTTCAAACATGCCAACCCTACCAAAACTCAGTTGGATACCTGTTATCTAGGGCTGCAACTGTAATATGCATTTCTAAAGGAAAGAAAGGAACAAGTTTCACAGAGCACGTTCTTCCAAATCTCTCCCAAATATTAAGAGAGATCCTATACCTTTTTTGCAGTAGATTTATCTGACACAAGGGCCTGGAGCAGCTGAAGGAGAGGAGTAAGAAGATGGGGGAACATCCCACACACACTGTCCAGGATAATACCCAGACCTGCAGTTGGTTCCTGGTGGTGGAAACAGAAAGCAAATGTCCTATTACTTAAAAAAATATATATACTAAATGGTCTTAGGATACTTTTAATTTTTAAGATGTACATTTAACATTAATCATGCAAAAAGTACCACTCCAGTCCTTGCACAGACTAAAGCATGAGGCAGTGTGCAAGTATAACGCAAGAAGTAAGACTATAATGCATCACATATCATCCTGATTCTGTGACAACAAAAAAATAAGCTTGATGCTTTTGCCAGCAGTTAGTTCAATCCTTGCAACCCCCAGCTCTGGTTTCAACTATCACCTATATTAAAACTTGCTCCAGTATCCTTCAAGAGTAAAGCCAAGGCTGTACCTAAAAGGCAGGAAAGGGCAAAAGTAAATCAAAGACAGATACAGGTGAAAACTAACTCCTCAGGCCCTCCTAGCCACTAGTTAAGTAGGATCAGTCTGTTCTTTTCCTAAAAGGATCTTTCTTCTTTATTGTGTTTTAAGTCTAAGGTAGGTAGGTCAAAAAGCTTCCAACATACTCACCGTCTTCCAGAAGAGCTGAGGAATGCTGGAAGCAGCCAGAACTTCACATGCTGCATCAATTATATCCTTCAAAGAAAGAGGGGAAGGAGAAAACAAGAAGCTATTTTATACAGACAGCTTTTACCCCAACCACGTTTTGTCACATCTTTGGAATTTAAGTTTCCATGTTTATTCAGTTTATTCACTAAAATTGAATTGCTTTCTCTATTCAAAAAAGGGGAAACATTTAGAGCATGCAAACCCAGAAGAGGCAATCAGGCTAACACCACATTCATTAACAACGAATGGACTTGCTAAAAACAAACATATCTGCCACATCCACAGAGGCTGTACGAAGTCTTCCCAAACTTAGAAACTGAGCATGAATAATTTCCATTCTTTTGGAAATAACACATCAGCAACTAGCTTCAAAACTAAAACACACAGTATCTTTCATTATTAATCTCATAATAATTAATGTCAGGATACAGAGGTGTTCCTCAGTTTACATCATGTAAACAGAGGAGGAAATATAATAATCAATCTTTAGAACTATGTAAATCACATAAAGTTTGCTGTTTCAAACACAAGATTAACATTTCACACAGGTAGTTACTTCAGTTACAACATGTTATTCTACATTAGATAACAGACAAAATGAGTCTTGGATGCTTACCTGCTGATTGCCTAACGTATGCAACTCCAGTGATGTCAGGACAAAAGAAAGTAGACCATAAATACACATGCAAGCTGTGCTGGCAGTACACTGGAATGAAAGAATACACTAGATCATTACAGGAAAAAATGTAAAGTACAGAACACACTGTAGCAGTCCTCAATCTCCTTTTTGGATCTGGAGTAGATCAGACTAACTGCCTTTCATACCTCGTTGCTGCAGTCAGCAGAGAGGCAATAAAACAGGGAGCAGTTATTAACTAAGACCTGCATAGCATGAAAGATTCCACTGAACTAAGAAACATTGCCACTATCGGTATCATCAGAAACTTCTTCAAAGCATCATCAAAAGAAATAATTGGTGTTCAGAGGAATAAAAAGGCTTTACTTTCCTTGGTTTCTGCCTACAAGGTAGTTTAGTCATATATTGCATTATCTATTGAAACTATACAGAGAAAATAGTGCACAGGGATATTAGCTAATAATCAAGATCTGTACACTTAGATAAATGAACAAACATGATTAAATGCAGTCTATTCTGCTCAAATGAGATATAGCTCCTTGATTTACAGAGCTAATGTTCATTTATTCTTTGGGCATAAAAATCTGTGTAATTTCAATTTGACTTCTCTGAAATCTCTGATTTCTCTGAAATCTCTCTTCACTGCAAGCAGGTGAGATGATAAAATATCCATCACTTACTGTTCCTTTACGACATGCTCTGCTTAAAAACAGATTTAGATTGAAAGAACACTGGTCCAAAATCACCTGCTTTCAACCACGCCTTTACATCATTAGTAGTTAAAAACTTTGAATAGCCTAAAAATAAGCTTATAAGAAACTCACATTTTTCCCTCCACTGCTCAGCGATCGGAGCAGCTTTGTCAGATACTGGAACACGTTCAGCTGGATAGCAGTGCTGCCCATTCTCCTGATCAAGTTTGTTGATTCTTCTGGGTTTACAGTGTGACGGAGCAGAGCCCAGGCCAAGAGCACGGGTGCATGATGTGAGACATCCCCCAACTGCAGCAGCTGATTGTCCATTTCCTGCTCAAAGACAAGGCAGAAACAAAACAACCAAATCTGTCTTAAAACTCACGCTCAGCAAGCATAGAGCTGACTGTGTCTTAGCACTAACCATCACCTTTCCTTTGCAGATAACTATCTCAGACATGCAACTCATCAAAATATACATAGTTGCAGCCTTGATTTAGTTTTCTGCATGGTTCATCAGCTCATAGCTGTTCTTGTCTCAGGTGTTCTCTGTCCTACATATCCCAGACAATACAAACATCTTGCTTCATCCCTTTCTGGCAAGTTCGCACTCTCTATTTCTTTGCTTACACCTTTCTTTGGAGACAGGCCCAAGATAACTCAGCAAGCATGCAGAAGAATTTCCTTCTTATCTGCCCCAGAATGTTATATAGTTATGTTAGTCCTCTCAGTCAGCATGACCAAGGATCATGAATTTAGAGATATAATCTGGTAACAGCACTGTTCAAAAAACTATACTAAGTTCCATATTGTAAGGCCTACCCAAGGCTCATTTTGGCAGGGGCTCACCTGGTGGATACGCTCATTATTGGCCAACTTGTGTTCCCCTGTCCTGTCATCCAAAGCACGCTCATGGAGGGAGTCTATTTCCATGCCTTCCACCAAAATAAGAGCACTGAAGTACCTGAAAGCAGGAGTTAAGAACTCAGCATGAAAAAAGAGGCATAAATAGTCAGAGAACAATCTATACTATGCCTTACACAGCAAAGTGAAGACATTATTCCCACTTTTGTAAGCAAACCCATGCTGCTTGAACTGAGGCATCACACTCAACAGCACAGAGCAGACAGAAGTGCTAGACTCCACTCAGATAGCAACCAGACTATCAGCAGAGCAAGGAGGGTGAAAAGACAACTTCATTTCACCACTAGCCAGTCTAACAGTTAAGGATACTGGCTGTTCATTTCTAGTTATACCAGTGACAATGAATTAAAGCTAGTACACATATGCCTCTCTACTTCACAGCTACACCTTCATTTTGCCACCCATGCCTGCTATGACCAGAAAAGCCAATTTTACCGTCATCACACTGAACCAAAGAAAACAACTGTTTTGCTCCACACCCACTCCACAAATATACATGGTAATTACCCAATACGGTCCACCAGGTGATCCATGCTTTCATCTACCAAGTGTCTGTTTGTTTGTCTCGTGCCGAATCCTTGTTCTTTGAACATCTTTGCAAATGCCAGAAGCTCATCAGGTGCCATTTCAAAGTATGCATAGTAGAGGAAGATGACTTCCAGGAGCATGGACTGTTCTCGGAGGCATTGCACAAACCAACGGGAAATCTGACGTTCTGTCTGCACAGGAGAAGATCCTACTATTATAGACTGAAGTTCACAAATCAGTAAAAGCAACCAGAAACCATAAAGTGTTGGGGCATTTCAGTAGTTTGTTTAGTAAGTGGCTTGAACCAATGCCAAGAAAACCTGCTTTTCTGTCGCACTGTTAACACCGGGTGTGCGGATGCAGAGAAAGGGATCTGTTGGCCTAGCACTATCAATGCATTTGTTACAAGGAAGAATATATTTCCAATATCTCCTTTTGCTCTAGATCAAAAGTGTGTTCCCTTAAAGGATTTTTTTTCGTGTTTCACAGAACAGAAAAATATCCTTTTTAACTGTTTTGGCACGTATTCACTATCCAGAAAACGACAAATAAAGAATTTACAATATTCAGAAATAATTGCAAGAAACAAAATACCATGAGATTTCCATGTGTTTCCCACGTAGGAGCTTCTGCTTTGTACAGCTCTTCAAACTGCTTCCGGTAATTAGGAACCAATTCCTTGTCCAACTTTTCAACACACTGAAAGTATTGTGCCTTAAAAAAAAAGTAAATAAAAGAACTCATATGCAAACTCCTGTGTTTATTATAGCCACAGGTGGGCAATGACTGTGTAAACTTACATATTGAGGCTATGCACCAACATTATATCCAGGAAAAGGTTCCTGTACTCACTGTATATGGGTGCCTCTCATCCTGAAAATAAGTGAGTAGGTGGAGGACACAGCGCAGAATGCAGATCCTCTCTTCATAGTAATAGTCAGCAAGCTGTGAACATACACTGGCATCAGTAAAAACAGGGGATTCTGGATCCTCTCTCATATACTGCCAAGACCTTCAGCACAACATACAATGCTCAAACACTGCAATAGTTTCATCATGCTTCTGTGCAGTTTTAAGTTATCTGAAAAAGCGCTTAATTAACTTTAAAGAAATGAATAAAACATGTCTATGGGGACATGACTATAATTACGCTGCTAACTGAGAAAGCTTGGGAGAGACATGATCTCTCAAAAGAGGGGAGGATGTTCTCTCATTCCTTATGATCCTCACTCAGGTACGACCATCAATCCCCATTTCAGAGTGGCCACTTCATATAACAATACATAAACTTGCAAGCTTTGGAAAACTTAGGAGCGTATGTCTGGCTAGCTAAATTCCCTGGCATAAAGTCTAAAATTTCTGCAGCAATTACTAATGTTGTTCAGATCTGCATGTACATTCCTGTTTCTTAAGCCTTTTCCAAAATCTGTTGTTTATATGAAAAGAATTGCTTAATCGTTTCTAGCTTTTCCAAATCCATACAAATTAAGCTAGTTCTCTGTCACTAGATCTTTTCGTAAGAAAATACAAATGGAAATGACCAACCTTCAGCATCAGAGCCTGACTCTGCCTTTCATCCTGAAGAACAGTCTGTAAACAAAGCACAACAAAATAAGGAGCTACCACCTGCAGAAAGACCTGCTGATAAAATACATGCTCACAAAAAGGACTGAAAGCAAATGGAAAGAGGAATTGTCTCTTTTGTTTTGGAAAGATATATTTTGAAAATACAAAGCCAAAACTTCCATTTGTCAGTAAACATTTGCTCTTCACTTCTACTCATTCTCCTTTAAAAATCTGTAGCTTTCATGTATTCTGCAACAGAGAGGACACAAGTCCTCACAAAGAAATCTGAGGAAAGCAGGACGAGGTACTAGAAGGTCAGGCCTGATTATTTAGTATCACATTTCTTACAGAAAATGCACCTAAGTGTTGCAGGTTCAGAGAAGAAAAGCTACAAAGCCATTTCCAAATCAGTACTCAGACTTGTATGCGACCATTCATCAGTGAGCTACTGGGATTAAGGGAAGATGTGGAATAAATAGAACATAAGTGTGAGCTACAGACCTTCAAGGAGTCCCTTGTCCCTCTGTAATCTTCCTGAAGATAACACTGTAGTAACTGCACACTCTGCTCTTCATCCAGACCCTGAAAAACAGAGATGCTCTGAAATGAATAAAAGGCAACTGAATTGATTAAAGATGAAGTCTCGCTCAAATATTCAGGCAGCATTTCATTCAGAGTAAGCAATTTCCAAAATATATCAAAAGAATTTTTTTGCTTCTCAGGTGATTACTTGCTTTAACCAGTATTTTTCTTTCTGGCCTTGTAAGGCCAAAAAAAGAGTGACTACCTCTGAAAAGCTGCTCTCCTCTCTTTTTTTTAGGTTACTCTGAAAAGCCAAAGCACCTCAAGGTTAATAATTCCTTCAAAAAAAATTGACCTGAAGCCTCAACATGTAACATACAATATTTCCTTTAAGATTATTTTAAATTGAAATGACAAAGACTTAGCAATCCTAGTGACAATGTAATCAAGTGCAGGGATAAAAAAATAACCAGAATAGCACCTTCACTCACCAAAAACTTGCTGACCCTCAGACCCAATTCTTTTAGTGGAGCAGCTACATCTTTATCAGCTTTTATTTTTTCTGCTGAAGTTGTGCTAAAGGAAAAAAAGAAAATTAAGTCATTAAAAATGCATCAGTCTCAAGGAATGAAATAAAAAGATTTTGTTTTAAATTTTCTAACTTAACTTTTGTTTACTTTCAAAAGCCTTTCAGTATTTAACACAATACTATTTTGTAATCTTCCCACCAGATGAAATTCAGCACCATTCATTAGTTTATTACTGTGATAAATGTAGAATATATTTGTTTCTTCTTTTCCACCAAGGGAATCTGGATATATTTCTGAGATGACTAAATGTCAAGAGGAAACACTTTCGATGCCTGCTTGCAAATGATCACTGCAGTTTAGCAGATGCAAAGGTTGAGAGCTACCTAACAGTCAGAGCAGCAGACATTGTTGTTACTTCTCTCTGATGTATGTTTCATGCCACAAAATATTATTTGGATAGAAAAGCACCTTGTCTTTTCGCTTCTCTCCTGAAATCATAAATCACGCAAGAGAGAAGAAATCTATGTAATCAGTGAGAAATAATCTTCTCCATGTATTAGCAGTTCACATTTTAGAAGTTAGAGTTAGTTTCTGAAATCAGGCACTTATTATACCTTGGAGGTTTGTAGTATGAAAGTCCCTCTAAGAGCCTCTGCCAATGTTTGTTCAATTCTGCCGCAATCTGAGCCTAAAAAATGAAACAAATACTACTGAGCAGATTCCTCAGCACACACTTTCAAATCTCAGATTTGCTTAATTTAAACTAGGCAAAGTAGTTCCACCACCACCACCACAAAGAGAAAGGAACAACACAAGACAAACAACAAGAGCATCTATGATTCAAGCTCTGATTCAAGGTGCATATTGTACAGGAAAGCTCGCTGCCTCGCCTAATCACGGGAAGGGAGAGGAAAGAGAAGGCAGTGGACTAGGTTCAGAAACACATTTGGATTTCCAACCTCTGGGCACATTCTTGAAAGCACAGGTTCCGTCCCAGAAAATAATGAAGCAGGCTGTACCACTCATGAATACCCCAGGCCAGCCAGTCTAGAAAGTAGCACTGGTGTCCGCTTCAGAAAGGAACCACCTTTTCACACACACCCTTCCAGGTAGCAGTTCATGAAGCAGCTATAAACAAGGAGTGGAAGAATAAACAAGGAGTGGAAAAAAGAGGAAAAAAATCACACTGAGGAAGAGGGAAAAGCAGCAAAACATATTTTCACTACTATTCAAACACCTGCACAAATGATGCATTTAAGGCATGGAGTCCGTTCAGTGAGAGGCAAACCTGCCTATCAGGACACAAACTTACTGGTTCTCTTAAAGCTGATCTGCCCAGAAGAATAGTCCACAATTCTCTGCTGCTCCTATAAACAAGGGGAAAAGGTAGAGAGCATTTTACTAACAGACACTGTTTCAGGTTTATATTTAGCTTACACATTTCTAAAGTTGCAATTGATTTAAAGCAGATCACATTAGAGGGATATAAGGAAACGTGGAAATTCATATTAAGAACACAACACATCTAGAGCAGTTTATTAGCTCCGTCTCATTTTGCTACTTGGACATTTGAGGTTAGCAAAAGGAAATATAATTAAAGCAGAGAGCAATATTTTATTCAAATACATTTGTTGCTCTCCTCCTAAAAAATCCTTTAGAATAGTTTCCTCTTCCACTACAAATGGAAATAAAACTGAGTGAAGTGAAAAATTGCAACACCTTTACATAAGGAAGAATATTTGCCTCAGCTCTTCAGATTGTTAACTCTGAGCTTCTTGTTTCTTCCTATTTCCTTAGAACTTTTAGGAAAGCCAGTTTGTATTATGAAGTATTACAGATCAAATACTCAGGCACTTGCAAAACAGAAATATGAATCTCCCTGAAACAGTCCTGCAAAAATAGAACAATTCAGGAACCTGGAGCTAATGGAGTTGAGCAGCACAACTCATTATGGAAAGACGGTTGCACAAAACCTTGTACAACAATTTTTGCAAAGCAACAAAAATATTCTAAGAGTATCTTCAAAAGAACTCACTACAGCAGTGAAAGTCATCTGTAATTTCTGACACATGGTGCTATTTAAAAGGATTACACGCTCTGTAATTTTCAGCAGAACTACCAACATAATTTCTAAGGAAGCTAAGGAACTTGTCCTGGAACCTGCCACATTCCTGGATAGTCGGATGCACCTCCCTATGTAACAGCTAAAAACCTTCTGACCTGGGCTTGCAACAAGCCGCAGGCACAACCTCTGAGCCCACGAGAGCATTGAGAGGCCACGATTTTTCCCCCAAAAAAGCATTACTTTGCAGAACAGGGCATCAATCCTGCACAACCAACTCGTCTCACTTTCCCTTCATCTACCTTCTCCTGTAATTAAAACAGACCGCTGTGTGCTCTGGTTCATTAATTAGACTGTAAGAAAGCTAAGCAAGAGCTCTTAATGTGGCCATACGTAACTGCAGCGCCTCCAGCCCCATTAGTGCTGGTAACTGTTAATTAGACGTCCAGGAATCCTCCTTGGTCTAAAAGCGCTACAGTATGTTGCAATAACCGTGCACAAGGCTGAAGATGACACCAAAGAATCTCCAGACCAGGATGTCATCAAAAAGCCCCAGCTTCCTGCACACGTCTTCCCCATCGCTGCTCTTTTAATCTGGTATTTGCAAAGGGGTCAGAGCTCCAAAAAAAAACGGGGATCAGACCTCGAGATTCGCGCGCTTCATGGGGGCAATGATGTGAGTTTAAAAAGTCTGGCAGATCCTGCCACAGCTTCAGCACGAGGCAAGGTTTAACTTAACGCCCCCAGAGCAGCTCTGTTCATCACTTGTGCTCATGAAAATAATAAATAAAAAACGAAATGCTAAAAATAACGAAAAAAAGTCACTGCTGATGCCCGCCGAGGCTGAGGGGGGGGGGTCCCACAGGTCGGGGTCTGTCACAGACCGACCCAAACGCAGGGGGCGGAGGTCTCCACCGGGGGGAGGCGCAGTCTGACAGACATCACTGGGGGGGCGGATCTGGCGTGGGGGGGGGGGGGTCTCGCGTGGGGGGAGTTGTATCCCCACACACGCCACCGGGGGGGGGTGGTTACCGGAGGCTCCTCGCTCCCTTCGCGAGGGACACGGCGCCCCGTGGACGGGCAGATGGCGCGGGCCGCGCGTGTCCCCCCCCCCCCGCACCCGTGGGATCCCTCACGAGGGGGCGGGGCCTCGCCGCGCGCGGGCAGGGGGCGGAGCTACAGCGGCGGCGCGGGCCCCGCGGCCGTTAGCTCCCCCGCCGCGGGAAGGGCCCCCCCCCTCTGTCCCACTCCCGCGGGTGACGCGGGGACGCGCGCGCAGCGGGGACAGGCGCTTCCCCTCCCGCCCCGTCCCGCCCCGCCGCAGCAACGGCCGCCGCACCTCGCGCACAGCCCGCCCGCCGCCATCTTCGCTGCCCTCTCACGTGACCCGCCGCGCGGAGCCGGGAGCCCCGTCCCGGCGTCGGCGTCACGCGGCGGGGCCGCCGCTCCGCCCCGCCCCCTCGCGGCGGCCCCCGTCATGTGACGGCGGCGGCGCCAAGATGGCGGCGTCCTGCGAGGTGAGCGCGGGGCGACAGGCGGGACGGGCGGGAACCTGTGGAGCGGGGTGGGGGGACGGCAGGGACGAGATCTGAAACGGGCAGAAAACGCTCAAAACGGTTGGAAAGGGGGCGGAGGTGCCCTGTGCGCGGGGAAGCAGGACGTGCCGAGCGACCTCGACCCCGTCCTATAGCGGGGGGCCAACCCGGGCTCACGGTGAGGTAACGTGGCCCTAGTGCTGCAGGAGCTGCCTGAGGAGGCGGGATTCCCTTCGGTGCTTGGCTTTTCTCAAATACACTCCAAGCTTCCCCCTCCATCCACTCCCGGATCGGCAAGGATCAGGAAAATACATATTGCCAGAAAACAGTAAATGCTGGGGAGAATTGCACACTACTAGAGTGCCCGCAAGACATTAAGATATAACTTAACATAATAGAAGCATTGTGTGCTCTGCTGATAATCTCAACCATTTATCTTATAGTCAAGGGTTTAAGGGAATGATTAGTTTGCAGTGCAGCTGTCCGTGGCTGTGAGATTTAGTACAAGGAGGTGGAGAGATGTAAATCCAGGCGACGCGGGTAAAACAGGGGAGCGAGGAATTATAGGAAGCAAAAAATCTTGTATCACAATTCAGAATGTATTGCAAGGTTTACTCAGTATTGAAGTATTTCAATCAAATGGTGCTTAACTAGCAGCAATTTGCCAAACCAGTCATTTCTCTAAGGTGATGATGCCTTTTGGGGATCATCACAATTGAAATAGCTAGACACTGTGAGAGAGAGAGACTGTGACATGGGTAAGGAGAAACAGAAGGCGTTAGCTTTCCTTTGAGATAAATTTCAATAAATCAGTCTAACTCACTGTGTTGCATAATGGTTACACTGTATTGCTACAACATATAGAGTATTGCCAATTTATCAAGATGGGCTGGAGGTTTATTTTAGAATTGATGCCTTCATAACAAATATGCAACAGCTCTTAAAAGTGCACACAGCAGAAGCAAAACAAATTAAGCTGCTTAATACTAGGGATGTGATGAAAGCCCTCTCCTGGCTATAGGCGAGAGGAGCTCCCATCATTGGATTTTTTTCTGAGCTCAGCTCTCAGCTTATCTTGACAGTTGTGGCATTGGTCAAAATTAGATGAGCTAAACTATTTAATTACAATATTTCCATTCTTACTTCTGTGTAAACACTGCATTTTAAAGACATAAAACAGCTGCAGTAGTAACTGACCTATTGAATCATAACATCAATAGTGGAGGGAGAGCTTTTTTTTTTCCTTTCCAAGCAACGGGAGGGGAAATATATCTTGAAGGAGGAAAATGCATCAGAACTTCAGCAAAAACACCATATGATGCTAGGTCCTAAAACTACCCCTAGAGTATTTTAAATTCATTGCATTTCAAATGTGCATTGCTACAATACCTCACCAAATCCTCTGGGCATATTTATGGTTTGTTAGCTTCATATTTCTATTCCAAGACACTGAAACAAAAACCACAGTACCAAGTGTTTCATTTCTATCATTGCAGACTGACTTTTCTGATTCTTAAATTGGAATAAAAATGTTGGCTGATCCCTCATCTATTTGATTTTTATTTTTTCCTTGGGCTATGTGTTGCCATTGATAGCTTGCCCACAGCTATCAGTTTCAACTGGGCTTAAGAACAACACAGCTGTGTAGAAGCTTCAGCCTTTCCAGTAGTTGCTTTAATTGTCTGTTCTTTTTTTAATAGGAATTGCAGTAGGATGAAAGGGAATTCTTACTGATGGAGCACTGTTGAGAATATTTGGGACTCGTGAGAAAGATTTTTGAAAGCTTGAGCCACGTCACGCTGGAATCATGTTAAACAAGCCCTTGCTGGTGGAATCCCTGATCGTGTTCATCGCTGTTCTGTGTGTGCACACGGTGGTGTGGGACCGACATTCCTGGTGTGCTATCGCTCTTGCTGTCCAGGCTTTCTATGTCCAATTCAAGTGGGACCGTCTGCTCCAGCTGGGTGGAGCTGTGTTCCAGTTCCGTACAACAGCCAACAGTGGCCTCCTCCCAGCTAGCATGGTCGTCCCCTTGTTGGGGATAGTGATGAAGGAGAGATGCAAGTCTGCTGGCATTGTATTCTTCGAACGTTTTGGCATAGTTGTAGCCTCCACTGGCATGCTGGTTGCTCTCTTTCTGTCTGTAATAGCAGTTGGCATCACAAAACCTGTGCCAACCAACACTTGCATACTTACTGGTATTGCTGGCAGTATAATAATCTATACCATGAAGCACTCTTTGACAGTTTCAGAAGTGATAGAGGTCCTAGAAGTGCTGCTAATTTTTGTCTACCTCAGTATGATCTTGCTCTACTTGTTGCCTCGATGTTTTACTCCTGGAGAAGCGTTATTAGTTATTGAGGGTATAAGTTTTGTGCTCAATCAGCTCATTAAGCGTTCGCTGAACGTAGTGGAGAGCAGAGGCGACCCCATAGACTTTTTCCTTCTGGTGACAGTTGTCGGAGTTGTTCTGCTTGGGATTATTTTCACTGTTCTCTTCCTTTTCATGGATTCGGGTACCTGGATCTCCTCCATGTTTTTCCACATGATGACAGCTGTGTTAGGCCTAGGGGTCATCATGCCTTGGCTTTACCGGCTGATCCAGAGGAATCCTTTGTTCTGGCTACTCCAGTTTCTATTTCAGACGCAGACAAGAGTTTACCTCCTTGTGTATTGGACCATGTTGGCTGCTTCAGCATGCGCCGTGGTTTTCTACCAGAATGCTAAAAGATCATCTGAGTCTAAGAAACACCAGGCTTCAACCATAACCAGGAAATGTTTCCATTTCATTGTGGTAGCTACTTATGTCCCTGGGCTGATCTACGACCGCCAGCTTCTCTACGTTGCTGCAGTGTTGTGTCTGGCAGTGTTTATCTTCCTGGAATACATTCGGTATTTCAGGATCAAACCCTTTGGCCAAACCCTTAGGCATTTGCTGTCTCTCTTCTTGGACGAAAGAGACAGTGGACCTCTAATTTTGACTCATATTTATCTTCTTCTTGGCATGTCCCTTCCAGTGTGGCTGTTTCCAAGACCTTGTGCTCCTAAAGGTACCTTGTCTGGGGCAGGAGCTCTGGTCCCCTACTCTGGGGTGCTGGCAGTAGGGGTAGGAGACACTATGGCTTCAGTTTTGGGCAGCACAATGGGGGAAATCAAATGGCCAGGAACAAAGAAGACCTTTGAAGGGACAATGATGGCTATTTTTGCTCAGATCATTGCTGTGGCTCTAATTCTCATCTTTGACAGCAGTGTGAATCTGAACTCCAGTTATGCCTGGATTCTGGGGTCTGTGAGCTTAGTTTCTCTTTTGGAAGCGTATACGACGCAAATAGATAACCTGTTGTTGCCTCTCTACCTCCAAATAATGTTAATGGCTTAGAAGCATTTCCAGAAACAAAGGTTTCTCCCTTTTTAGTGAAAAATGGAAATAGAATGTGCACTGTATTGAGAGTTCAAAGCCTATCTAAATATTGTGTTTGGTACAGCAGGTAAAATTGTTAAACAAATGGAAAAACACTATTTAAAAATAAAGACTTTGTTTTGGTCTCCTGTTTCTCCCCCTGCCCCCTCCTGTATAAAAGAGGGGGTTGGTTTATCTTCTCACAGGAACACAAACAATTTTATTAGTAAACCACAAACACTATCTCCAAGTCTCCTCTTGGCGGCCACAGGGAATAAAAGAAAAAGAGGTAAGTCAATTAGAGGAAAAAAATATTCAAACCTCCCCTATTTTGCTACCTCTATAGGACATCAGAGCCAGTTTATAAAACTCATTCCACTGCACTGAGTCCCTCTGTCCATCTAGTACTGCACAAGTGAACTCCTCTTGTCTCTGTATAAATCACTTTTTGCCAATGTTAGAGCAACATATTAGTTCATATCTTCCCTGCCCCTTTCATTTTCCTGGAAGAAGCCTAAGCATTAATTTGCATTCAATAATTCTCATTTGAAGGATGGAATTAATTTCTGACACTACTTAATCATATAGAGGGATGACAGCAGACTTCGGGGAAAGTTTCACTGCAAATACAAGATACCTTAAACAATCCTGTCATATAGCCCTAACTAACAGATGTATCTTATGGATGAAAATAAGACCAAGGGTAAAATGAGCCTGAAAAGAGAGATGACAAAACTGGCCCCAGAAACAATTATAGGTTGCACTTGTGCCTGGCACAAACCAGGGCTTGAATAGCTGAGAGGCAGCATTGCCCAAGCTCCTTGCCTGGGTGTGACTCCTGAGGACTTCAAAAATAGATTTTTCCAGATACTCATGCTAGGAAACCAGACTCAGGAATTGTTCCTAAAAATTTCCCTTCTTCCATAACCATAAATCTAGCAAATTCAGCTTAAGCTTTTGTTTTGGGTTTTTTTTTTTTTTTAATATACTTGCAGTAGGAGTTTTTTGTAAGTGGCAGGGGGTACATAAAATCAGAGAACAAACATTACTCAGCAGAGAGGCGCTATTCTAGAAGATTAACTACTCCAGGGGGAAGATATGGAAAATTGTTTTTGCATCATGAGTCTTCACTCGACAAAAGAGTTCAGAGCAATGATTTATACCCTACTGAAGTCATAAAATAGCCAAGTTAGTCACTCTTCTCTCCTGCGGCTCATAGCTTTCAAACAAACTCTAGAAAAGGCAGGAAAGGGCAGCAACCAAAAGTTGGTACCAGCAGAAACTTGGCACTCACCATTACTGCAGTTGCCCGTATGCAGCTTCCTCAAACCTATTACAGTAATTTAAGATTATGAAAAATTCCTTGTCATCATGACCTATTCTGCATTGCCCAGCAAAGGACAAAAGGAAAATTTCTTACCCTGAACAAACTTGACTGTTTCATGTTAGGCAAATGCCAGAGGCAAGCAATATACTTTTCAAAAGAATGAGTCTGTGAGAACTGGACCCTTGCTCCCAAACCAGCTTACTTTGGCAGGGAGTATAATATAGGAAATAAGTGAATATATTCAAGTCCATTCTGCCATCAGCAGAGCAAAATTCATCTAACTGAGCACTGGCAGGACTGGTCTATTTTTATATCACTTCTAAAAATAACTTGCAAAATTTAGAATTTTATTCTGCTTATGAGATTGTTTTTTTACATCAAACTTTTAAAAATTAAAATGTATGCCTAGAAAAGGAAATAAAGTAATCTCCTTAATCCATTTGAGACTACATTTATGCAGATTTTGACTGCTAGGCAAAGAGAAATCTGGATCAGCCTGTATCCAAAATGTTTAAGGAAAAAAAATAGGTTTAAATGTAAAGATTAGTCCTAGACCACCTTGGCAGGGCATTCCTTGATATTAAGAGTTGAACTAAAATCCACAAGACATGAATTGACTGCTTTTCAAACAGCTCAGCCATAAAAGTTAATTACTCATCAACTGTTATGACTGCTGCTCAGCCTTGGATACAGGTTTCTTACTACCTCAGTCTCCATCAAAAACAAGGTGTTGCCTTCACCTTTTTCTTCTTATCCCTTTTCTTTCTTCCAAAGACTGTATTTTGTGTTTTCCTCATTCTTCAACAGCATGGTTGCAAAATATTCAATTGATAGTAGGCACTCAAAAAAGTGAAAGAAAAAATATATTATTTAGGAGATGAAGTACCTCATCTCCTGCCTTCTGCCTTTTTCCTCATTAGCTTGGCTGGCCACAGAAATTTGCTGGAGGACACAACTCCAGATTACTTTTTTGCTGGGATTTGGGGGCTAGTATTTCTTCTTGTGCATGTATCACGTATCTTTCCTCTGGCCTAGGACACTGGGAGAAGGGTCACGGAAGGGTTGAGGTTGAAAGGATCCTCTGGAGATCATCTAATCCAACCTCAGGGTCACCTAGAACACATTTCCAAGGAAGTTTCCATGGTTTGTTCAATAGAGAAATGACATCTTTGTTCAATTATGTCTCCTTAAAAATGATATAAATGAATAGAAAAAGGACAGTTTCTGCTTATTTATTTATTTAAATGTTAGTGATCTGAATTTTTGTCTTCATAACTTCATCATGAATCCTTAAGATCTGTAATATATTAATTACCAAGAGTTAAACCTAGAGATCAAACACTCAACTATAATTTGCCAGTAGTCAGAAGATTGATCACACAAGTGGACTTCCTGCTTCATCTTGCCCACAATAGCATCATTTTTAATTAGTATTAGTTGAGCAGCCAGACAGGTTGGCTAAAAGTCAGCTTTCTTCATGAGACAGATTCACCTGTGTTGCTGGGATAAAACTGAGTAAATACACAAGACGTAAGCTCTTGACAAAAGTAGAAGACAATACTAAGCATCCTGAAGAATTACTTCTTAATTGGTCCCACAGTCAAAGTGCAAAGGTCTTTACAGGTCTGTTCCCTCACCCAAAGCACTGGGAGCCCCACGTCAGTGCTAGGAGGGCTCGTGCTGTAGTAGACAGCTCATCTAAAGCAACATATTCTGCTGTGTGAAGATGCCTCCTCCTGAGCAAAGGCAGGATCTGATCTAAGGAAAGTTCTATTCAAAGGGAGCAGAAACAGAAAGGAATCAGAAAGGAATATCAATCAACTATTTGACTGCAGAAGCCAAACACTAATTTCAGGTGTAGAGTGATGGAAAAGGCAGTTCAGGAGTTGGCTGGAGCCTGCAAAGTAAAGAAGAGTTAAAAACAAAACTTCAGAAGTCATTCCAGTTCCAATGAGAAATCACTACTGAGATACGACTGACAGAAACTAACTGTGCCCAAAGGAGCATTTTTAACTCCTGGAGCAAAATCTGATCCATTTAGGCCAAACATTTAGGACTCTTTAGTTTGAGCTTTACAAACTCAGTAGTTCTGTCTTCTCAGCACTCAGTTGTTTATCCAGTGCAAATTGCTTAAATTGGAAGGCACCCCAAGGCATGCAACTTTTCTGATTGCATACTTTTCTGAGACAAAAAACACATTATGGATTTTAAGCATGCTCCTGTCTCATATATGCTTACTGCATATGATCTCGATCATTAAAAATGTCAAGTTTGACAACTTAAAAAAATAAAGCTAATAAAAGCTTTTAAGGGACATGTTTCTCATTTCTCATTCCATTTTATTAAGTTTTGTTCTGTTCCCAAGAGAGTTGATTGCAGAAGGACAGGCAAGTATTGCAACTTTGTTTATCATGGGTTGAAATCAAGCAGATTCAGTTGTACAGTATTAGGGAGTGCCATTTGGTGGAGACACTTCTCACCTCTCCTGAGGAGGAGCTGGGGGCACTAGGGAGCTGGTACTTGCTCCTGAACTAGAAAATCTTAGGCCTAATACTGCAATTGGTCTGATGGAGAGAGAACTTCGCGTTCATCCTTGGAGACCATACTATGAAGCTCCTCAGCATATATTTAAGCAAAGCTGTGGCCAGCATAGCTCAACCAAATACAGAGAACAGCTTCCTGCGTGTACCAACAGCATAGAGCTGCCAGTGGCATGCAAGAAAACAAGACTCATCTTGGTTATTGCATTGAAAAAGCTCCTTAGCTGCCTGTTATAAAGGCGGCCTTACCAGTTTTCTTTGCTCCAGCTGGTGTCTTTGGCTTCCATCACATGGAAGGTGAAGGCATGGCGAGAAAGCTCGGACGTGTTCAACTCGCTCTTATGGACAACTTCACCATGGATAAGAATAAGTCCACCTGTTTGCAGAAAGTCTGTTGTGTTTTTGTGTACCAAAAATTCAGAATTAAAAATGACAATCAACATAAGGAACATTTAAGCAGGGTCTTGTTTTGGGGTGTTCTTTTTACCTTTGCTTATAGGCACAGGTATGAATCTGTTGTCTTCATAGGTTGGCTCTGACCCTATAAACTCTACACACGTTGAGGTGCCTGGTGAGGCACGGACCATTCTCCGGGTAATTCCACCTGCAAATCCACAGAACAAAAACATGCACAGAGGTTTAACAGCCAACTAGATCATACACAGCTGCAGAACATCTGTGATTTCTCTTGGCACTGATTGGAATAAACCATAGCTTTGTTTTTCATTAAGCTTTTCATTAAACAAAGATTTAGGATTTTCCAGCTGTGGAAGAAGTGATGCAGCTGCCTTTTGTTTGGCTTCCTGGCTCTTTCTGGGCATTGCAACACAGGTCTCAAGGAACACACATAGTTGTGCACTTATGCAAAGCCAACCTTTGGTCTGTTTCTCTTTTCTAGAACAGCATAAATTGAAATATGAGTGCAAAATTTGTTGACTCCATAATATGTTTGTGTCTTAAAAAATTAAGAGCATTATGGTTAGTCTGAGTAAAAGCTTAGATGAGCAACAGTTTGAAGTTAAAGAACATGCCCTATAGGTAGTGAAATAAACTCAAAACTGTGCTAAGAACCCAATAGTGGTTAGAAGTATAGGGCATCTTCCATCAGTCACAACAGATACTACACGAGTTGGTTTTGATTTGGTTCAGTCTGCGTGTTCCTCTGAGCCACTGTTCCCCAGTTGCTTCGGTGCGGTCCAGGTGACCCTCATGTAGGATCTGGAGGCTTTCTTGCTTAACGTCCTTCTGACCTGTATTTGACAGTTATCAGGGAAGAGGACTTTTAGTCCCCTCGAGTATCACTGTCAGGGATAAAAATGTTACTAGACGTAGCTCAGGGCAACAAAAGTGGGATTTTTACAAAGGGAATGCAACTTGGAGAAAAAACAGCTTCTGCAGGCACTGTGCGATGCCGAGAACACAATACAACCCGCGTTGCTGTCCGCTGCTCAGTGTAAAAGGAGAGCACGTGTCACAGCATACACCAAAACGGCATAAATCTTACTGGTGTGAGAGCCAGGAATGAACCATAAGCAGCCGTTCTCCAGCGTGGCATCCTCCAGTGCAATCCAGAAGCCCAGGACTCTGCCCAGGGGCTCTGTGTACAGGAACGTGGCATCCTGGTGTGGAGTCACTGAAACGAGACACACTGGATATGTCTTTGGAAGCCTGCAGAACTCAAAACGCCAGGAGGGCTGCGCGCTTACTTGTCTTCTTGACCTTGCCTTTCCACCCATCTAGCACTCTCTTTAAGCCATACATTAAAATACCACGTTTCAACCTCCTGCAAATGTAAATTTAGTCTTTTTGTTATGTCACACAGGATGTACAAGTATTTCTGGAAATCGGATGCCTTTTCCTATAATCCTTAACAAGACTCAGGACATAAAAAAACACCCTCAGGTCTCATTCTGATTCTGGCCCCCTTTCCTGATGGAATATAACCAGCAGTGTAGTACAGGGATTATATGAATCTCACCTTCACCACCAATGCCAGGTTGCTGCAAGAATAAGAAAGAAGGTCTGTGAAGAGAATAGTTTCACAGCTTCCCATATAGAACAGTGTCTTACTGAGTAATAAGGAGACTTGAATTACTGTACCTTGAAGATATACATGCTTTGCACAATTACTGGACTCTCAAGGCCTAGTTTTCTTCCCAGTTCCTTAAAAACACAACAAATTGGAAAAAAAAACTGAAAAAATGACTTTTGCATTATTCTTAGAAAATATTTAATTTCCTTTTATGGGCAAAAATGATTCTACTTAGGAGTCCAGAATATTCAAAATTAACAATTCCATAATTTATTTTTTCCAGGCAGTTCTAGAGAACAGTAGCATCTTACCTGCACCTTGGAGGAGTGAGTGATTTGCTTGAAGACCGGATCGTAAGCGTGTAAAGCTAAGGCGAAAGAAAAGACTCAAGCTGAAAATTTCTGTAGCAGAAGAGAACCGGGATGCTGTCTATGATGGGCTGCTGAAGACTCCAGCCAAGCAACAGAAATTGCAACCAGAAACTTTCTCCCAATAATGGATTTGTCATATACATGGCTTGTCAACATGTCTAAGGTGATGTGATGCTTGCAGTTCTTCCTTAGAGATCAAAAATTCAGTGGCTGCAAATTGCAGATATATATTTAAAAAATACTGTATAGCTAAGAGTGAAAAAGATTCAAGTATCATGGGATTAAATATTATGCACAATTTGGAACATGATGGATACTATACATGACCCAGAAGAGCAGTACTATCTGAATTTATTCTTAAAAAATAAAGACATCCTCTTTGGTTCCATTAAGCAGAGAACCACAAGCTGCAGGTCAGCGCCGTTTGTGCACGCTGACTCGCTGGAGTCCAACTGTGGCCAAAATTTAAGGCAAACACCTCAAATTCTGGTTCACTCAGAGCTATGATCAAACTTGCAGCTAGGACACTATACCAGGAGGGGC
This sequence comes from Tinamus guttatus, assembly GCF_059628265.1. Classification (NCBI taxonomy): domain Eukaryota; kingdom Metazoa; phylum Chordata; class Aves; order Tinamiformes; family Tinamidae; genus Tinamus; species Tinamus guttatus. The sequence goes on along the minus strand of NW_028288760.1, from coordinate 350,148 downwards.
TGCTACAGAGCAAGAGAAGACGTCGGACTCAACCAAAAAGAGGAATTACAGAAAAATAAGTCAAGAGGAGCCTTGCACGGTTCTGCTGCTGAGTCAGCAGGCGCCCGCGGTCGTTCTCACTTCCTCTGAGGAAAAGCTCAAGTGTAGCAGACTGGAAGGGGGGTTGTGGGAAGGTGATTTTTTTTGCTTAAGAATGTTGTTTTCCTGAGAAAACCACAGAAATGAGAACTCTCAGTACTGACTTTCTAAGTCGACTGGAGTAAAATCTGGACAAAGTTCGTGGGGTTGGAGATGGACTGAATCCTGCTCATGTTTTCCATGTATTGTTTGAAAGGAAAAGGGATGAAAATGCATGTTCAGTAGCTGGGAATGAGGAAATAGGTCATCAACTGACACCTGGAAAAGTAAAGAAACTATGTTGGTGACACCAAAGAAGGTAAAACAGTTTTGGCAACACACCATTGTACAGGTCATGGAAGACATGGTTTGAACTGTACTGAATGTGACCAATTTTAGGCACTAAATGTTAGACAAATCTCTTATGTAAGAGTTACAGGGGCTGAAGTCCAAACTTTCGCATGTCAGTGATTTTGCACTATGCATGCTGAAAAACCTCCTAGAAACTGCTTTCTGAACAGGGATTTAACTGAAAACTTTGAGGTCTTTTGATACCAGAAATCTCTGCAGTTCCCTCAACATGGAGAAAATTGCAGAGATGGTGATAGAAATATATGATAAAAAGCCAACTGACACATAGGGAAATTGAGTTGAAGAACTTAATGCAGAAACCCAGTCTAAACCAGCCTGAGGTTGCAAAGAAAGGAACTATGTGGCCATAACACCAAAAAGGGGGTGATTTTTGCAATATTGCGTGCAGTGGTCCTGATGGAGCATGATGAGAAGTAGCAGAACAAGGAGGAAATCAGTTCTGCAGCAAGAAAGTTTTAATGGCCTAAGTTATTCATCATGGGCAGGTCTAGAGAAAACCTCATTTCTGAGAATACTTTTTTTTTTTTTTTTTTTTACCCCCTCCCCCAAACCACCACTGTTTAAACATACCATGGCCAATCTTGCTGATAGATTTCTCCTTTGGAATGAGAAAGTTACCTAAGAAACAAAGTAAGAGTTTAACAGGATATGCAAAGCAGGAATAGTCCATGCACCTGAAACTCTCCCATCTCTCCCCTCAGCTCCCTCCTTCCTCCATCCACTGTGGATCATTTACGTTGGAACGTACCTTTCTCATCCAAAACACCCTTCTCAAAGAAGAATCTAATCTTGTCTCCACTGTTCAGGAAATAATCTGAGCTGCCCTGCCAGAGATAAGAACCCAGTAAAGAGAGTATCCTTATAAACACATGCCCAAAGCACCCACTGGAGAGTTACTCACCTGCATCTTGTTCCCATTGAGCCGCCGCATAAACAAAATACAATCAATAAATCCCTCTTACAACAGCTTTCCACAGTACTAAGTTTCTTGGCGCTTTGCAAGAACACTGCACACACATGGGCTGCCCATGTTTTCCTGTTGCTGATTGTCACTCTTACAGCCCTAGGACGTAACTTGTTCTCTGTGCATGGAACAAGCGCAGTACAACTATCCCCGCAAGCTGCTGCAGCCGCCAGGAGCAACAGCTGCCCCGAGAGCTCTGCAGGACATCGGCCCTCTCCTATTTCACCCTCTGTCAAGACCATCAGTGATGCTCTTATGTGGGGTGACCACCGCCACCCTGAGTAGCTAGTTCTAAACATTGTCTCCCATCAGCTCATCCCAGGATTTGCCTTTTCCCTTTGCTCCTCCACAGCTCGGGGCTGCCTTGCCCATGGCGGTACCTGCGCCTGGAGCTGCTCCTTCTCCTTGGTGGAGAACTCGGTGCGGCAGTGCGGAGGCACTTCCATCTCGGCTATAACGCGCTGAATCCGATCCCTCATCCTGTCACACTCCTCCGCGGTGAAGAAATGCTCCAGCACAAGGAAGCCATCCTCATGGAACTGGAAGGGAACACCAGCATTCAGAGGGAGATGGAGCGACCGCGCTCCTCCTCCGGGATCTCCAGAGGAAGCAGGAGAAACATTTCTGGCCTTTTACTGTATCTCAGCTCATTGGAAAATTCTCTCAGCTTCATCCCTGCACCTGGACACTAGGTAGTAGATAAAACAGTTGCCCTGCTATGCAGACCATATATTCAGGTGTAGGCGTCATCAATTACACTTTCAGTTGCTCTATTCCAAAGCAAAACAATTTTTTACTGTTGCTGGCAGTTGCTTTTTGTGGTTACATCCACTTAGGACAATATTTATTTATTTGTTATTATTATTTTAAAAGAGTGTTACTACTGTATGAAAGTCATTCACAGGCTCAGATTTCATACAGTGCACAGCAACATGTTTTAAGTTCTCAATCTAACAGAATGTTGAAAACAGAAGATAGAATTGCTGGCGTTTCTGTGGCTTATGGATGTCTTCTCTAAAAGAAAAAAAGACTAGCAACAAACTATAACTCTGCTAAAATAAACAGAGCGGTCATACCTGGACTCAAAATTAGAATAAAACTCATCCCTAAGCTGGAAAAAATTGTTTTCTTTGAGGTAAATATCCCTTGGAGGTTTCTCCTGGTTGACTCAGCCCCTTAGAGAAGCAGTGAACTGTTTTGACACTACTGTTTCTTTATATAGAGTCCCCTGGAGATTATCCCTTGACAGGCAGATTTCGCCTTCATGGATAAGAGCTGAGCAGGGAGACAGAAGGGAAGAGAGCGATTCGGACTGCAGGACAATGCCCCTGGAAACGCTCAGAGCTGCAACAGGCTCCTGCCCTCTTATGCTTAAATATGTGCAAGAAACCGCAAAGAATATAAAGTCCGTGTAAAGCAGATCTCGCTAGATCTAGTCATTGGTTAAGCAGCAGCGACCGTGTTTCCAAAGCCCTGCGACCAGGCAGCGCTGCAGGTTCCCGGTGTAACCCCGCGGGCTCCGCTTACCTTTCGGATGAGGCTCGGGGTGACCCACGCCATGAGGCGGACGCTCCCGGGCCCGCGAGCCGCAGGCCAGACCCGCCGGAGCTGCCGCCCGCCGCCGCACGTGACCCTTCCCGCGGCGCCGAGAGGGAGCGCGGCCGGCCGGGAGCTGCCTCCGGGAATTCTGCTCCCGGCTCCGGACGGATCTTCCTGCTGGGGACGCTCGGGGCTGCAGCACTTGGCGTCAGCTCTTGGTACAACTTCACAAAACCGTCCGAGGTTATAGCATGCAGTCACAAACTTGATTCACTTCTCACCTCCAAAGAAAAACCCACATTTTATAATTAATAACTATTCTAGTTTCTTCTCTGGGTTAAGGCACAAACATGGTGGTTGAATAAAGTAAAATAAGATTTGCTAAAGATTCAAACTTCTTACACGACACATCTGACGTTTTCGTTCACAGATGCTCTACAGTGACTTACAGCTTCAGTTGCCCGACTTGCTGTCCTGGAGCTCCAGACATATGTGTAAATAGGTAAGCCAAGAGCCACAGCACATACCAAAGGTGGATTAAGTGCAAAAACTAGCTCTAACAGGTAAAAGACAGAGCAAATAATAGCTGCCAACCCAGCGGTGGCGCTCACTGCCAATACATCCTTCCCATGGAACAAGAATCCCTAGGGAAGGCTTTTTCTCTCCAGAGAAAAAGGCATTTGGCTTTGTAGGAAGCACTGAAAAGACCTTCCCTGAAAGGACATTGCCCTTTCAGCAGGGAGACGTTTCATCACGGGGATGTTTTTATGCTGCGCTTGCATAGCCAAAAACAAGTTGAGGGAGCACAAAACGCTCGTGGGAAGGGATTTACTTCCAAATGTACCTGCTAGCAACTGCAAAATCTATCTGAAATAAATATTGTCTGAGTAAAGTCCACTACTCTGCAAGGAAATAGACTCTGGATAAAAATACCTCCCCTCCCTTTTTTTAATTAAAAGGAAATAATGCAATAGTGTTTTCTAGTGAAAACACTTGATTTCACGTTTGAATCTTTAAAGATGGCTTTCAAACTTTTCTCTGCATACAGGTAGGTATGAATTTGGTAGTTTCAAAAACTAAAGTTTGCAAGAGAGTTTTACTACTAGAGTATGAAGGTGGAGGGCAGCAATCAGCCTCCAATACTGCAAAATGCAAACACAACCCTAGTCTCTCCCTGCATCCCATTACAGGGGTGTCACCAACAAGAAAGTGAAGCTGTTTCTTAGAAAAAACTGTGTAACCAATGGAAAAAACCTGCTGTAGCTCTTGCCTGCAAGGAGACCTGGAAAGAACCTCACCTCTCGTGACATTGCCCTCTTTAGAGCTTGGACAAATAGACCTTTTACACGCGCTCCCCTGCCACTCCTCAAGATCTGTGTCATTTGTCTGCTTTACTAATGTCACATACTTCTCATTCCTTTTTTTTTTTTGGGGGGGGGCAATATTGCACGTCATCTCCTCCACTCCCCAACTTACACGCACTTGACAACTTCAGAAACTGTTCTAGCACACACATGCAACAGTAAACCACAGCTTTCCTGTTCCATTTAAGGATTGATTTACAAATGAACTGTATAAACAGCAGATATAACACTTGGACACAAGAAGCATTATAGAACAGCTGGCTGTGTAAAATGGGAAAGGCAAATAAATTATCTTGGTTACAGGAACATTTGTCAATGCCTATTCTTAGGATTTCTGCAGTCCTTTGCCATACCAGACATGCTCCTACTTTGGTGGTTAGAGTTTTTTCATCAAGAAGCCCTGCATAATAAGCTAACAATAAAAGAGAATATCATATTTGCAAATACCTTCAATTCCAGCGAGTTTAAACAAGGCAAGTAGAAAGTATTTGGACAAAACTGGGAAATGGCCCCTTTTTCCTCTCCTCCCTCCCCTGTAGGAGCTCTGTTGCAGATGATTAACAACATTTTCTCCCGACAAGTTCATAACAACACTGCACTTTTGGCAAATTCCTTCGGAGGCTGCCAAAGCCCGTCCTGTGTCTGGACGCAGGGTATAGGCACGCGCGATATTTGGAACATGAGCAACCCAGCAGCAGAGCACAAGTGCTTCAAATACCTTTTGAACTGTTGTGATTATCCTAGTTTCCTCCTTGAAAATAGTTCCTATTGATACGATTTGGAGCCAAACCAGTTTGTCAGCTCCCCAGAGCTGGTTTAGGCGCCTCAGCGCTCCAGCCAGGCCTGATATGTTGGACCTACCCGGCTTCTTGGCAAGCAAAAACTTCAGCTAGATCCTTTATCACCTATTCTGAAGCTCTCAGCAGTATCAGCAACAAATGACAGAGTATTTCCATCTGAAACAGGGAGAGTGGAAACAAGAACAACATGTATTTAAATTGTGCTAAACAGTATATTACTATTATTCAAAATAGCATAGGTATTTGAGCTTTATTTTTTTTTTCTCCTGGATCAGCAGGATAACTTCTCCCAAGTTACCAGGTGCTTCAGAAATAAAGGTAATTTTCTGCTAGGAGAATCTTTATTGTCATCAAAGACATGAAAACTTAGAAAGATCAAGGAGGGGGAAGCTTACTGTGTGGCACGGCTAGAGGAATAACATTAGTAGAGTCCCAACCGCCTATACTGCATCTTCAGTCTATACATTTCAGTCTATACATTTCATAGAAAGCCTGTATTTATCAAGACTAAAATACATAAATATATATTTATACACATACAATAAAGATACATCACCTCTTTACCTTTGGGCTCTTCCTCCATTACCATGTCTTGGTCCTCCAGGACTCAAAACCTGCACAAATTGTGTTCTTCAATGGTACCTCTCATTCTTTTCCTGTAGGAAAGTGCAAACCCTTGCCAAAGGCAGCTTGAGTCCAAGGGAGCTTGAGGCATTTTGTCCTCCCCTTTCTTAGTTCATTTCTAAGCACTTCATTAAAACTCCCTGCCAATAAATGGCATCAGACTAGCACCTTTCATCTTCACAGCCCGCTCACATTTCATCACTGAAATGAGACCAAAAAATCACCTTGGTCAGTCATCCGCAAAGGAGGGCAAAACCTTCCCCGTGATGTGATCTGCACAGGAACTCAAGTTATCTTCGGAAATAAATAGGCTGAAGGAATCATCATAAGCAGTCAATTAGGAAAGAGGGATATGCCAGCACTTCCAGCTGAAAGGGAGGGAAAAAAGGGGGAGTAAACAGCTAGGAAACATGCTAAAATAACAGTTGGCTGAATGCACTATTTCTTTGGCTGGAGGTGGTTTTCCCCACTGTCTTCAGTCCCCATCCCTTTTCCTAGAGAGAAAAGGTACAAGGTGCATTTTGAAAACAAAGCCAGTTTCTATAGGACTGAGCAGAGAACCCTCCAATACTTGTTTTGAACAATTTACATTTCCAGCCATTAGTATAACATATGTAAAGCAGTAGAGCTAGAGCCCAACTTTATCATCGAGTAGTAGCTCTATTGCCATACATCTTTATGCTTATTTTTCTTTCTTGCAGGTTTTTATATAGAAGGGCTCATGTGATGAGCAAAGGCTGAAAAAAGACAATTAACTGCTGTTATTAGGATTACTGTTAGCATCCATCTTCTGCAAAGCGAGATCTTCGAAGGCCAAGAGCCTTCATACACAGAAAGCTTAGAAATGACATGAAGAGGAAAACACAAATTAAAAGTTAAAACTTTTATTTTGTTAAAGTGTCCAGTCTTACAAGTCTTTCAGAGACAACAATAGCAGCCTTCAGTGCTTTAGGTGGAGGTGCCCAAACATAAGCCCACACAGAGCGAATGTCGCGATTCCAACATGCTCCACCAAACTGCAGGTCTCAGATGCCAAACCACGACGCTGCCAGCACGCTTACGGAAAGGGAGTGAGCAATGGTGAAGCCACAAGCAGTGTCCTAATGAAATGGACACATCTGTCAGCTGTAAAAGATGACTCAGACCCATTAGCCCCCTTCTCATTATGTTTCCTATAGAAAAAAAATCCTCTATTGTTCAAGAAACTTCCTTAAAAGGAGACAGAGGAAGGGATGGGTATTTCCAGAAATCCCAAATTAAGCCTTTGTGTGAATTCTATTTCACCTTAGGCATTGGGGACAGTTGCTTTGGAAAAGCGATTTCAGAGATGAGATTTCAGGAGGATTTCACACTGCCAAAGCAGTTTAATGATGCCCCTGAAGCAGGAGAGATGGAGGGAGAAAGGCCCAAGACCAACAGTGCTCCTGTCCAGCCCAAGTTCTGCTTCATGCATTGTCAGAGCACAGCAGGACACAAAACTCATTCTCTTTTGGCACATGTTTAGTAAAGCCACAGAATCCACCGCGCATCCAACAGTAGGAAAAAAAGTATGTCGTTTTTAAATGCAGTGAAGAAGAGTTAAACTGAGGCTTAAGTGATAATTCTGCTAGTCAGCATTCATTCAGCCTTACCTTAAGTAACATTTCAGAGTGGACAATGCTACTGTTTAAGGTATGACGTTTTGTTGGCATGACTTCGTGCTGAAGCAGATCTGAAAACTCTCTCCATGGTGGAAAGGAAAAGAATCTGAAGGAACAACTGGCTTCAGGCATATATACATATATATATATACACACACATACACCCCCTAGGGTACATATAAATATACCAGGAGTGTGTGTCTCAGTGGAGAAGTTTCTCTTAATGCATCTCTGGAGAAGGCACAGCAGCTTTTAATGAAAATTACCCTTCCTCTGAAGGAAGCAAAAAAAGCAGGACAGTTCAAGGAACTCAAAGCATGTAAGTCCCTTTCCAAAGTGGGAAAATGAAACAATGTTAGAGCTGTTAAACCAGTATTTGAGCCTTTACCCACCTCCCTCTCAGCACATCGCATCCTTTCCAAAGGATGATGTTTTTCAGAATTCCTAGAAACTCCAACCAGAAAAGCTACCTAACATTATTTATGATAATGAATACCAAGAATATAATTAAAATGAATCAAACTAAATGGAGTGTACAAATGGCGATAAGAAAAAAATGAGGTAGGACATTGTCAAAGTGACAATTAATACCAAAGACCATCACATCATGAAAGATTACCGCAAGTGCTGTGTAACGGTTCAAACTGGTAGCGTAAAATCATTTCAGCTCCTGAATTAGCTAAGAATGAAATGGTAAAATCAGAAAAAAAAGGCATTAGAAACAGGAAAAAAAAAAACAGACAACTTTCCAGTGCATAGTTTCAGAGATACAGCAAAATTTGACACATTTAATCAGTTGGTATCTGTGGCCTTGTAGCTGGGGCAAATCTACTAGTATTAGGGTATTTAACATTATTGGTAGAATTTTATTTTAAAACCCTAGGATCCTAACATGAGATGAGTGTGCTTGTGATCTGCAGGGCCTCCAAGAACTTATTCAGCTCAGCAGTGCTGTTAAGGAAACTGTTTTAATTCAAGTTGTTTTGTGGTTTAGCAAGCCAGATTATCTATTAGCTGCTACTACAGAAGTGCTTTGAAGAGAGCCCAGAAAACAAGATGTTGACCAGACTGCTTGTTTGCTTAAGCAGAACAATCCTCCCACCCCTCTCTCCCTACCCAGGGGAGAGATCAGTGTCAGAAAAACTAAGCTTCAGTGTGACAATGACTAAAAGAGAGAAAAAGATAAATTCAATACTTGCAAATGAGAAAGGACTGTTGATGTAAACTCATCCCTCAAAGACTGAGCAATCCAGACAAGTATGGGGAGTGAATCACACTGTGGGCTGAGTTTTGTACTCCTGTGCATTAAATGTGCTCAGGAGCTCAGTTTTGATCCTTGAAAATTTCAAGCTTCTTCCATTTCATAACAAGAGACATTCTCCAAACCGTATCTACTTGGGGGAAGAAGAAACACATCAAGAGTAAATAGCACAAAGCACTTTCTTGAAGAGTGGCCATGTATTTGCACCACCTGTGTTTCCAGTGCAACACTATCAGGCTGCTCCTTCCAGTTCTGCAGCACAGAAGCTATCACTGGCTTCGACAGCCACTGCTGAAGTATTGAGCTTGGAGTATCTGAAGAGCAGCAGAGAGCTAGTTTTTTCTCCATGCACGGCCAATACAATTGCTCTGTAGAGCTCAGTCAGGCCTAGGACAGTCTGCCCAGCAAGCAGTAGAAGGAAAGCTCTATGATTTATAGGAATTGAAAACAGTCCCATTTCTAGCAAAATATCCTACTATCTGCTTGCCTTATGTATTGAGCACTGAGATACACAGCAGTTCAGGAGGCTGCAAGCTTCTAGAAGCACTAGAGTATAGATTTTCAGGAGATGCTTAGGGAAACCTCTATCTGCTCAGGTTCCAGCTTGTATAATTAGGAACACATGTAGAAGCAAGGGTCAGAGCACTCATCTATAACCACCTTGGCCCACAGGAGAAGCCTCTGCTCCTGCCAGCCAGGTTAACACTGCTCCAGGTGCACAGCCCCTTTCAGCCCTGCCTAGGGCAAGGTACATATTGCCTTGTAACCACATTACCCAAAGGCCTTGAACACGGCACCGTCTTTGAGACTTCTCTTTGGTTGCATTTTCAGTTGGCACAGAATAAGGAAAAGTTTCTTCTGCCATCCAAAGAGCCCCCGTGCCCACCTTGAGGAACTGCCTGGACCTTGCTGTACCCAAGCCTGAAATCTCAAGCAGCATTAAGTCCATCTAGCAACTTCTGTCTGCTGTTAACCCAGAACACTAACGCAAATGCAACGTGTCCAGGCCAAGATGCATCAGCACCAACACTTCCAAGCCCCAGTGTTTGCTCTGGCGCAGTACCTTTTGGAATAACATTTTCCACATCTTTTCACCAGCAGCCCCCAACTCTAACAACATTTCAACACTGATCCTGTTGGGAATGGGAACAAGAATTTTTACAGTACCTTGCCTTCTAGGTAGAGACTTTATCCTATTATTCCCTCGCACTTTTTAAACTTTATGACGAATGGATTAAGGAAGGCAGAATTTACATCCTCTTAAAAGCAGTTTTATAAACAGATTTCCTAGACTTTAATGTAGCTTTATTTAAGCATCTGAACATCAACAAATTCAGAGCCCAGTTAACATTGTCCATGGTTTCAGCATGTTTAGTGTAAATTTCATATATTACATCTGATGAAGAAAGCCATAGTGTACCCTATTGCCCAAACATCCAAGGAGCTCCAAGATCTGCTAAGCCAGGGCTCTAACCAGCAGTTTCCAGGGAACTGATCTGGAGATGGCTGCAGCTTCCCTGTTTATAACTCCTGGGAGGGCTGCAAATGCTTCATGCCTCAGCCTGCAGCTCTCCACCTCGGGGCCAGCCTGGTGGCTCCATGAGGAGCGTTGCAACCTGGACCTGCAGGCCCACGAGCCTCCTCTTGCTTTGGAAGGAAAAAAAAAAAAAAAAAAAAGGCAGATTTAGGGTGTATTGTAGGCATGCCTTAACCACCCCACCTTGAGGACATGATTATCAGTAGCTATAACACAATAATCCACCTCTGCCAGTGCAGAAGGTGTTTCTGTCAAACAATATCAAAAAAGTTAGACTTGTCTGCAACTTCTCTGTCCCAGGGATCTAGAGGAGCTCAGTCCGCAGAGGATTCTCCTATTGCTCCTTAACACTGGGGGAATGAAACGGGGAGAAAATAGGAAGACAGGTTTCCTTTCCACAGCACCACATTCAAATCAGCATTAGCCTCTTCTTTAGGACAGTAGGTGTAACAGGAACTGACAGCCATTAAAGTAGAAAAAGACAACAGAAAAGAACCATCAAGCAGCTTTGTAGATTGTGTTCATGAAAAATACTGGCAAAGCCTCAAACAACTCAGTGGGGAAGAAGGTGCAGAGGAAACCTCAGCCATCCTCTTTAAACACCAACCCCAGGGGAGACCCTAACACATTGCCCTAGACATGTTTATATTTTGATACACAACAAAACACCAACAATTTAAAAGCAGCTTAAAAACTTTAAAAGCCAAGATCCTGAAGCACCTTGCTGCTTCTGGCAGAGCACGTGAGACAGTCTTACTGCTTTT